>NC_134531.1:30498863-30807500 GCF_050624435.1 Tenrec ecaudatus | reverse complement strand
TAACCCTGGCTGCGCACGCCCGCCCACCCTCATTAGCTACGTTCCTGGGAGGGCCACGAGATGGAACAGGTAATTTCAACGTGCATGCTTCCGCAGCAGCTCTGCATTTTTAACTTTAATGAAAACAGTGACGAGAACCATCAAGATGACTTCCTCTGGCGGTGCTGCGAGTTAGGCACTGGGCCGCTAACTACAAGGTTGGAAGTTCAAACTCACTCCTTGCTTTGTGGGAGGAAAACAAGGCTGCCTGCTGCTGTGAACTTACGGTCTCAGAAACGCTATATAACATCACCAGGAGTCAGAATAGGTGCCCATGGTGGTGTACCGCGTTACACGCTGGGCTGCTAACCACCAGCTCAGCAGTTTGAAACCACTAGCTGCTCCGAGGGAGAAAGACAAGGCTCTCTGCTCTCATACAGAGTGACAGTCTCAGAAACCCACAGGGGCAGTTCTACCCTGTTCTACTGGGTCGCTCTGAATCAGCCTCGGCTTCATGGCAGCAAGAAATGAGCCAGCAACTGGGCTCCAAGGCTGTCTTCATCGCCACTGGTTAGGAGTGTAAGCCCAGGCGATGAAGCATGAACACACACACCATTTGAGAAGCCACTCCTCTATTTGCAGAAATACAAGCTGCCGGGCCTGGCCAGGCCCTGTGGGGCACAGACAAAAGACCTACTGAGAGAGGACTGAGGAAGGGCAGCCCCACCTCCAAAGTACAGCCCTGCCTCCACCGAAGGCATCCCTGGAGGGAGGACTCACGGGAGGAGGCCTGGTGTGGCATGAGGGGGGTAAGCGATCAGCTGCTAAGGGAAATGTCTGCAGTTCGAACCGCTGAGCTGCTTCTTGAGAGAAAAGACCTGTTCCTGTAAGGTTACACCCTCAGAAGCTGGGCTTTACGGTGAATCACCTGAAACTGGTCATCCCTGGGTGGGATGGTGTCAAGGGGGCACTGGTGGTGAAGTGTTTGGCAGCTAACCACAAGGTTGGTTGTTCGAACCCCTCCGCTGCCCCATGGGAAAGCAAAGATGTGGCAGGCAGCCTGCATACAGACACACCGAGCTGCAGGCGAGGGGCCCCGTGGGCAGTTCTGCTCTGCCCTGTCGGTCGCTATGCGTTGGAATCGGTGAGCTGGCTCCAGGCCTGGCTTGGCTTTGCACTGGTGTACATGCCTGGCGGCCGTTCGAAACCATCCAGAGGCACCCTCCTTCATGGCATGCACCTTCTCCTTCACTAGTCCCTAGGGAGCTAGGAAAATACGGAAGGGGGTGGGGGTCTCTGCTTAAAAATCACCTGGCATCATCCACTACACAACTAGCTGAGAGGGTTTGTGGTCTGCTTGCTTCCACGCGGGGGGAGGAGCAGAAGCCTCAAACGATGGCTCATGTTCCTGAAGTGGACACAAGATTTAGACCGATCGTTCAACGGGCTGAAAGTCTACTCCAACAAGTTACATAGCTCAGCAAGGAACTCGTCCGAGGGGCAGTGCGGGGAATCGAGCACAGGGGGCCCTTTCCCCTGGTTTGGCTGCATTCCACCAGCGGGGCAGACTGGGTTCCCGTCAAGGGACACTGGCAGTTCTGTGACGAAAGTGCTCCGCTCGGACTGTGCACTGTCCGTCCTGAAGGAAGACATGAACACCCACTGGCAGGTCCCCCTGATGGGGAGGCAGCTCAGCCTGGACCCACCCGGTCGTTTCCATGTGGCTTCCCACCACCCTCTCTGCCTGAGCAGGACATCATGCTTGGTCAAGTGGAGGGGCGGCAAAAAGGGCAAGGCGCTCAAGGAGATGGACTGGCACGCGGCAGCAACCACGGGCACAGGAAGCATGGTGAGGACGGCACAGGGCTGGGCAGGGCTTCGTTCTGTTGTGCAGAGGGTTGGTCTGGGCCGGAACTGACTCCAAGGCACCTGACAAGAACCACTCCGCTAGAAGCTGGGGAGCAGGCGCTCACTCTTCTCAGTTTAAAGACAGCTTCACACAACGGCAGCTATTTTTTGGGGATTGGACAAGGTTCCGCGTGAGCCACAGGGCTCTCAATGGCTGGTTTTTGGACACTGGCCACTAGGCCTTCCTTCCTAGTCTGTCTTAGTCTGGAAGCTCCTCTGGGACCTGCTCAGCGTCTTAGCAGCACACCGGCCTCCGCTGACAAATGGGTGGGGGCTGTGGCTGACGTGCATGCATTGCCTGGGAATGGGACCCAGCCATCAATGCCTCGTCACAGACATACAAATACACACAGCGTCTCTATGAAAATCCCTGAAATGGTAATATAGTCTGACATGTCATCATATGCAGGTCTGTCTGGCTTAGGATTATGACTAAGAAAGAGTCTCTTTATTAAGAGCAGCTGCTGTGTCCACCAGGTGCCCAAGTGGCACTGTGGGTTAGGCGCTGGGCTGCTAACCTCAAGGTTGGTGGGGGAGTTGCCAAGCACCAGGTCAGCAGTTCAAAATCACCAGCTGCTCCATGGGAGACTATTCATGGTTCCCATGAAAATTTACAGCCTCAAAACCCTTGTAGAAGATCACTGGGAGTCAGAATTGACTCGGGTAACAATGGGTTTAGCTTTCAGGTTTACTGTGTCTATACCCCAAATCAAACTCAATGTCATTGCATCGATTCTGACTGACACTGACCCTAAAGGACAGAGTAGAGTGACCCCAGTGTGTTTCTGAGGCTGTCGATCTTTGTGGGAGCTGAAAGCCTCATCTTTCTCCTGTGGACCGGCCGGCGATTTTGGTCCGATAACCAATTCATAATCCACTATGCCACCAGGCTTTGCCTATTCATGAAGGAAATTTGATGTATTTGAATTTTATTTACCAAGTAAAGTGATAAGCTCAAGAAGGGAGACAGAGTTCTGACCAGAGTTCATAGTGGGAAGGTGGGAGAACTTGGCCTTCAGGAACCTGAGCTTAAATTTCACTTCGGCTATTTATTGGGAGTGTGGCAAATTACTAAGGGCGGACCTTTCCCAGTTTTGGTTTTCTCATTTGTAAAGAAAGCACTCAGCCCAACATGCCTACTTGACAGGCTTGTAATGAGATTAATGAAATACATTAGCCAAATATGTGGAAATGTCTTACACATGTTAAAAACACTAGGAAAGATAAGGCCCATTTCAAATACTTAATGTCGTGGTTACAACTGGGTTCCTCGAGATTGCTTTAATTTGCACTGGTGTGGCCAAATGGTAGGTGGTCAGGAGAATGCCTAAGAGGTTCATGTACGTGCCAAACTACATGGTGGTTGAGTTCAACAGCAAGTTATGAACTGTTTATTACTACACATCTACTCTGCCTCCATTGCAGTCCTGAGGCAAGAATAGATTTCAACGCTAAGGAAATTTCAATGCAAGGAATAGGACCATGAACCAAGAGGGCCACAGCCATTTAAAGAGCCCAATAACCAGAGCAGACGCAATGAGTCACCCAGGTAGGTAGAAAGCTTCCAAGTTTACGATCGAGGTAACTGAAGCTCAGGGTATAGCAATTGTCCAAGGTCAGGATGTAGTAAGTGTTGGGATTTGCCCAGGTCCACTGGACTCCCATGCTCAGGGCTTTGGCTGGTACCTGCAAGGAGGGCTAGTCTCAGTCCCCGAGGACCCCCAAGAGGCATTCCCCTACCTTCTTTAAGTCTTCCATCCTCGGCAGCTGATCCATTCGGGAAAATGGTCTTGACGAAAATCCCCATCTGCCCGCGAATGCAGTCTCGACCTCCAGCAATGCTAAAGCCCAGGCCCTGCACCCCGAAGCGATGGAGTACAGAGTGAAATGGCAGCACGGACCAGGCACCCGCTCCAGCATGGACGCCCTTCCCCATTTCCCTCCCTGGATCTCTGGGCACCGCCACAGCCACGCCCTGAGCGGCTTTGGTCTGAACGGAAGAGCTTGCTGATGTTCGACGACCTGTGGCCTCCTGCAATGGCAAGTCCACGAGGGTCCCTCCAGCCCTCTGCGGGCCAGTGCCCACTGCGAGCATGCTCATTTGCCTCGTGCTGGTATTTCCAACTTGGAATACCAAAATGGATTTTTAAAGATTTTTGTAACATTCCGTTTATGACCATGGCAGTGCCATCAAATCCATAGAAAAGGGTAACTGGGGGGAGGGGTGTTTCCCTGACACCGCGGGTTCGGAATTCTTCCAGAAGGTAAAAGCTGGAGGCATTCATGCCACCCTCGGGTGGGCTAAGGGACCCCGGCAGCCTGCACTGGGGACTTCTCACACCGGAAGGACAAGGAGCACGTGACCATCACACAGTCTGAAGCCACAGAAAAGGGCAACCAGGAAATGTCCTCAGATCCATGCAAGCCTATGTTAATCCAGTCCTCTCTAATCCCCCCCCCCCCACTGAGGCTGTACACACCACCACCATCAAAAGTAACCATTCATTTGTGAGACTCCACCCTCACTTGCCGGGCATCGTCGCCTGCACGAAGACCTCACCTTGCCTTTCTGCTTGTACAGCCCAATGATGGAGATGACCGACGGCCGGATGAGCCTCCATGGGGATTCCACCTGAGTCGTGCTCAGGGAGCGGGTTGATTTCTTCATGATGTGGTATTCCTGAAAGGCAGCAGGTGGCAAGTCAGGGCCTCACCTCTCCCGCTCTGGTCCCTGGCGTGGGAACATACTCAGCCATTGACACCCAGTCGTCTTGGGTGTTGGACAGTCATTTCCCTCTGCTCGACCTTATCCAGTGGTGTCAAGGCTTATGGTCAATAAAACTGGAGGAATAAAATCAAGACCCACACACCAACCCACCTGCCAGAGAGACCCTAGAAGACCGAGCAGAACTGCTGCCGAAGGTGTTCAAGACAGTCGATCTTCCCAGGAGGAGACAGCTCTACTCGACACTGTCACACCTTCTTCCTCGACTGCCCTCAGGGGCCCCCCTATTTGCCTTCTAGAAAGGAGGCACTGGGTGCAAGAGGCCTTAGAGACATAGCATGACCTGCAGTTGAGTTCTGCCCTTGGATGCCACCACCTCCCATCCCCAAGGTTAAGATCATGGCTAGAGAGGATCACCACTTCCAGTTTTCTATCCCTCCCCGAAAAACTCGGTCAGCCCTTGTTTCTCCTAGAGCCGAAACCACAAAGCCAGCCCGCTGTTATTCCACGGGCCACAGCCCACTGAGACATGGCACCAGCTTCAACCCTCACCCTTCACATTTGGAAGAAACAATATTTTCCCATAAGCCACAAGCCCCCTTGCTGGCCCTCGGTGGATCAAATCTCCATCCCCTTTTCCTGTGCACCACCCACAACATCCAAGTGGGTGAGCAGGGAGCATCGTTTAGAAGGTAAAAGAGGGATTACGTGAATCTCTTGCTAAAGCACTTCTGTTGCTGGCTCCTCACTATTGTTCTCAGCCTAATCGGTTCTGCAATGAAGAAGCTATTCCAGCACAAGCAAAACAAACAAAATCAATTCAGATTTAACATCAGCGCAGCAATCTCACAAACCCATACTTTTATTCTCAATGCCTGTATTCTACATCCAAAGGTCGAAAGGAGCGATCTGCCAGCGATGTGCTTGTGTTCCTGGCAGCTTAGGGCAATTCTATCTTGCAGTTTTATGAAACGTCTGCCAGCAATATTGGCCTCCCAGACTCTGACTCATTAAAAGAATGATGTGGGCTTGGCGAGGTTATCTCCTTGGAAGACAACCTCCATCGACAGGTAAGACGTATCCCACGGGGGTCTCCATCTTGGAACGCAGGGGCGTATGCTTGGGCGTAGGAAGGGATTCTTTCTCTGCACCCCAATCTCCACCCACACCTCACTCCATTTCCCTTAGGGGGAACCACTGAGACCCAGAGGAAGCATGCTTCCCTCCTGTCGTGAGTTTCAAGTTGCCTTGAACTTTCTAGACCTGTGCTGGTGCTCATGACAGCCACTAGCCTCCTGTGGGGACCTGAGCGTAAATGACAGATGAAGCGCAATCTTCACTCGCACTAGCCAGTTTTTAAGCGTTCCACAGACACATGTGGCTAGCGACTCCCATATTGGACTGGGACATCCTGAACATCCTCCCTCGTTACGGCAGAGTCCCCTGGGAGGTTGGGGCAGGGGGGCAAACAGTAGCCGCTGACTACAAGGTTGGAGGCTTGATTCCACTCAGGTGTGCCTTGGAAGAAAGTCCTGGAAACCTCTTTCCAACAGTTGGCACCGAGAGCCTCAGGAGCACAGTACTACCGCACCACATATGGGCCAACATGACCCACAGTCGACTCAATGGCCAGCGGTAAAGCACACAATACTACTCAGCGGACAGAGAGAGAACGAAGACAAAGGGAAAGGTGACTTACGGGAAAGAAAATAAGGGAGGAAACAAGAACACCAGAGAGTCAAGGGATCCTCTGAAGAGGGAAATTCAGTTTTACGAAAAATGTGTTTTAGGTCAGTAGTTCGAGACCACCAGCCAGTCTGCAGGAGTGAGATGAGGCTCACTACTCCCATAAAGTTACACGGGGCAAGTGCTGTCCTGCCCTTTAACGGTGCTGTGGGGTCCCACTTGCCAGCAGACCCGACCGCGGTGCGTTTTTGTTTTTTGAGTGCTTCTTGGCTCTGGAGGGCTGCTGAGAATGGCTGGCCCCGGCTGCAGCGATGGTCAGGTTCCCCAGTGGCTTGACTGAGAAATCACTACCGGACTTCCACACGGCGAGGGCAGCACTGCCCCACCCCGCCCCCACCACCCGAACAACTTCTGCACGACAGCATGGCTCTCCCACCACCTTCTCATCTCCACCGGCTCTGGGGTTTCAGTGGCTCAGTCAGGCCGCAGGCCTGTGTGGTCAGAGGTCTGAATGAGCTGTAACCGCGTCCCGAGCAAATCCCTCCGCTGTCCCGTTTCTCGGTGCCCGCTCTGCCCCTCCACTGAGCGGCTTCATCAGTCAACTGGGCCTGGGAACCCTGCACCTAGGGGTTAGGTGAAGTGTGTCAGGCAGGCACTGACACTTCTCCGTGACACGTGACCAGCCATGCTCACGCACCTCTCTTCTTTACAGATGTTCTGACATCCTCTGGGGTGGAATGCGGAACCTGAGAGCCAGTTGTCTTATCTATAAAATAGGAGCCCTGGTGGCATAATGGATTATGTAATGAGCTGAGAATTGCAAAGTCAGCAGTTCAAAACTATCAACCGCTTTGTGGGAAAAAAGACAGCTTTCTATTCCTGTCCAGTTAGGCTTTTGGAAACTCATGGGGGTGGTGACACGCTGTCCTATAGTGCTGCTAGGGGCTGGCATCGACTTGGTGGCATGGAGTTGGGGTTTGGTGGTTTAGTGGCTTACATACGGGGCTGCTAACGGCAAGGCCAGCAGTTCAAATTCACTAGCTGCTCTGTGGCAGAAAGATGAGGCTTTTTACCCCCATTAAGAGTTACAGTTTTAGAAAACCACAAGGGCAGTTCTACCCTGTCCTACAGTCAATCTGGGCTGGAATGAACGCAATGGCAGTGAAAATCGATAAAGCAGTCCCACACACCTGGCCCAAGACCTTTCAAACTCTACAGACGGTGAGCCGCCCGGCGTTGGGGTCCCGCCGTCACCACACCTTCCTCTCGGTCTCTGCTTCATTCCAGGGCACGGCACCAAGTGCCAATGGCTCCTCATTAGCCCTCTGGCCCGAGCGTGCCAGGACTCAGAGAACATCCCATAAACTCCCCCGACACAGAGCCCGCTTCTATCCCAGTGAAGAGACTGTTTACCCAGGTCCTCCTGGTTGGAGGACGGCGTCATTGAGGAGCAGCCCAGTGCAGCGTGGGGGAGCCCAGAGCTCCGAGGGGCAGGGATGCCAACACAACAGCCCCTTCCCCACTCTGCAGTCTCGGGGGACCTGGGCATCACGGTGTCGCAGGTGTGGCACTGGCACACACACTCTCCCACATTCACCCACACAGCTGTCATACTGATCTATGACAGTCCCATTACAGAAACGGTGGTGGCTCCGCCTTTAAGATGCCACTGTCTCCTGGCAATTGAGTGCAACGTTCAGGAAGGGGTCACGATGCCCGGGTCCCTCTGTTAGTTTCAGGTATCAGGCTGGTTTTCAGGCAGCCTTTCTGGATAGGTGTCTTTTTCTAGCCCATCGATCTCAGAGCTTCCTAACCCCAAACGGTTCTGGTTCCCATCAATGGGCCGCTCTTCAGAACAGGGAAATGTTCCGAAGAAGCTCTTGCTGGTTTTTGAGGGGAATGAAAACCAAAGGCTTAGAGACCCACGGGCTAGAAACATGTTCCTCTCCACCCACTAAGCAAGTGTGTCTCTGAGAGGCCCTGGGTACCGACCTGTGCGGCTCCTGAGGAGTCCAGGAGTTGGGGAAGAGAGTGCTTCCGGCCATCGCGGGAGACCTCCAGGATCCTGATCCGGGGGTCTCCATTTCTCACCATCAGCTCGTTATATTCTTCAACAGATTCTAGACGGTGCACACCCCCTTGAAAACAGAAAGTACACACATACACAGCTTTGTAAAAGACAAAGTCATAAAAGCATGCATCCACCGGCATAGAGTAGTTGCATTTATACCTGCATCCGGGTTGCACTTTGGGCTGTTTGAAGCCATCAGCCACTCCACAGGAGAAAGATGAGGCTTTCTACTCCTATAAAGAGTTAGTGCCGGCATTGGGCCTCTACACAAGTACTCCCTCAATGCAAGAACACTTTGTTCTATTAACCTGGCATTCCATGATGCTCACCTTCCCGACACGATCGCTGAAGACAGAGTGAGTGCATAAGTAAATGTGGTGAAGAAAGCTGATGGTGCCCGGCTATCAAAAGATATAGCATCTGGGGTCTTAAAGGCTTGAAGATAAACAAGCGGCCATCTATCTCAGAAGCAACAAAGCCCACATGGAAGAAACACATCAACCTGTGTGATCATGAGGTATTGAAAGGATCAGGTATCAGGAATCAACGAACAAAAAAATCATTTCATAGTGAATGAGGGGGGGAGTGCAGAATGGAGACCCAAATCCCATCTGTAGGCAACTGGACATCCCCTTACAGAAGGGTTGTGGGGAGGAGATGAGCCAGTCAGGGTGCAGTATAGCAATGATGAAGCATACAACTTTCCTCTAGTTCAGTGGTTCTCAACCTTCCTAATACCGTGACCCTTTAATACAGTTCATGTTGTGGTGACCCCAAACAATAAAATTATTTTGTTGCTACTTCATAGCTGTAATTTTGCTACTGTTATGAATCATAATGTGTTTTCCGATGGTCTTCGGCGACCCCTGTGAAAGGGTAGTTTGACACCCCCCCAAAGGGGTCGCGACCCACAGGTTGTGAGCTGCTGCTCTATTTCTTTAATGTTTCCTCCCCTCCACTACCATGATCCCAAGTCTACCTTACAAATCCGGCGAGACCAGAGGATGCACACTGGTACAGATAAGAGCTGGAAACACAGGGAATCCAGGACAGATAAACCCCTCAGGACCAATAATGAGAGTAGCAATACCAGGAGGTTAAGGGGAAGGTGGGGGAGAAGGGGAACTGATCACAATGATTTGTATACAACCCCTTACCTGGGGAACATACAACAGAAAAGTGAGTGATGGGAGACATCGAATAGTATAAGACATTAAAAAATAATTTATAAATTATCAAGGCTTCATGAGGGAGGGTGCATGGGGGAGAGGCAAAAAATAATGAGCTGATACCAAGGGCTCAAGTAGAAAGAAAATGCTTTGAGAATGATGGCGGCAACAAACGTGCAAATGTGCTTGACACAATGGATGTAAGTATGGATTGTGGTAAGAGTTGTACGAGCTCCCAATAAAATCATTTAAAAAACAAACAAAATATATGAGAATGAACAGGAGAGTCAACAAATGTACTAAACAAATGAATATAAAAAAAAAAAAAGAGGTAGTCTTGGAAACCCACAGGGCCAGTTCTCCCATCCTGTAAGGTTGCTATGAGTCAGCATTCACTCGATAAATCGAGTTTTGCTGATGTTGGTTTCCAGGTGTTCTGTAGACCTGGAACACAGCATACTCATGACCCTGAGCTCACCTGATTGTGTGCTGAGCCATTCATGGCAGGGGCCAAAGGAATGGACGCTTACCGAAGTGGCCAGGCTGCATGAGGGGCAATGCGTATGTTGGCGCCAAGTAAGATGCAGTTGTGGTTGATACTGCAATCAACAACAGAGAGGGCACTGTAGGTGAATGCTTTTTGAAGGAGGGACAAATATCCCTGAGTGGGTGATATAGTTCCGTGGTAGATGTCCTTTAGTTATAAGAATGCCTTTTACATAGAAATGGCGTGATAAACAGACTTTTTGGCAAAGTATAACTGACCTACAGCAACGCGCACAAACCCTCGGGACCCATGGAGTTCAACAGACCTTCACATAGTGAACGCTCAAATAACCAACACCCAGACATAAACCAGAACAACCCAGAACCAAGCCACCTGGGTGCCACAAATCACCCGACCCAAGGGTAACCGCCATCCTGATTTCTAACGTCACGTGTAATTTTGGGGTGCTTTCAAACTTTGTATGAATGAACCCCTATCATCTGTACTTCTTTGGGTCTGCCTTTCTGGGCCTTAGCACTTATGTTTATGAGATTCAGTCAGTAGTTTATTCTTTCTCGTTTGTGTATTATTATTTCATTGTGTAAACACACCATTGTATAAACATAAAAAACTCATACTCACTGCCATCAAGTGGATTCTGACTCACAGAAAAGAGCTGCTCCCCTGGGGTTCCAAGACTGTACCCCATCTGTCTCCCGTGGAGCAGCTGGTGGTTTCAAACTGCTAACCTTGAGGTAAGCAGTCCCACGCATAGCTACTATGCGAACAGGGGTCCTGTTGTATAACCCTACCACCACGCATTGTTTCATCTCTTATTTATGTAGCCCTATTTATTGGTCCCTATTCTGCCTGACCCAGGCTGGCATGAGAACAACAGGTAAGGGCTACCTTCATGGTGGTTCTCAGCCTCCAGGGGAAGTCAGGTAAGGCACAGGGGCCTCACACAGACACCGGGAAAAGGATGGGCTAGGAAAGGCTTCTGGGAGGTGTTGGCTTTGGATTTGATCAGGCTCCACTCACCTTGCAAGGGCATGTCTGCCTGGTTCTGTCCACAGGACAGAGGCTGATGGGAAATCCTACATTAAGTACCAGTTAACTGGCAAGCACCATGTGATGGTACCCACACATTTCTTCAAGGTGCTGACTCTGGAGGCAGGAGCAAGGCCAAGTGTGCTCCGACCCTACGTGGTTCTGAATGCACCTGTGGATGAGGCCATCACACGGAGTACTTCCGGGTACCCACTATGAGCAGCGAGCGGGCCTCAGAGCTGCTCATGCCAAGCAATCTGGCATGGGTGAGGCTGCCTCAAGGCCCTCGCTGCTGGCAGATCTGAGGGCGGCAGCCCATGAGGCTATGGGCTTATGGGGCTGCTTGTACTAAACATGGCTGATTCAGGGAGTTGAGGAGGGCCTCCTTGGTGTGGACAGTACGGTTACCCTACACAGGACACTGGGCTAAATCCCCTCCAGATGTGGGGGGCGGGTGCGGTCTGCATACAATCGGCTTCTAGTTTCCGGAGGCCCCCAAAGACCATGAGCTTGTGCTGCGAGCTTCATGAAGGCCACAAGGGAGCCTCGCTCTGATGTCCCAGTGGCTTGGTTAGGTCAGACGCCTCCCTGAAGAGGGCCTGAGTAACACAGCCCTGAGGCAAGCGGCCAGCCGGGCCGGGTGGCCACGTAGACACTAGCTTTGGTAAGAGGGTCCTGCAACAGCTGATTCCCAAAAGGTCTTGCTTCCTGGGAACTGCTTCTGGTACAGTCACGTGGTCATTCAAAGTCCAGGCTCGACGATCCTATCAACCGTCACCTCCTCCTTTGTGCCGCACGAAGGAGCTGTGGCCTGGCCTGGTGGATCTAGCTCAATGCCCCTTAGAACTGGGGTTCCTCATCCGGCTGCTTGTGATGAGAGCTTCAGCAGCCCTGCCACGCGTAGGTTCTTGTGCTTGGGGATGAGGTCCTCGCTCAGGCACCGTGGGCACTTCAGGCTCTGCAGGGTGCAGGCCAGCTATATATATGCCTGCCTGCCGCTTCTTGACGTCCGTGAATGCTCCTTTTCACGGACTGGGCAAGCTGGTTCTGTTTGTCAAACATCATTCTCTCATCCACACAGTAGCTGGTGCAGGCTCTGCCTGGCTAGCCAGGTAGGTGCGAGGTACAGGTGACTGGGCAGTGTCCAATATGGGGTCCGGCAGGGCCCTGCTCAGGGTGTAAGGCCACCGTCTGTCCTTTGTCTGCAGGGCTGCTTCCTCCTCCTGAAGCCTTCTGCGACTGGTGCTGCTCAAGTGTTTTCATCCTCTGGGAGCCTTACATTTCCATTTCTCCCCCTCCATTTCTTCCACTCAGGCCTTCAACCACGCCCCTCCGGACCATGAGGCAGCTTCCCCACATGCTCTGCACTTTTCCTTGGTCTAATCCATTATTGATGAACATTTGGCTTGTTTCCATTTTAGAACCAGAACAAGAGTCAGCAAAAAAATATTTTTTTGCAAAGGTCAAGCACTAGAACGGATGGTGATGGTACAGCTTGTTTTAAAGGCAATTTAATTGTGGGGGAGGCGGGTGGGGGTGCTCTGAGATCGATGCGCTGGTGACTGTACACTGTCCCTTGATACGACTGAATTGAATGATGTGTAAATTATGTGGCAATAAAACTGTTGGGGAAAAAAGAGTATTTTAGGCTGATGGGTTACACATGGTTTGTTTTTATATCTATGTGTATATGTTGTCTGTGCAGCTACTTATGTGGTGGTTCAGTGCTGGTGGGTTGGTTCTGGCTCAGTGACCCGATGTACAAGAGAAGAAAACCCTGCCCAGCCCTGTCTAGATCCCCGCCACTGGGGGCTCCTCGTGGCAGCCATCTCCTTGGAGGATCTTCCTCCTTGGCGCCGTCCTTCTCCAGGAACTGGGCGCCCTGACCACATTCCCCAGTACATGACTGAGCACTCTGGCTGTACCCCCCCCCCCCCCCCGCCAAGAGAGGTCTGTGTGCTATTTTGGCAGTCCACGGTGGTTACAATATTCTTTGCCAACACCATAGTTCATGTGTATCAATTCTCCTTCGGTCATCCTTGTTCAGTGTACAACTTCCACACACATAGGAGGCGACTGAAAATACCATGGCTGGGGTCAGGCGCATCTCAGACCTCAATGTGACATGCTTGCTTTCCAATAGGCCTTTCAATAGGCGTGTGCAGATTCATCCCATGAAATGTGCCGTTTGATCTCGACTGTACACACAGTCTTAGGACGACACAAAAACAGCTTGTGTCACTGTGTGCTGACCCACCCCTGATCTGACCACACTGCTCTGAATCATTCTTGCCCCTTTCTTCGGACCTGCCATCTCTGTTCCCCGAGAGCCAGGAGCACAGTGCTGGCTCACGGGCTCGTGTTCTGTTCCATCTACGCTGCCCAGCAGTATGAGTGCTTTCCAGCTTCCCCACATTCTCCCCATACCTGGTCGCATCGGTCTTCCGGACCGCTGGTCGGTCTGGTCGGTATGCAATGCAGTCTCACTGCGGTTTCGATGTACACACCCTGGTGACTCAGGAGACTGAGCTTCGTTCTGTGTACCCCAGGCAGGTTGGCCACCCTCCTTTGAGCATGTCTGGGTCAGGCTTCTACCTCTTCTTTCAGGTGCTTCTTGCTCATGTGGATTGATCAGAGCTTTCATTTTTGTTTTTAATATATCTTAAGTACGAGAAATGTGTTTTCCTGCTCAGTGACTTACTGTATTCACTCTCTTAATGGTTTTGCTTGATGAAGAAAAGTCCATGATGCTAATGTCGTACCGTTGATCTTTTCTTTCGCTCTGATCGGTGCTTGCGTGCCAGGCTTTAGAAATGTTTGCAGCAATTACTTTACAAAGTGTCTTTAGCAATACCCAATTCATATGCTATTTTAAATATGGTAATTTAAGGAATGTTAATATTACTAGGTCTCTATATTATCTATAAGCACATCATAAAGTTTATATTATATAAAATATATGTGTATACATTGGAGCATGTATATGTGTGTATGCACACACACACACACAGAGCTATATGGACACTTCCAAAAGGTGTGAAAAACAGTGAAAAGGTAATAAAATTTCCCCTAAATTTTAACTACTTCATTCATATATAGACTGACATCACACATATATTAGGTATATATGTATACATATGACATATAAATTAGGTATTGATAAAGATATTCTTTAAAGTAATTACTACAAAAATTTCTTAAACAGAGCATGGATCCTCTCAGACATGTAATGCTTCATTTGATGATCTAAAATTTCAATTCATCTAACAATTTCTCAGAAGGATTTATGGAAATATGAAACGAATGCCCAGATTTACAGGACAGACATTTTAGGGGCTGGCCACATTATAATCTGCTATGCTCAAAGGTCTTTTTAAAAAAAACAACCCCAGCCCTTCAAAATCTCTGCCTCTGAGGCGAGTCAGACTCTCAGAGACTGCATGGGACGGAGCCCGAGGCTGTAAATCATGATGGGAGCAGACCACCTCATCTTTTTCCCTCGAACTGCTGGTGGGTCCAAATTGTGGATCTGATGGCAAGCATCCCAGTGTGTCACCCACTAGACTACCTTTAGGGAGCCTATTCCCCAGTGCTGAATGAAGTCAACTCCTTTCTTCTCTTTAGCCTGCTGTAATAACTTCCCCAGGCTTGCTTACGGCCCTGCTACATGAATCCTCTGCTAGGGTGGATGACTCTCCAGGGAGAGGGCTTGCCCTCCTCCGGCCTCCTCCCCAAACGTGGGGGCCACACAAGTATTACTGGAGCTTTTACCTGGCTCACCTGCCTCATCAGTTTCCACAGCAAGACGTGCTGAGTCTGTTCTTCGACACTCTCTAAGAAGCCCTGCTGGCCAGAGTTCTCCTCGGGCCACGGCATGTTGCCCTCTCTCAGAGGGTTGAGGAGAAACCAGAGTTGCCAACCCAATCACTCACCAACCATCACTCCCTTTTATCCCATTTTTTCCTTTCTCATCCATGTAGCTCTAAGTCTAGAGCACTCTTAGGTTCTGCCAACTCCTGCCCAGGTCCTGGACTTCATAACGGTGTGTGTGCCTCCTGGTCAGCCATCATTCCAGGGGACAGGGGTGGCCTCCTCACTGGGACCACTGGACCCTTCCAGTCACCTTCCCCTCGTGGGAGGCAACAGAGCAGCAGCAAGGCAGACGATGAGGATGAGAATGACAGCACGATATTAATGAGGACCACAATGACTGCCCCGTGGTGAGGGTCCCCACTCCATCATGCTCTGGTGGCAGTGCCACATGCATCTCGCCACACCATGTTTTCAACAAGGCTCGGCCAAGCTCAGTGACTTCCCTGAGGTCACACAGCTGATCGTGGCCGACTAGGACTTGAACACGGTTTCCCTGACTTCAGGTGTGCTCTTCATCCTCTGGTCCACACTGCCTCGCTGCTGCCCTGACGCTGGACGGAGGACGCCGGGAGAGAGGGCGCGCCCACTGTGGCAAATGGAGACCAGCCCTGGCTTTACCGGTCAGCAGAGTGTGCTGCCCATTTTGAATGAGTAGTGTGGAGCGAGTGGGAGAGTCCTGGATCTGGAAACTTCCCTGGCTATTACATTAGTACCTTTAGAGTCCCAGATGGGCTGAGAAAAGGCTTTCCAAGGTCCCTGGGGAACAGAGGTAGGTACAAAGAGCAATGTCTGACAGAGCCTTTTCCTGCCAATGAATGAATGACCTTTGGGAATCCCCCGAATTTCCTGGGGCCCCCCATAAAATGAGGCATGAGACCGTACCAGGATCAAAGGTCCCTAGGAATGTATTTCTAAGGTGTTGATGAACTCTGTCCAAGAGAGCCGAATACTGCCTCTCCTCTGTGTCCCTGTGACTCCCCTGCACGCCACGCCAACACAAATGATTTGAATTCCCTTCGCTTCACTGTTGCACAGGGCTCGGGCAGCCGGCTGTTTCCTCCACACGAGGCCCTCCCCGGAAGCCTCTTTTCAGACTTCTCCGTAGCCCCTCACCACCACTCTTCTGGGCCCAAGTCCATGTTCTAACACCTGCTCAGATGCACAATGCCAAATACAAGATCACAATTCATTCCAGCTCTCAGGTTTCTAAAACGACATGTTTCTTAGTTCTATGCCAACCACCTTAAGGAAAAGCTTTGGGCTACTAACCCCACGGTCAGCACTTCAAAACTACCAGCTGCTTTGAGGAAGAAATATGAGGTTCTCTACTGCCAGAAAGAGTGACAGCCTCAGAAACACACAGGGGCAGTTCTACCCTGTCCGGCAGGGTCACTGTGAGTCAGCATCAAGTTGATGGCAGTGAGCTGGGTTGGTTTGGGATGTGCCAACTAGCTGCATTAAGTCAATATAGACTCATGGAGCCCCCAAGGGGTCAGAGTAAGCCTGCAACCCAAGGCTGATTTTTCTGACACAGGACGGCAGGCCTTTCTTCAGCGGCACCCCTGGGTGTGTTTATACCGCCGTTTTTGGTTAAACAGCCTAGTGCATCAGCCCCAAAGCAGGTCCACAAGAGCTACAACAAGCTGATATGCTGCTTCTGTGCTAGATGGCCACTTGTTTACCTTCAAGCCCTTAAGACCCTGGACACTATATCTTTTAATAGCCGGGCACCATCAGCTTTCTTTACCACATTTGCTTATGCACCCATCTGTCTTCAGTGATCATGTTGGGAAGGTGAGCATCACAGAATGCTGCATTGTTAGAACAAAGTGTTCTTGTGTTGAGAAAGTATTTAAGTTAAGGCCCAATGTCCATCTGCAACCTTAATTCTTAAAATATAGATGAGTACATAGCTCTATTCATGTATATTTACATATGTACATGCCAGTATTTAGACCTCTATAAATGTCCTTTGCCTCCTGGTTCTTTCCTCAGAATAAAACCATACCCAAGGTGAAGGGGGTGTGGGCATGGCATATACAACTGGGCATCCCCTCACAGAGGGGTCACAGGGAAGAGATGAGCCAGTCAGGGTGCAGTATAGCACCAATGAAACACACAACTTTCCTCTAGCTCTTTCATGCTTCCTTCACCCAATTATCATGACCTCAATTCTACCTTACAAATCGGAATAGACCAGAGCATGCACACTGCTACAGACAAGAGCCCCAACACAGGGAATCCGGGATAGATAAAGCCCTCAGGGCCAACAAGGAGAGTAGAGATACCAAGAAGATTATGGAAGGGTGGGGGGTAGAAAGGGAGAATCGATCACAAGGCGCAATCTAGAACCCCCTCCCAGAGGGATGAATAATGGAAAAGTGGGTGAGGGGCAACGGAGGACGCTGTAAGATATGGAAAAATAATCTCTAACTTATCAAGAGTTCATGAGGGAGGGTGGGGGAAGAAACGGGGGGCTGATATCTGGGGCTCAAGTGGGAGAGAATGCTTTGGCAGTGATGACTACGGCTTATGTGAAAATATGCTTGACACGTTGGAGGAATGTGTGGATTGAGATAAGAGACGTAAGAGCCCCAATAAAAGTATTAAAGAAAACAGAAGAAAAGGAAAAGGGAACAAAGGTTGTCCATGAATTTTTAAAGTCCCTGATGCTTTTAACTTTTTAAAAATCATTTTATTGGGGGCTCATACAACTCTTATCACAATCCACACACACATCAATTGTGTAGAGCACATTTGTACATTCATTGCCCTCATCATTCTCAAAATATTTGCTCTCCACTTAAGCCCTTGGCATCAGGTCCTCATTTTTCCCCTCCCTCCCCGCTCCCCCCTCCCTCATGAACCCCCAATAATTTATAAATTATTTTGTCATATCTTGACCTGTCCAATGTCTCCCTTCACCGACTTTTCTGTTGTTCTGTTCCCCAGGGAAGAGGTTATATGTAGATCCCTGTAATCGGTTACCCCTTTCCACCCCACCCTTCCTCCACCCTCCCAGTATCGCCACTCTCACCACTGGTCCTGAAGGTATCATCCGCCCTGGATTCCCTGTGTTTCCCATTCCTATCTGTACCAGTGTACATCCTTTGGTCTAGCCAGGCTTGCAAGGGAAAATTCGGATCATGATAGTGGGGTGGGGGTGAGGGGAAGCATTTAGGAACTAGAGGAAAGTTGTATTTTTCATCGTTGCTACATCACACCCTGACTGGCTCATCTCCCGAGACCCCTCTGCCAGGGAATCTCCAGTGGCCTACAAATGGCCTTTGGGTCTTCATTCCACACTCCCCCCACTCATTCACGATGGTAAATTTTTTTGTTCTGATGATGCCTGAAAACTGTTCCCTTTGACACCTCGTGATCGCACAGGCTGGTGTGCTTCTTCCATGTGACTTTTTAACTTTTTAAATGAAGGTAGAAGTGGCCACCCAG
This sequence comes from Tenrec ecaudatus, assembly GCF_050624435.1. Classification (NCBI taxonomy): domain Eukaryota; kingdom Metazoa; phylum Chordata; class Mammalia; order Afrosoricida; family Tenrecidae; genus Tenrec; species Tenrec ecaudatus. The sequence continues at coordinate 30,789,099 of NC_134531.1, read as the reverse complement.
GCTCCTGAAAGTCACAGTGGGACCCTGCCCACACAGTATCTCCCGGCCCCTCTGAGGATCTGCCTGGGAGACCCAGAGCCCCTTGCTCACCCCCCTTCCCTGTCCCCTTGCTTCTGTGAGATGCATTAGATAAGTGGGTGAGGGGCTCTCTGGTGTCAGGGGTGCAGCCAGGTTAAAGCTGTGTCTGCTGGGACTGCTTGGGGCATGTGCCCGAGGGAAAGGGTCACCGGCAGTCCTGAAGAAATGAACCACACCCGCAGGAATGCCAACCTTAAGGGGAGACACACAGAGAGGGGTTGCCGGTGCGTTTTGGAAAGCCTCCAAGGGAACGATGCAGAGGGCAGTGGGGCGGCTAGGTCATCGAGTGCCATGGGCATGACCTCTCTAAATGGAACCCAGCCCAGGTGCTCTGAGGAAACCAGCCGATATCCCCTGCAGGCTTTGAGCTCCCCACTCCTTCAGCAGCTGGAAGCTCGTACCTGGCCAGGGCTCCCCGCTCACCTGAAAGGCGACTCTTAAGCTTCATCTTACTGCTGCCTTGCTTGGGACTCTCCAAGTTCCCCTTGGGATCGTCAGGACCACCTGGATCTTGGGGCTCGTCTGTCCGAGATGCCTGAAAAGCAGAGAGCACAGAGCTGACGGGAGAGACTATCATGCCCTCCCAGAATGATCTTCAGCCTTGAAGAGAGGCAAACGGCTGTCATGTGAGGGGAAAGGTTTATGGGATCTAAGGCCAGCCCGGGCGAGGACCTGGAGCTGCCGAGTCTCACGTGAGCACACGCCTCCTCAGCAGACCTCTCCCAGAGAGATCCCAGATTTCAAAGCGGAATGTGCCTCGGGGGCCCTGGGGGCCAAAGTCAAAGGTCAGAGGTGGTCACACTTGTGGTTAAGGGCAGAGTCCCAACTAGATCCAGGTCTCTCGACCTGTGGCAGGCACTTTTTCCTACAAAGCAAGTTGCAACCAAGCGTAAGCCGGGCCTTGATTGGTCACTCCTACCCCCACGGGGAATGCTGTGGAAGGTTCCGGAAAGACAGTAACACTTTGCTTTCGTAAAAGCCCAACAGCTTTCTCCACAGAGCCAGACGGTCCCTGGACTACATTGTACGTACTGATTCAATGCTGCCCTGGTGGCACCGCGGTTACAAGTTGGGCTGCCAACTGTCAGGTCAGCATTTTGAAACCACCGGCTGCTCCTTGGGAGAAGGATGAGGCCTTCTACTGGCGCGAAGAGGGAGAGTCTCGGAAACTCCCAGGGGGAGTTCTCCCCTGTCCCGCAGGGTTGCTGTGAGTCAGAGTCGACCTGATGGCTGGGAGGCTGGTGTGGTTGGAGACTCAAGCACCGTGCAGGCGGCACAGAAGGACTGATGGCCTTGGCATTGGCTGTACGTCTGTGGTCTGAGACCATCATGAGGTCATGCAGAAAGATGGTGCTAAGACCTGTTGGGTCCTCTAGTCCCGAGAAGTCAAACATGCTACTAAACACTCCGAAACATTCTACTTCTCTGGGAGAAAAAGCTGACGAGTGTGTTGGGAAGCACAGGGTCCCTTCTGGTGCCAGCGGGTCAGCGAGTCAATTCCCCCCCCCGGCCCCCAGCCACCCTGTGGCTACCTGAGTCATAAAGGTTTGCAGCCTCGGGACCCACAGAGGATCTCTGGGAGTTGGCGTTTGGGGCATAGAAGTAAATCTCTGGTTAAATTTACATGCCCACAGTTTCCAAGACACACTCTATAATGAGCCTTCCCTTTGAGATGTGATTGTCTTCGCAGGTTCCAGAGAAGGAAGTCTCAGAAGGCAAAGGAACACACATGGAGCCGCTTTCAAGTGACAAAAGCCAGGCCACACTACTGCTGGAAAACCACTCCTGCCTTTCAACAGGTCCGCTGCACATTGCATATCGAATTCATTCTATAAAACACAGAGGAAGTTCCCCCTCTTTTAAGAGGTAACTATGTGCATAGCTAGGGCATGCCCTACCACGCATGGTCAAGCATCTTTCGGAATAAGGAGGGGAAGCATTGCTGATGAAGAGGCAGGGGAAAAACGCATGAACCCCAATCTAGAAAAGCAGGGCAGCACAGTTGGAGAATTTATACTGTAATCGGAGGGACAGAAAAATCTCCAAGTTTCAGTTGAGACAAAGCTAGGATGGCAACTCAGGAAGAGTTTTAGTTTCTGAGAAGGATGTCATTCACGTGACGGCATTCACACCGAAGACAGACAGACCAGACGCAGCTCCACACAATGAGATCATGGCATCCACAATGAAAAACAAACAAAACACTTCTCTGAGACATGCCAGAGAGGCGACATGCAGAGAGGAACCCCCGCAGACTCCAGGTTACGAATGAGATCCATCCCTGGATGTGCCCATAAATGGAATTTGTAGATCCTTTGGAACAGGTGTCTGAAGCCCTGGTGACAGAATGATTTACACCTTGGGCTGCTAACTACAAGGTCAGCAATTTAAAACCACCAGCAGCTCCATGAGAGACAGGTGAGGCTTTCTAGTCTCGTAGAGTTGGAATCTCAGAAACCCACAGGGGCAGCTCTACTCTGCCCTATAGTCGCTATCAGTCAGCATCAACTCAATGGCAATGTGTTTGAGAACAGATGCACGTAGTCCTTACTGAGCTTGACTTTAGGCAAAGAACCCTGTAGGACAGGGCAGAACTGTCCAGGTGAGTTTCTGAGACTCTTCATAGGAGTAGAAAGCCTAAAAGGTCATGAAGAGTCAAAATGCCTTGCTGGCAGTGAGTGGTTCTGGGGTTTAAAAAAAATCATTTTATTAGGGGCTCATACAACTCTTATCACAATCCATACATACATCAATTGTGTAAAGCACATTTGTACATTCATTGCCCTCATCATTCTCAAAATATTTGCTCTCCACTTAAGCCCCTGGCATCAGCTCCTCATTATTCCCCCTCCCTCCCCCTCCCCCTCCCTCATGAACCCTCGATAATTTATAAATTATTTTGTCATATCTTGCACTGTCCGACGTCTCCCTTCACCCACTTTTCTGTTGTCCATCACCCAGGGAGGAGGTGACATGTAGATCCTTGTAATCGGTTCCCCCTTTCCACCCCACCCTCCCTCTACCCTCCCGGTATTGCCACTCTCACCACTGGTCCTGAAGGGATCATCTGCCCTGGATTCCCTGTGTTTCCAGTTCCTATCTGTACCAGTGTACATCCTCTGGTCTAGCCAGATTTGTAAGGTAGAATTGGGATTATGATAGTCAGGGAGGAGGTAGCATTTAGGAACTAGAGGAAAGTTGTATTTTTCATCGTTGCTACATCACACACACCCTGACCGGCTCGTCTCCTCCAGAGATCCCTCTGCCAGGGGATGTCCAGTGGCCTACAAATGGAATTTTCCACTCCACACTCCCCCCCCCCCCGATTCACAATGATATGATTTTTTTATTCTGATGCCTGATACCTGATCTTTCTACACCTCGTGTCCACACAGGCTGGTGTGCTTCTTCCATGTGGGCTGCTTGTTTACCTGGTTTTGGAGTTTTTAAGGAGGCTATTAAGTGAAGGCGGTTGCGATAAAGAGGGAGGGGGTAATTTACATGATATTAAAGGGCAGGTGCAAGTTAGTAACCTGCCTGGGATCCAAATAAAGCCCCAGGGTCTCCTCTCTGCTTACGGCGTTATGGAGAAAACCTGTCTCCAGCCTGTAAACAGCCATGACCCCACTGCCACTGAGTGAGCTCGACTCACAACTCGCTCATGTACCCACGTTCAGCCCCCTCCAATGCGTCAAGACTCCAGAGGACAGAGCAGAACTGCCCAGACGGTCTATCTTTCTGGGAGTAGAACTCCTTCCCCCCCCACCCCATGGAGTGGCTAGTGGTTTTGAACCTTGTGATTCGCAGCCCCGTGTCTAACCCATGCCCTTGTAGGGTTTCTGAGGCTGTACATTTACAGGAGTGGACAGCCTCATCTTTTCGTCCCAGAACAGCTAGTGGCTTTGAACTGCCGACTCTGTGAAGCACAGGCCAATGCTTCACCTGATCACACCACCAGAGCTCAGGCACCCCCGGAGATAAATTCCTGATTCTCTGCTTACGTTGCCAGGCTCAGGCCATCAGTCTGCAGAGGAAGGCATCACACTGTGGCCCAAGCCCCGCAGCCAGATGTCATGCTGGAGATGCCCTATGGAAGCAAAACACAAACCAAACCATCCCCGTTGCCAGAAATTCCAACTCACAGCGACAGTGTAGGAAGCACAGACTAGACCTACCCCGGTGGGTTTCCAAGGTGGTGGTTCTTTGTGGACACAGCCAGCCACATCTTCCTCCCACTGAGTGGCCGGTTAAGTTTAACTTGCTGACCTTGTGCTTAGTGGCCCAGGGCTTTAGCCACTGCACTACTAAGGATCTTCTATGGGAAGGGAGGAAAGCTACGATTCCTACATCGATGAAGTTCCCTTCTAGTCCATCACCTCCTTCCCAGGATAGGACCCTCGGTGGCGGAGCGGGAGGATGTGTCTGTAAGTTGAATTTGTAAGCCGTTAGGAACAGGTGTCTGGAGCCCTGGTCGCTCAGTGAGTGATGCTTTGGGCCACTAGCTGAAAGGTCAGCAGTTGAAGCCAGCCAGCTGCTCAAGGGGAGAAACCTGAGGCTTTCTACTCCCGTAGGGAGTTAGTCTCTGAAAACCACAGGGCCGTTCTCCCTGTCCTATCTGTTGTGATGAGTCAGAATCAACTGGATGGCAGTGTGTTTGGTTGTTGGTTTTCCCAGGGCAGTTCTCTGGCGTTCGGTCATGTACTAAGGGGAGTCTCGAACAGAGCTCTCAGCTCCTTACGACACATGCTGATGTGACCCTGGGTCTCCTGACTTCCGGCTCATTGCCTCTCCTGGGTATTCCCTATCCCAAGATGCTTCTCTGTGGACTCCGTCATCTGGACAATCGATTCTACACCAGCATCTGGGTTTTTCACTGTATTTCCACAGCAATCCTGTCTCCAATGCTTTTGTAGGTTGAATTATGATCCCAGTCCCCACAAGGTGTGCTTAGTCTCCATCCCTAGTGCCCGTGAAGGGGACGCTAAATGCAGTAGGGCCTCCCTTTGCAGGTGAGAGCAGGCCTCATCCAGCTGGCCCCGTCCCCATAGAAGGCACACAGGCACAGGCAGGAAAAGCACTATGTGATCGCAGAGGCAGAGGACGGGGGCTGCCTCCACAGCCACGCACTGCTGAAGATTGCTGGCCACCGCCAGAAGCTGGGAGGAGGCAGGGAAGGCGCACCCCTGCCCCTACGTCTGCCTTCAGAGGGCCCTGGCTCTGCTGATACCGTGACTTGACTTTGAACCTCAAGAGTCGTGAGAGAAAAGTGCCCTCGGGTGTGAACCACTCAGTCAGTAGTACTTTGTTAGGGTGCCCTGGGGAAACAAAAATCGAACGCAAATCACTTTAACACCCCTGGCCAGGTGGGTTTTGGTTTTTGACAAGTGGAGAAATAAAATGGAAACAATCGATACTCTAAAAACCACCACCTGTCTGAGAGGGTGGATACCAGGTGAAGCGAGGTGTAGAGTTTACTGAATATACCTGTACCTGCGTGAACCTTACGTCTTCAGGATGTGAACCCAAATACTTCTCTCCTCAGTCTGAGTGAGGTGCCTTAGAAGAGAACCCCAGTTTCAGATGATTTTTTCTCAGTCGCTCCAAAATGCAACACAGGAAGTTAAATTTAGTTCCCATGATCTGCAAAATCTTAGTAAGATTCCTTCTGCCAAACACAGGCCCTGTAAGTGATGGTGGTCGTTACATCCCCACTGGGGGAGTCTGTGTCTAGACGCAGTCGGAAGGGCTCTAGAATCATCTCAAACTGGCAAAGGGTGTGCTGTCGCCCGTACAGTAACAGAGAGGACTTCTTCCGGAACCCACCAGAAGCTTCAGTGCAGGGTTCCAAGTTCAACCAGAACAGCGTTCTCTGGAGCAAAAATTGGCTTGGCATGATTTTAGGTGGTGGCACTGGGCGAACAGGAAGAAGGCTGCTTAGTCACAGCCCTTCCTGCTGCTTCAGGAAATAGGAATAGAGTGCAATTTTGATCCCAACACGCCCCTCCTCAGCCCTGTGGCCGCTGTCTGAAAATGCCCATGGGGGCGGGGGGGGGGGGGGGAGGGAGAGAGAGAGAGATCAAGAATCCTCTGGGGAATGATGTCATTTAGCTGTTCTGAAATGAAATGGGCAAAAAGTTCTCCTGGAAGACCTTTGGTTCGGAGAACTAGTTAGTGCTATCTATTATTCAGGAGCAACTTCTAATGCCTGTATCATAACACAAGGACATTATATTAATGGGTTCTCACTCGTTTCATTGGCCGGAGTCCAGATGAGAGCCGCTGCACCCTTTCCACACCTGCAGCTGAAGATGCCCCCTCTCTCAGGAAAGGTCTATCAAGTGTAGCTTCTGGTTTAGGTCCAGGCAGGAGGGCAGAGTGGGTGGGAATTGAGGTGTGGGGGGAACCGTCTGGGTGCAAATCCCACTGTGCCATTTTATCAGCGGGTCAGGCATATTGTTAGTGGGTGTTTGCTCACAGAGACCGTCCATCCGACAGAACAAAACACTGCCCGGTCCTGAGACATGACTCAATCTCTTTAAGTACTATGTTTTCATCTGAGAAACCAGGACTGATTTAGGAACTGGGGTGTGCCTGACCCAAGCCCTGGTATTTTCATTCACCTCATCCGCATGCTACAGTCGGATATGGATTCTGGAAGATTGAAGAAGAACCAAGGCCTCTGAATTATGGTGCTGGTGAGTACGGAAAGTACCGGGGACTGCCAAAAGAAAAAACGAATCCGGTTTTGGAAGAAGTCCAGGCAGAACGTTCCATCGAGGCAAGGATGGATTTTGTCTCACGTACTTTGGACATGTTGTCACGACACACGAGTCCCTGGAGAAGGACATTGATCAAGCGGAGGGCAGCAAACCGTTGGAGACAGGGACTCACAAGCAAGGCGGCCACATGGATGCTTTTTGCTGGTTGGTCAGAACTCTAGGCACAAACTTCACAGCCGCCCTTCTCATTCCCAAACCTTCCGTTAAAACTCGCTTATCCGAGCGCCAAGATCGTCCAGATCACTTCCCTCTCTCTTCAGTGGTCTATCGGATTTCGTCAACATTTTCATCCACTCGGGAAGTTGACGGACATCCAAAGTGCGGGTTTTCATCCATCGACATTTCACATTTCAGCTTACAAAAGCTCCGCCCAGTGGAGCGTCTATCCATTGTGTTTTTTTTTTTTGGGGAGGGGGGCCGCGGTGATATCCCCTTACATAAGAGGTCTTCAAAAGCTAATGGAAGGCTTATACAGTGATGTGCTTGTATAAAAGTGGGTGTTTCTTTGTCCGATAGTCCTTTCTCTTTTCAAAAAAAAATTTTAAAGTTCATGGAGTAATTCTAGTTTTCCATTTGCTTTCGTAGTTGCTCCTTTCACATAAACAGGATCGTACAGAACCTGCGCCTTGGTGTTTCACATAAATGGGATCGTACAGAACCTGCGCTTTGGTGTTTCACAAACGGGATCGTACAGAACCTGCGCTTTGGTGTTTCACATAAACGGGATCGTACAGAACCTGCGCTTTGGTGTTTCACAAACGGGATCGTACAGAACCTGCGCTTTGGTGACCGACTGCTATTGCTCAGAGGATGTTTTCAGGGATTGGCACGCGTGGGGGCCTCCTTTCTCCTGGTGGCTGAGTCACGTCCCGTAGCTGGTAGCCTTTTGAAGGATTAGGTGGAGAACTGTCAGAGGAACTGGGGTTGCTGTACCAGCTAGGGTCAGAACGTCGAGGGAAGGGGCCGGAAGACCATAAATTGTTGAAAACAAATTCCTGGGCGAATCTTCAAGCGATTGTTGTGCCCTGGTGGAAGTGGCCTGAGAACTGAATGGGCTTCGGCTTCTAAAGGAAGCGAACTGAGAACTATGCGAGCAGCGCTGGGCAGGACAATAGTTGGCCTGCACTGGATGCTGGTTGGAGGAAAGACTATTTCCTGGGTAGAATTCGCCCCCTCCCAGCAGGGTGGTGGACAAGATGCATGAACAATGGATGTTCTGTGTAAACAGAGGTCTCATTGATTCCATTTCTTTCACCAGGAAGGGCTCATGAGTCTAGAATAGTGTGCTAGGAAACAAAAAAAATTCATGAGCCCCAAAGCAAAGGAAAATGAGGGCTAATTTCTTTTTAAAGGCACACAGATTCAGCAAGTGGGATATAAGGCATGAATTTAAGCCTTAGTGAAAGTGGAGGGAAAAAAAACACTAGAGGCAGATCCAATTCCTTAAACAAACAAACAAACAAACAAACAAACAAACAAACAGAAACAGTGCAAGCTGAGCCCTGGAGGTTTTGAACCATGCAGACAGACACTTCAAGAACAAGTGCCCAGGTCTTGACCATGACTCGCCCACTCCACGTGTGAAAGCTGGACCCTGAACTACGAAGCTCAGAGAAGCACTCAGGCCTTTGAAATACGGTGCTGGGGAAGAATATGGGCAGAACTGCCAACTGCCAGAACAACACACAAACCTGTCTTGGAAGAAGTACAGCCAGAACGCTCCTTGACTTTGGAACTGTTCTCGGGAGAGACTAATCCCCGGAAAGGGATGCCATGCTTGGTAAAGCAGAAGGGCATCCATCAAGAGAAGGGCCCTCCAGGAGATGGGCTCGCTCAGTGGCTGCAGCAAGGGGCGCAAACACAACTGTGAGCAAGGCGCGGGTCTGGGCAGGGCTTCGCTGCATCTAGGGTCGGCCCCGCTGGATAGCACCGAACAATAACTACAACCCCTAAAAGGGTGTAGCCTTCAGAATCAACAACAGCACAGCTGGTCCATGAGTCTGTTAAGGTTGGTGTCTGCAGCCCAACAAATGGGGGAGGAGGATGCAGCTTTTCCATCCCAGTACTTCCGGGCCAAGGACTGACAATGCCTGCTCTCGGGGATGACACACCCAGGGCAGCACCAGTGAGGTCAACACTCCATCTCGGTGGGATCGAAGGGGCTTGGACACGTGCAAGACCAGCACTGCAGGTAGGATAAGGCTGAATGTTCCACCTGAGGAGGAAGAGTCCTGCCATCTGAGCTGAAGCTTACAGTCCTAGGCGACAGACAATGGTCATCAGCAGGTACCTTGAAGAGAAGATGATTTTCGCCATCACCCTTTCCTCTGATGTTCTGAGGTCTGTGCTAGTTGGTTAGCGGGGAATTCTGGATGGCCTGTACACAGAGGCACTGGCTCCTTGTTCCAAACTCTCAATTTTCCCCCAACGATGCTTGGAGAGTGAACTGTCTTAGCGAAGACAGGCTTCTCTCCAGAGAAAGGGCAAGCTTGTCTGCTGTCTAGGATGGAAAGATAATGCGTGTCCTTGGAGGAAATGTTTCCTTCCAGCCTGTTAGGTCTGCAGGCTTTCAGCTCAGATTGCTCCCTAGGACGCAAATCCACTCTGAGCTCATCTACCCCAGCCCCGTTTCATTCCCTCCCGGGACCTGGGACCAGGGAGAAGATGCGAATGTGAAGCTCGTGGTAACCTGCTGTGTCACAAAGACAAAAAGTCACTTGTCTCTGGCCCAGGGGCCTCGTCTCTTCTATCAGCAGTTACAAAATCACTGGGTAAAACGTCAGGCTTTCTAGAGCTCTGACATTGTGTTTGGAAAACTAAAGTCAGAGCTCAAGACTATAATTTAGTTGGCACATCTGTGTAGGCGCTGGGGATTGGCTTTTCTAAAGGTCAAGAGTGTAGGTCAATGTTTTAACCTGTGTGTGTCCGTTTATTCTTTGGTCCTTTCTTTCTACTTCACTAAAGAGTAGTAGTTCACATGCGTGGTTATCAAAGATGATAGTCAACTGGCCAGCAAGCCCATGAAAAGATACTGGGCATCCTTATCCTCCGGAGGGATGCCGATCCAAACCGCAGTGAGATACCATTTCACTCCCAAGAGGATGGCTTGTATTAAAAAAGAAACAAAACCAACTAAGCAGAAAGCAACCAATGCAGGTGAGGATGTGGGCAACGTGGAACCCTTATCCAGGGCTGGTGGGAATGCAAAGTAGTATCACCGCTGTGGAAGTATTGCTAGCTCCTCAAACACTATCATGTGGTCCAGCAATGCCACTCCATGGTGTGCACCTAAAATACTTGAAGACAGAGCCTCACATGCTTGCACCCCACTGTTTTTTATTTTGACTTTTATATTTACCTTTATTTTGTTACATGGATCGATGCTACTACCTACTGTTATTTCCGCCTAGCAGATTCCTTTGAAGGTTTCTTGTAAAACAGGTCTGCCAGGAACAAATTCTCTGATTTGCTATTTATCTTGGAATATCTTGATCTCTCCCTTTTCAATGTTTGAACTTTTGTTGCACCCCCGTTAAAGTGTGCCCGGTCAGATGCTGCCCAGTCAGTTCCTATCCACGGGACCCTGTGCACAGCAGGGCAAAGCAAGCACTGCCTGCTCCTGCTCCAGGTTCACCATCACGGCCATATTTGAGCCCATTGTGACCCCGGGGCCAATCCATCTCCAGCTCCTTGACAAGCTTTCTTTTTTCCTGACCCACCAATGTTTACGGTACCACTATACAGAATAGCCACCAGGGGTAAACAACTGAAAAGCCCACCAGTGGATGAACAGATACATAAAATATCCTTCATATATGTAGAATGGAACACTGCCCAGTGGTAAGAGAAAGGAAGTCTTAATACAAGCGGCAGTATGAATGAGGTTTGAAGACATTCTGCAGAGTGAAATAAGCCAATCACAAAAGGATACATCATGTTTGATGTCACTTATTTAAAAAGAAAAGGCAACTGTATAGAGATCAAGGTTCTTAAGAGATTACCAGAGGCAGGAAGGGAGCGGGGTGACATTGATTCAGGGTAGCGTTGCACAAGCAAGTGATGGGATTGCTGACAATAAGTTGTATACCTGGAAAAAAACTAAATGGACAATAGCTGTCCAACAAGGAGAGAGAGAGAGAGAGAGAGAGAGAGAGAGAGAGAGAGAGAGAGAGAGAGAGAGAGGCAGGCAGGCTGTATATGGTACAAAACACCTCATAGGATTTAGTTTCTTGGTTTGGTGGTTTAGCATCACGGTTCATGGGACATCCCAGTTTTCTGTGTAGTAAATGAAGTCTTACAAACTTGCAAGTGGCCATCCAAGATGGATTGGTCTTTATTGCTTGGAACAGTAGCAAAAGGAGAGTCAGGAATGGAAGCCAATGGAAACTACATCCTTCGCTAGGAGGTCAGAACTGGACGGTGCCTGGCTATCCCTATTGGACATTGGATCAAAGTGAGGGCAGTGGAACAGATTTTAAAATCTCATGGAATCCCGACTTTCTGGAACAGTGGAAGCTGGAAGCTCCCCTGAAATGATTGCCCTGAGATAAATCTTGAACTGAGACACATCTTGAAACTTTAAAGCAAAAACTTCCCCTGAAATCCTCCTAAAACCAAACAAGAGCTCAACTCAACTAGGAAAGACTGTCAGCCTTGAGCCCTGTGCTCCTTGAAGAACTAACTATCTATATGGGATCCAATGGATAGCAGCCACTGCAACAATTAGCTAGGAACCTTGGGGGACCGGAAGCTTGTCTTATTGGGGGAGGAACAACTCAGGAGGATGAGAATGGTCGCACAGCTTGAGGAATAGACTCATGCCACTGAGTTGCAGAGGTAGACATAGTTGAACTGGTGTAGGTTCTGATGCGCACATTCACAACAAACGTAAAATACCGTATATACTTGAGTATAAGCCAAAGCACCTAATTTTACCCACAAAAAGCTGGGGGGCTTTTTCAGCATAAAAAATGTGCTGACACCAGCCGGTATGATCATCAGGTGCCTAAGGGATCAGTTATCAGGCATCAAAGAATGCAGATTGGGGTCCATCTGTAGGCAACTTGACATCCCCATGGGTCCAAGACCCACTGTAGGCAACTGGACATCCCCTTATAGAAGGGTCTCGGGGAAGAGACAAGCCAGTCAGGGTGCAGTGTAGAAACGATTAAACATACAACTTTCTTCTAGTTCCTAAATGCTTCCTCCCCACCCACTATCACGATCCCAATTCTACCTTACAAATGGCTAGACCAGAGGATGTACACTGGTACAGATCAGACTTGGGAATCCAGGGCAGATGAACACTTCAGGACCAGTGCTGAGAATGGTAATACCAAGAGGGTGGAGGGAAGATGGGTTGGAAAGGGGGAAACTATTACAAGGATCTACATATATGTTGTCTTCCCTGGGGGACGGACAACAGAAAAGCGGGTGAAGGGAGACGTTGGACAGTGCAAGATAAGACAAAATAACAATCTGTAAATTATCAAGGGTTCATGATGGAGGGGGGAGCAGGGAGGGAGGGGGGAAAGGAGAAGCTGATGCAAAGCAAAGGGCTTAAGTGGAGAGCAAATGTATTGAGAATGTTGAGGGCAGTGAATGTACAAATGGGCTTTACACAATTGATTTATGTATGGATTGTGATAAGAGTTATATGAGCCCCTAATAAAACGATTTTAAAAAGTCAGTGTTCAAAAAATAAATGTGCCAAAAAAACTTGGCTCATACTCAAGGATATAGGTACACGATTAAGTAAATAAAGCACGTGAATGACTGCTGGTGAATCAATTCAAGTGTCTCGGAGCAGAAGGCAAACACACTGGAAGGAAACACATTCATTCTAGTGGAAAACAGCACAGGCCGCAGACACGGAAAACTACCACCTCTCTCTAGCATCACGAATCATTAGTCAAGATGATACAAAATAAGAAAAAGATGAGATCATGGAGACCTTTAAGTGCTCTGGTTTTTTAACTCAAAAGGTCAGAGACATTTCAGTTTGGATGCTAATGCCTTCAGATCTTCACGTCTTTGGGTTGTGATCTGCAAGGGGATTTAATATTCGGATGTTTATCTCCTGAGAACTGCATGATGTAGGGGGTCTAAATAAAAACTTGAAGCCTCGACATTCTTGCCATGTTCATAGCTGGAATATTACGGTGTTAACCTTCTATCTCATTGCGGAACCTCGGAAATCTGCACAGGACAAAGCGGCTGGACACAATTGTGCACAAGAAACAGCCTAGGAATTGAGTTCCAGCTTCTGACACATTTTAAACTTCTCAGGGGTGGGGAGAAGATTGTCATTTCCCTTCAGAAAGTCCCCTTGGTCCAAGCTCAAAGTCAAATACGGAAAGATGTCCTTAGCACTTATTACATCTTACCGAACACAGCGTGACTCATGTACCAGTTAACCTCTGCAGCACCATGTTTTTCTCATCTAATTCTTGAAGGTCTAAGACAAATGATGCAACGCATGAGTCTATCTCCACACATTTCCATCAGACAAGCATACTTGGTTCCAAAGAAAATTTCAGGGGGATGGGTGGCACCAGTCCACTCATGCTTTTATGGCTTCCAGCCCTTGAAAAGCAAGGACCTGCAGATGCACAAGGAAGCTCTCAACCCCCCAGAAGCTTGGCTGCCTCATTCCTCCCCCTCACCCCTGGGGTTCAGTATCCGGACAGTGGAGCGTGGCCATTTCCCTTTCCAGCTTCGGTCACACCAAGACTGTGTGCACGCTGCCAAAGAAAGCTCATTCCCCAAATCTCCAGGCCTGTTGTTTAAGTGGCCAAAGGAGAACCAGATGGCCATCAGAGAGGCCAGGCCTGGGCACGCGGGACTGCTCAGAAAAAGGGAACCAGAGACAGTGCATCTGCATGAAGGAGCAAGAAGCCTGGGAGGTGCATGGAGCAACAGCAACATGAATGGACTGCTGCATTAGACTTTCCAATGGAAGAGTTAACTCGGCACAGAGGAGGAAGACAACAGAGCGGAAGAGGAAAACTTGAACGTGCCCAGCATGCTCTGGGACAAGTCACACCAGTGCACAGTCAGGGGTCATGGGGGGACAGCTGAGGAGGCTGCTGCTCATGTTACAGCAACGCTTGGTGGTGGCTCTGTGGATGACATAATGAGGCCCGTGGTCTGAGTCCATGGCCGGTTCCCTCCCATTCATCCTCCTCAAATCTTAGTTGGCGACTCCATGGGTGATTACAATGCATACAAATAGATCTCTCGGTTCCTTCGGAAGTCGTCGAGGTGAAGAAATGTAATTCAGCCATTCGCTCTCACTTGACCCTTGGTAGGTGTCACTTTTCCAAAGAAAGCAGTGTCCTCGGGTGACTCCCGCTGTTTGAAAATAACAGGAGGCTCAGGTAGCCAGGAAAAGAATGTCCACACGTCCTTCTTTGGCAAAGCTTTCAGATTTTGGCACGGGAAGGGCAGCACCATCCTCTGAAGCAGGCACCCCTCAGCCTGGTCTCACTTCCATGCCTGCCAGGGAGAAGGCGGTGGGGCAGGGACTCATCATTGGCTTCATGGGCTGGCTACTGAAGTCGGGCTGTTGGGGTCAGTTCTCAGCAGGAGTTAGTTGGGCTCATTCACATGGCATGTGTCTCTGGGAGCCGAACCATGATTTAATCTGAAACCCCAAGACGGAATCAGAGGGTTGTGTGTGAGTGTAGGAACATCTCAAGTACTGGGGATAAAAGGGAGACGTGGTTGGGCAGTCAAGAAAAGTATGTAAAAGAGGCTGTGTCAGGACGGGTTCTCCAGAGAAGCAGAACCAGTGATGCTTATATACACACAAGGAGAGACATTTATCAGGTAAAGGCTCACGTAGTTGTAGAAGTAGGTACGTTCAGTCTGGTTTCCAGTCTGTGGATTAGATGTTAAATTGGAGACCTCTCCTGACTGGCACAGCTTCAGAAACCGATGGGCCCTGGAGCAGCTGCACCACCAGTGTGCAGAGGCAATCGACTCCAAGGTTGGCATGGGAGATGGCAGGCTGCAGGCTCAAGTCCAAAGACCTGCAGGTCAATGAAGTCAGGTGCAGGATCCTGACCCAGCAAATGGGCAAGCTTCCCCACAGTGTACTTCCAGAGGAATTAGGCCACATCCCCGGTGAAACTTCAACTTCATTAGGGTTGTGACCCAAGTAAGGGGTTGCACCCCATCCCACAGTAGATTCCATCATGGAGCTGATTACACTGGGTCAGGTCACGGTATGGGGGATTACTAGACCTTAACTGCCAAACCACTGAGAATCCTGACCCAGCCGACTTGACAAAACCTAACTACCACAAAGACCTGAAGAGTTAAGAGGAGGATCAGCAGGGAAGAAAGGAAGGGCAAGTTGCCAGAAGTGGCCGGATACAAGAAGGCCTTATGTGGCACAAACGATTGAGCATTCAACTGCTAGCCCAAAGGTTGGCTGTTGGAAGCCACTCAGAGGTGCCTCAGCAGGCAATCCCAAAGGTTGTCAGTGCAGTTCTACCCTGACACACAGGGGGTGCTGTGGAGTCAGAATCCACTACACAGCCACCGTCCACCACCTACTCCGGTAGCCGAGTGCAGTCCAAGTCAGCAGTAACTATGGTCATGGACCTATTTCCGACGCGGGCCTTAAAGAGGCTCATGCTCCCACATGGCTTACTGTCAACACCAAGCAGTGCTATTTAGGGAGGTTTCAGAGGAAAAGCAATTGGTCCTATTGAAACTGTGATTCAACTCTGGTCTGGTGTTGGGCTATGGGTATGACCATCAGGTCTTTTCTAGATCAATATGAGCGGCACCTGAATTCTTTTGAACAACGGCATTGAGTTCTTGCTAATTTGCTGATCTCCCTCAGGGTATGTGCTGCTTTGAGAAGCTACTTGAAAGCTGAGAGGCGCTGTGTGGAACCCACAAACTAAAACCAATTCAAACTCACTGATGTTGAGAGGATTCTGACGGATTACGATGCTACAGAGCAAGGTAGAACTGCTGCTTATGGGTTCTGAGGGAGAAACTCTTTATGGGAATAGAAGGCCTCATCTTTCGCTTGCAAAGTGGTTGATGGTTTTGAACGGCTGACCTTGCAGTTAGCAGCCCAACACATAACTCACTACGGCACCAGGGCTCCTCATGAGGCAGGAGAATTAGGATCATTTACAGCAGGGGTTGAGGGAGTGAGGTAGTGTCAACAAACCACCACCCAGGAACCAAATCTGGCCCAATACCAGCTTGGGTAAAGCTTCGTAAGGTTTCATGGGAACACAGCTCTGCCCGTCCGTTTCCATCCTGTCTGTAGAGGGCCTGAAGAATGGTCACGCCATTCTCAGAAGTACGCCTGGCATGCTCCCCAAGCAGCAAGCCTGGACAGACAAGCCTGGACAGACAGACGGGGCCTGCTTGCTTTGGGTACACGCTCACAACTGCTACCAGCCGACATCGTGATGGGGGAAGGTCAGGGAAAACGAGGGTGACAGGGTGATGCACGGTGGAGAAACTGGAGACTTTGTAGAAAACAGAACTTTAAAGTGGAAGGGGAAAAATAACTGCCAAGAATATCGTTAGGAAGTTGCAACAGAAGGCAAAACTTACAGGTCTACAGTGGTATTTTCACTGCAAGCATTTTTGTCAACCACACGGTGGGAGCTTCTCATTAAGTTTCACTTTGAGTGGGTGAAGGGAGACACTGGTCAGTGGAAGACATGAAAAAATAATCGATAAATTATCAAGGGTCTATGAGCGAGAGAGAGTGAGGGAGGGGGAAAAATGAGAAGCTGATACCAAGGGCTCAAGTAGCAAGAAAATGTTTTGAAAATGATGATGGCAACAAACGTACAAATGTGCTCGACACAATGGATGGATGGATAGGTTGTGATAAGAATTGTACGAGTCCCCAATAAAATGATTTTTAAACAACTCACTTTGAAATGAGACGGACCACAAGCTCAGGTGGGATAGAGGGCTCCTCATTTGTGAACATGCAGTGTCGCCGGGTTGCTGGCTAGTTAGCATGTAAATCCTTTTCACTGAGGAACACAGGACTTATGAACCCACATACAGGGCCAATTGCTCAGAAGATGGCGGGGGAAGTGAGGAGGGGGGGGAGAAGGACCTTGTTTTTGCTGGTGGTGGTGGGAAATGGAGTGAAAAGAGCTGAAAGAAGGAGAGGTCTCTAGAACAAAGGAGCCCGGGGGCTGAGTGGGTAATGGCAAGGGCAGCAATTCTAAACCGTCAGCCCCACTGCAGGAAAACGGCAGGCTTTGACCCTGATAACGAGCTACCATCTCAGGAACGCCCAGCAGTGATCTGACCCTGTCCTATTGGGTTGGTTTTGACTGGAAGGCAGTGAGTTTGGATCTCGGTTTGAGAGTTCCATAAAGGTGCCCTGGTGGCACAGTGGTTAAGCACTCGGCTGATAACGGAAACGTGGGGGGCTGGAGCTTGTCGGCTGCTCTGAGAGAGAAAGGAGCAGGAAGCCATCTGTTGGTCTAAAGACCTGCTGCCTTGGCTACCTTTGAGCGGGCTTATCGACTTGTCAGCAGTGGGTGACACCGGGTAATAATCTCTGGTAAGGGCTGTCATTCCTACCCAATTACAGTGATAGCAATTACAATATTACCCCTGACAGGATGCTTCCATTCACTTGCACCTGTTACAAGCACGTGTTGTTGAGTTGCTAATTCTGTCAGATTTCTAGAGTTTGAGTTGTAACATGGTGGTAATGGGCATTTATGAGTCCCTATCAATAACCCCCCTGAGGATGAAGTCGTCAGGAATAGAAAGGGAGAAAAATATCATGTTTCACTCAGCTGTTACCAACGCTGCTCCCCATCACGCTGTTACTCACGTAGAAAGATCTTACAGACCAATTTTGCTGTTCATCTTCATACAAATAATACCTTTAAGTAATGTGTAATGTCCATCACATATTAGTCCACGATTAAAGTTAGTAACTACTATTGCTCAGGACTCTGTGTGGTCTGGGAAGGGGGGGAGCTAGTCAAAGGACTGAGAGGGGCGACCCCTTTCATTACTGGGTGAGGTGACATCAGTTTTTGTGACACTACTAAGTATTAGGAAAGACTACAGCTGTCTGTTCTGGGAGCCGTAGGGGGGCGCATGCCAGCCACCTTTGGCCGCCATTATCTTAAAAGAGAATTCCACAAAGATGGTCGTTGTTGTTGTTGTTAGGTGCCGTCGAGTTGGCTCCAACCCATAGCGACCATAGGCACAACAGAACACGGCCTAGTCCTACACCATCCTCACAATGGCTCCTAGCCCTGAACCCAGCGATACAGCCACTGAGCCAATCCATCTAGTTCCAGGGCCTTCCTATTTTTCGTTACCCCGCCACATTACCAAACATGATGCCCTTTTCCAGGGCCGAGTCTCTCCTGGCAACATGTGCAAAGTCCGTACGACAGGTTTGCCATCCTCCCCTCTAAGGAGTACTTCCTCCAACACAGAAGCTACACAGAGGAATCAGGTAGTGAGTTTGTCTCTAGGAGCCGGATGGTACAAGTCCTTTGCTATTGGCTATTGGTCTGAACCCACTGGGCGTAGGGATGGCCTTGATGGCTGTCCGTTTTGTTCCTTCATTCGTTTTGCGTGTCTCTAAAGAAAGGCCCGGGGCTCTACGTCCCTGAAGGTAACAGCCTTGAAAATCCTGGGAGCCAGCTGTGCCTGTGCCACCTAGGGGCTCCATGAACTGAAACAGACTCGAGAGCCCAACATTTGTCTCTCCAAAACCAAACGCACTGCCTTTGAGCCGATGCCGACTCATAGCGACCCTACAGGACAGGAGGTCTCCCAAGACTGTGTCTCATTATGGACACAGATAGCCCCCGTTCTCTCAAGGAGCAGCTGATGTTTTCAAACCACTGACCTTGCAATTCGCAGCCCAGCGTGTAATCTCACGTGTTTCTAGAGGGAAATGGTCCAGCGACAGCTTTGCCGACAAAGACTGGCAAGTGCGCTCCCATTGAGGGAGCCAGGGTTTGAAGAGGTACCACGTGAGAAGTAACTCACACTGTGGAGCAGGGGAGACAGACGAGGGAAGACTGCGCCCATCAGGGCGGCCTCCTTGCAGGTTGAGGGCTGCTGGCCTCAGACGCCGGAAGAGTCCAGCAGGGGAAGGAAGGATATTTTAAGTGGAGGATGAAGATCAAGAGACAGGAGGGAAAGGCAGACCTCGCTTTTTCTGCAAACGCCATCTGCTGAGTTATGTCAGCACTCTGGGAAAGTGCGAGGCAAGCAAAACCGAGCAACAACAAGTAAGGGAGCCAGCACACAGCCACGGCGGGAGCGGGTGGGATGCCAGTCCTCGTCAATAGCTCTCTTTCTTGGGAAATTTCCACCCTGGATTCCACTGGGAAACTTCTGACCCCTTAGATGTTGTTATAGTTCCTCCCCCCCCCCCCCAGCTTCTCCTACCACCCTGTATTGTTGTTAGGAGCCAGGGAGTCTGTTCCAACTTGAAGCCACCAACCCTATGTGACACTGCCCAGTCTCAACCTCCATCCTCACAATAACTGTGACACCTGAGGCCATTGTTGCAGCCACTGTGTCGCTGTCTCGAGGGTCTTCCTGTTTTCACTGACCCTCCAATTTGCCGGGCATGATGCCTTCCTCCAGGCATAGCATGTCCAGAGTCGTTGAGGTGCAGTCTTGCTTCTGAGAAGCGTCCTTCTCCATAATTCCAATGCGTCAGTTCCTCTCCAGTCTTCCTGATTCAATGGGGAGGCAGCAGAGGTGCCCAATGCAAGACCAGGGTGCATTAGATGCGTTAGGAGGGAAAAGGCTCGTGGGGGTGGCACCTGGTTTCACTGATGGAACAGCTGGGTTGCCAAGAGTTGAACACACACCGGCAGCTCACCACCACCACCTGAGATCTATACCCCCATCTTCCCGGTCTTCCAGTGCTCAGGGACCTTCACAAGAAGTGGGTCTTTTACCAGCACCCAATGCCCACTTCCCTAGCTCATCCATGCCAAAGGCAACTTGATTGCTTTCCTAAATAAACACACCACCAAACACTTCTCCCCCCCCGCTCAGCCCACCCCCCAGGAAACCCCAATACACACAAAACCAACCCAGAAAACCCTACAGACCATTCCGGTCGGAAACACCTGGTGTTTGCCCTGAGTCAGAACCACCTTAACGGCAATGGGTTGTTGCTACGTGTCATGGAGTCGGTTCCGACCCATAGCCACCCCACGCACACCAGAACAGAGCACAGCCGGTGCCTGCACCATCGCCACAGTTGTCCCCATGCACGAACCCACGCAACTGGCAAAATCACGTGGAGTGAAACCCGGGCGTGCACCGCCGGAGCTGTGGCTGGGACACCACCCTGGCGGGTTGGAACCGGCCCCTGGAAAGGCGCCACGAGCCCAGGCCTCCGGAGACTCAAGCAGCAGCACTTTTCCAGGCAATTCGTCCCGGCCAAATCATCCTTATCTGCTTCTCCACTGCCCACCTACCTAGTGATCACTTCACCTCACAAATACAAAGCCAAACCAAACCACCCCCCTTCGTTTCAAAGCTTGCTTCCGCGGGCTGGCCAATTGCGCACTCCATCCTGTCCCCTCTGTGTCCAGGCCCAGCAGAAGCGTTGCTTCAGGAACACGTGAGGCAATGGAGACCCCGGTGGGCAGTGAGGGCGGAGGGGTGGGGGGCAGGGGGACTGTGTCAGGCAGGGGGACTGTGTCAGGCAGGGGGGGCTGCTGGCTGCTCTGGGTTGGGCCCAGGGAAGAACACAGCTCCTGCACTGAGAGCATCAGTCTCTGCACCAGAAACTGGCAGCTGGGGAAGAGACTACGAGACCCACCAGGTGAGAGCAAGTTTGTGCCACGAGGGAGCTTCCGTGGCTGGAGGATCTGGGCTCCCAGGCTTCCCAAGGGCACTGCAAACATCTGGGCTCCATCCCACATGGCCCTGAACCGCAGAGATGAGGGGGGCTGCTGAGTACTGACAATTTCCTTCTATCCCAAAGCCATGTAGAGCCCGGCCCTGGACTTCAACCTGCTCCCAACCACGGGATTCTTCGGAGGTCTGCCACTTTGCTTCACACCACGGAAACTACCGAACGGCAAACCAAAGGAGTGCCGGGAGCTGCTGCATTCGACAACAGCTCCCAGCCCCCCAGGTTCCCTTCTTCAAGCTGGGTAAACATCAGCATCGGCATCACCTGCTGTGAAGGTCGGTGTACCCGGCCACGTTGTCTAGACCATGGTTCTCAATAGCTTGGCAGACATTACACGCTAATGCGCTATGATGTCATTACCTTCCAAGCTGTGATCTAATGCCATTGATTAAAAGGGTATTTCCTAAGGGTTGTGCTCGCTACCTTCAGAATGTCAGTGGATGTCCTGGCAGAACTTGCTGTTTCTGAACCCTGCACTTTTCTGGGATCTTTCAGCCCCCCACAATCCCATGAGCTAGCAGAGGCCTTCCGCCGGCTCTGTGACCCGTGGCTTTGGGGCCCGCCAGCTCCCAGAGCTGCATGAACCACTGCTTGAAAACAGATCTTTTTTTCCATGTACCCACATGGCACTAGTCTTCCTCCTCTGGAGCACCCAGACTAAGACACCTGGGTCCCTTGTGAGAATACAGCCTCCTGGCCCCACCTCACCCAGAGGTGACAAAGGAGAGATCTATCAGCTAACCAACACCCTCAGGCTGGCTTTTACGTGTCTGTGCAAGAGTGTGGGGACCACTGTGTCCGTGTGTGTGCCTGGTACACAATACCCCCCTCCCCCCCACACACATTTTGCGAAGTGCTGTGAACTACTTTGGTAGGGCTTTCCTCTCCTTTGCTTGGTCCTTTGCGTCTCCCTCGGGGCTGCCTTGAGCTTCCACAAGGCGTGTCTGGGGAACAAGTTTCCCCAGAGCATCTCAGGGTTCTCTCACCTCAGGCCTCCAGCCAGTAATACAGCAGGTGTGGGCCCTGGAATCCCCCAAGTTCTCTGTAGCTCTGACATTCCATATTTCTATTAACTAGAACACCCTTCTTGGAGGCTCAAGGCCCAGGGCTCTTTCCTCTGGCCACCTGTCTGAAGAGTCTCTTCACCTCCCTCCCTCTTCCTTCTTGGCCAGCTCCCCTCCGAGCCTTTGTCCTTGATGAGGGTTTGTTAGCAGCCTGGTCTTCAATTCCCTTTACAGCTGTGTGGGGCTGCGCAGGTGGTGCACACTGAACTTGAGGACTCGCCCAGGAGTTGGGGGTTCACACCCATCCAGCAGTGCTGCGGGAGACAAGCCTGGCAATCTGCTTTCACCAACAGCCTCCAACAGCTGCCAGGCAAGTCCTCAGGGGCGGTTCTGCTGCTAGCACATGGGCCGTCATGAGTCAGCATTGAGGTTGATAGAGACAAGGTTAGTCTGCTGGCCACCTATTTTAAGAAGATGCCCTGACCAAAGCAACATCACGAGAAGCAGGCTGACTTATTAACGAAGTGCTACACCGAGCGTTCTGTTCGGCGGGAGAGTACAATGTGTCCTCCCAAAGCTATACTTTGCCAAGATCTTCCTACCCTAGACAGAAACCTCCAGAAGGCACAGCAGAGAGACTCTCTACTTTGAGGACACAAACAAGAAGGACTATTGTGTGCCAGGGCCCTCTGAAGTTCAAGTGACCCAAACTTATGGTGGCAGCATGGGGACATCATGGGAAGCGATGGGTGGATCAGCTGTGCTGTCAATTTATTTGTCAGACTGTCCATCCATCCAACCATCGATTGATCCATCCATCCTTCCCTCCCTCCTTCTCCCTCTCCCTCCTCCCCCCCCTCGTGCGCACGCACGCACACACACATACACACACAAGCATGGACGGGGCACACCTGGGGTACAGACTGAACAAACTCCACAGCCTGCCCCCTGGGTCACAGCTGCTTCAGGAAGGCCACGTTCATGGGGACCACTGCCGAAAGGAACACAGGGACTATCTGGGGACCCCACGCAGGCGTGGGAGGGTTGCTTTTTAAGTAGATTACTAGGCCTCTTTCCCCAGGTGCTCCCAGAGCTCGAGAACCACTCACGGCACCGAGGGAAGGACAACACAGGTGCACTTCACACTGGGCCCATGCATGCAGGCCCTGTGTCTCTGGGGAAGACCTCCTGGAGGGGGTGTTGAGGTCAGACAGGTAGTGGTGGACACTGAGGTGCCGGAAGTTGTTCCTAAGCCAGAGGCAGTGCATGGGGGTCTGTGAGAATGCCCATGCCCAGCGGCCCTGAGCAACACAGCCCCCGGCTGCCCACCAACTTAACATCAGGGCCTGAGAGCCTCCTTCCTAAAGCCAGGGGAGCAAGACCAGATCTGATGGCCAGCCAAACACAGGGATGTCCCTACACGTATGCCCTGAGTGTTCTTGGTATTTGGCTGCCCAGAAAAGACCTCGCTCAGGCCCCCACCAAGAGACCATTTTCAACCCAGGGCAGCTGGGACCCAGCAGGCACTGCAGTCAATGCCACAGCTGCCAATCAAAACAGCTGCTGCCTTAGGCACATCCCTCCGGAGACCTGGAGTGCCACGCTCCATCAGGCCCTCTCCTGTCCACACAGGACCAGCAGCGTCTTTCGAGGACACTTCCTGAAACTCTTGTTTTCCCATCGGACGGGCTGTCCAAGCCACACTCAGAACCACAGCCTGAAGCTCAGCCTTGCAGAAGCGTGAGGTCCGGGACCACCCTTCTTTCTTAGAGACCCCCGAGAGCCTTCACCATGCCTCCTCACACCGGAATTGCCCACAGGGTTCCCAAGATTGTCCCAGAAACACCTTCCCCCCGCCCCCCCCCCGACCCTGTTCTTACACAGCAGGGGGTGAACTGGGGCAGAGGTTACAGTATGAGGGGAGGGGTCCCCCCTAGATGTTTCTGAGATCAAGCTCCTGAGCGGTGGTGTGATGGCGAGAGAACCCCATCAAAAAAGCCAGACCCACCAAGCTGGCTGGAAACTGCAAACACCTAGAATGTTGCCACCCAGTCGCTGGCTAAACGGGATCTGGAGGCAGGTTTAATCAAGGCCGTCTGTGAAGGCTGTCGAGGTTTCGTTGATTAGTAGGCAATGCCAAACATGAAACTAAACTCATTGCCGCTGAGTCGTTTCCGACTCAGAACAACCCCATCTCTCTCTCCCTGCCATCATATCGCCGCTGACTCACAGTGACCCGACAGGGCAGGGCAGACTGACATTCTACCCTGGAGGAGAAAGCCTCTCCTTTCTCCTGTGGAGGGGCTAGTGGTTTTGAACAGGAGACTTTGCATCTGGCAGCCAACGAGTGGCCACTACCCCACCAGGGCACGGCTAAAAGGCAATACCAGGTGGCTTTAAGTAATTGGGTTCATCTGTTTTTAAAAACGGTAACTCAGAGAGTTCTGGTTTGGAAGCGAATTTCCTCCTGTCCCCTTTCCCCTCGGGAGACTAACTCTTCTATAAGTGACAACATGAAAGACCTCGGATGGACTGTGATATCTGAATTGTCCTGGTTGCCCCTCGCCCCATCTCCAGAGACAGCCACACTGGGACCAGGCCTGGTGCTTCCAGGTGCTACCCCACCATCACCTCCATCCCCTTACTTCAAAGCACTTCTCCTCCGACCCAGGGGCACACCATCCCCCCAGAGTAGCCCAGAGACCCACTTACTGCGCCGTGGACAGAGGATGGGCCGGTCCCTTCATCCTCTTCCCCATCTGGCTCCTGGTCTTCATTGTCAGTCCATGAGGACACGTCCTCCACCGAGCTGGTCAGGTCTGGCAAACTCTTGGACGTTAACCTGAGAAGGTCCTCTGCAGAGTTCTCCTATTGGGGACACAAGGAAAGATCCAGGGGTTATCCTGGGCCCCTGCAGTTCTCGGTGGAAGCAAGGCCAAGGTTGACTGGGGAGCCGGGGATGCTATGGGCACCCCATCCATAGACAATATGAATGTATGTGGTGGTCTGCATTTCCATGCTCGCAAAACACCAAACCAAACCAAACCAAGGCAGAACACCTAAACTCCTCTGACTGTGGAGCAGATTCTGACTCAAGGACCCTACAGGCCAGGGGAGAACCAGCCCTAGGGGCTGACAAGGATGTAAACCATCACAGGGGTAGAAAGTCTCAACTTTCTCCTGAGGAACAGCCGGTGGGTTCAAACTACTGACCTTGTGGTTCGCAGCCCAACATGTAACCCACCCCATCCCAACCCCAGGGTTCGTCAGGGTGTGGACCAGATTGAGAGCCAGACATTTCCCTTTTTCCCTTGTTGGAGCTGTGTTTCTTAGACCAACCTTGCTATGAGCAGCTTCTGACCGTCAGGCCCTTTAATGCCCTCCCTGTTCCCTTCAGAATGTAGTCCACGCCCCCTCGCTGGTAGGCCAGCCCATTGGATAATTAGCTTCTGCCTGGCTTTCTACACTCCTGCCATTCTGCCCTCTGCCCTTGCCTCCCAGCCATGCTGACCTCCAAACACAAGGCCCCAGCCCATTGCCTTTCCCACCAGCTGAACCCTCTGCCTCAAGGTGGCCTCAGGTGTGTCACAGCAGAATCATGCACTTTAGAGAAGATCTCCAGACCTTTCTTCCGAGGTGCTCTGGGTCAACTCAAATCTCCAAGCATTGAAGTTCCCACCACTCCGCCTTGGACTCTGCCACTCTTCCCCATCACCCTAATTTGGAGAACCACCTGCTTCTCCAGACCTACCCGAATCACCCTTTGCCACTGCATTTTCCCCACAGCAGCGGACATGCAACTTTTGTAGCCTGCCTCCCCTGCTTGTCTGTGAAGTCCCCAGCTTAACGCCATTTCCCTTTATCTCCAAATTCCCAGGCCCAGCACAGACCTCAGCTCTCCCCTTCTGTGCCCTACCTGACACGGCACATCTCACCAGCATATGTTCATTGGAAACAGATGAGACTGTTTATTAAATCAAAGCGCCAAAGCAGAGACAGATAAAGAAAGCCCTTTTCAATGAAAGCGCCTCCAACAAGCATTAAAGGTGATCATGAAACACAAGGAGTCAGATTCCATTAAGACGAGACCGTAAAGGGGGCTTCACTGATGTGGCCTGATGCTCCGATGTACAGATTAGGAATCAGCGTGGCTTGTGGGTTGAAGCCCATCCGAGTCACGTGACAGTCAATCCCAAGGGCCCATGAGGAGCACACAGGGATGCTGGGAAAGGCCAGAGAACATCGGTGCATTGGACGACTGCAAGACCAGTACACAGAGGAATGCCTCCTTCCCTCACGGCACCTTACCCCTCATTCTTCAGAAACTGTCAGCAGGACGCCCCTCTTCCCACAACCCACCTTAAACAACGGCAGGAGCCCTGCCGGCACAATGGCTAAGGAAAGGCTGGCCGTTAGGGAAGCGACGTGGCAGTCTGCTTCCGTACAGACTTACAACCTTGATAACCCTATGGGCACTTCCGCTCTGTCCTATAGGGTGGCTGTGAGTCAGTCAACTCCATGGCCATGGTCAGCAATGGCAGGTACAAAACCCTCGTTCCAATGGCATTGGCTAACTAGTTGGTGCCTGAAGAGAATTCACTTTTAGATCAGGAAGTGTAACTACGAGACTGCTAGGCTTTGGCTCAGGAGCCTTAGTGGTGGAGTGAGTGATGGGTTGGGAACCCCAAGGCCAGCAGTTCAAACCAGCCACCCCTATAAAGATTTACAGCCTCAGAAACCCACTGGGGCAGCTCTACCCTGTCCTACTGGGCCACTAGGAGTCAAATTTGACTCAACAGTGGTGAATTTTTTGAGGTTTTGACTAAGGAAAAGAAAGAGTTATTAAATGAAAAAGCTAGGTCAGTTCTATGTTGCGATGTCAGCTCTCCTAGGCCATTAGTAAAAGAAAGATAAAAGGTGAGGATTTCACTCAAGTGCTGAATAAACTGCAGACGTGGCAAGTTCCTCCGACCAGAGACGTGAATGGCCGGGCTATCACAGCCGGGCTATCACACGGGTGGAGTTGGAAAGTCGCTTATTAGTCGTCGTTAGGTTAAAATTTAACACCTTTTCATCGGTCTTCCTTTTGACCCATTGTAAATTTGTGCTAGCTTCTACTATTTTCTCCTCTTTTCAATGGAAGCTTTTCTTGGTTTTATTTACTTATTTTCTTTGTGCTCTGTGAGTTTCTCTGGATATGCAATGTGGACAGCTAAATCAATAGAGAGACTGGATGAATAGTGTCTGAGGGGGAGGACAGGGGAAATTGGGAGCAGATGGGGCGCTACTCACAATGAGAACAAGAAAGAAGAGGATGTTCTAAAGCGGACTACACGGCTGCTGGTATGGCTCTTTGATAATCCGACGCAACTACTCAATGGTATGCCACGTGAGCTACCTATCAATCAAGTGGTTTTTTACACTGTGTGTGACACACCAGTTCAAGGTCAGCACAACCAAGGATAAACAATTCGTTTTCTTCACTGTGTTTTTGGAGGTGTTTCTCCATGAAACACAGCAAATATGTATTAAAAACAAACGAACATGCTGCCATCGCGTCCGCGCTGACCCACAGCGATGCCCTGCGGGTTCTGAGACTGTGCTGTTTACAGCAGTAGAAGCCCAGCCTCTCTCCCGGGGAGCTGCTGGTGGTTTCAAACTGCCGACCGTGAGAATTGCAGTCCAATGCAGAAGCACTGCACCGTATATAGGGGAATAAAGGAGAGAAAAAAATCTGTGTATGGCATAATGAGTTACTCAATGGGCTGCTAACCGCAAGGTAAGCAGTTCAAACCCACCGGCTGCTTTGAGGGAGAAAGGAGGAAGTCTGCGTCCGGCATGAGTAACAGCTTCAGAACCCCAAAGGAACAGTTAGTTCTGCTCTGTCCTTTGGGGTCCCTATGAGTTCGACGTGACTTGATGGCAGTGGGCTTGCTTGTGTGAGCATGTGTTGTTAGGGATATCAGAACTCACTTCCTAGTTCATTCATTCCGTAAGAGCTGATGAAGCTCTCACTTTGTACAGAGCCAAGAGACATCATCACGAGCAAATAACTGCCCCATTTCTCACGCTCTTGCTGTGTGACGTCCACGCAATTCCGAGTCCCGCGGACCCCACAGGACAGAGGGGGGCTGCCTCGGAGGGTTTCCAAGACCACCACATCTCTGTCACTTTGCTGTACTGTGATGGCTACGTGTGGCAACACGTGCTGCTGGAAGCTAGGCCACTAGAATGTCCAATGGCAGCAGGGCCGCCCACGGTGAACAGATTTCAGCGGAGCGTCCAGACTAAGAAAGGCCATGGAGGAAGAGGAGAAGGAGGAGGAGGAGGAGGGGGAGGAGGAGAAGGGAGAAGAGGAGGAGAGGGAGGAGGAGGAGGAGGAGCACTTCTGAAACCAATGGCCGGTGAAAACCTCACAGAGCGCAGCGGGACCCTGATGCACTACGTACTGTACATCAGAGGAGCCTGGGAGGGCGGAGGCCCTCGAAGGCCATCTGCCATAGCGACCATGGGAGGACGGCCCTGGACCGGCAGCGCTCCATTCTGATGCGCACGCGGCCCCTAGGAGACCTAACTGACGCAGTGGCACGTGACGACGGCTGCACTCATCTCCACCGAAGCATACGGCCGGCCACAGCTCGCCTGTGGCGCTCCAGCCCGCAGCTGAGCACGGAACCGCGGAGGACTCCCTGTTCTAATCTGGTTGGGTCGTGAGCTGCTGACGAGTCGGCGTCCGACTCATGGTGGTCTGTGTATACGAGAATGCAGCGGGGCCCGGCCGGCGCCATGCTCAGAAGCCCTCTTCTGTTTGAGGCCCTGCGGCAGTCACTGTGTCAACCCATCCCATGGAGGGGCTTCCTCTTTTGTACTGGTTTTGTGACTGCAGGATTAAGACCCAGACTAAGAGTCCTCTACATGTTCGTTAGTCCTTAGAATCAGCAAGTCAAAGGGCTTGCCTCGCTGTCCTGGCTCCATAGGGGCCGGGCTAGAAACAAAACGAGGCACTTTCTTGCCCATGGAGGTAAAAGAGCAATAGGGATACCAGGAAGTGCCCAAAGGCTCATGTTTCTCAGACAGGATGGGCGCCTTGGAGTTGCTGCCAAAGGGTATTGTCTCGTCGTAAAAGGAGCAAACTGGAAGAAGGGAGCGGTCTGGGTCTGTGTGTTGGGCTCAGATGCCCAGCAGCCAACGGGCTGAGAACTAGAGCAGAAACGCAAGCGTGGAGGCACCTCGGCCAGTGTTTCCAAAGCAAATCCTGTCACAGGAGCACGGTCTCCAACACCACGGGCTCCGGGGTGGCTGGTATCTTGCCCGGCTGGGTATGGTCGTCAGCTACGGGGGTGTGACTTCGAGCAGCAGGTTCATTAGCCACTTGGAGTTGGGTTTCAACTTCGGAATGAAAAAAACGTCACGGGGACTTTTCTCTTTGGAAAGAATGCAATGTGCTACAAAGTGAAAAGCCCCAGAAAATGTTACGTGTCCTTTCTTCACTGAGAGCTGGGAGTGTGAGACGCAGTTTGGGCCACATCTCAATCCTATGCAGGCGTCGTCATCAGTAGCTTTACCAGCAAAGGGCCCCGCTTGGTTTCATGTGTTGGTTTTGCAGTGGTTTGCGGATGATGGCATGGCGCTGTGCCATCGGGAAGGAATGGCCCGGCAACGGCAGCAGCTCCAACATAAGGGCGCAGGATGGGGCGGGCCTTCGTCCTGCTGTGCCCTGGCCTGAGTGTGAGCTGGAATGTACCGTGACAATGATTCCCATGCGAGCAAGCCACTGGAGGAAGCCAGCAGACAAGAACACGGTCCGGGGTGTGATGCTGGCATAGGAACCATCATGTTCTCCAGCCACAGGAGAGTGAGAGTGGGGGGATGGCACTGCCAGGGTTGGACCAGGCAGCTCAGTACCTCCCCAGCCACGAAGACCCCTTCCTAGGACCAGTATCGGCAAACACAGATGATCAGAGAGCAGCGAGAGCCTCTCCTCCTCCTGCTCCGGCCCCAGGAGTTAAAAAGAAATACCATCAACGTCAGCCGCACTGAGCTGACCCTGGATCATGGGGGACCCTGTGGGTCCAGAGCACAACGGCCCTCCAGGAGGCAGTCAGAGGCCAAGGGTCAGGACCTCACCAGGTGCCTCTGGTGGACTTGGATCTCTCCTTTTGCTGGTAGCAGCAGGACGTGTGAGTCCCTGGCACCAGCCTGGGACTCCATTCTCTAGTGTCAGGCTGGCAGAACCCAGGGGAAAGAATTGCTCTTGGGGCCCTATTGTCACACGCCTTGGAGGTGTCGGGAAGAAGTCCCACCCTGGGACCTCGGGACCCACTGCAGAGAGAACTGGGGAGAAGAGGCAGCAGCGAGGTGGAAGAACAGGTGGGGGGCGGGGGAAGTCCTCATGCTGGTAAGGGCATCTCGGCCTTGGAGGCTGGTGAACTGGCCACAGAAGGCTGACCTCACGTTGTCACATGTCAAATATCACGTGTCAGATGGGGTGGCAAGGAGGGGCCCAGAGGGTGGACCAAGGAGCTTCACAAAGACTCCTCCATCTCTTATACTGCATCAATTCTGACCTGAGGCCTTCCTCCCACCTAGCCCCCGAGCCTTTCGTCCCTCAGAATGTGGGTGGTGAGCATCGCAGTGCCCAGCAGACTCCCACGTCTCCGCAGCTTCCCCCCAAGAGAGCGGACACTATCTACTCATCCTTCCTCTACCTTACCACTCACCTCTCCCTAGACCCCCTGCGCCTTTTCCCTCTCCTAACAGAGACCTATAAAACCCGAGCCAAACGCACCGCCATCAAGTCAATCAATGATGACCACAGTGACCCTCTAGGGCAGCGTAGAAGTGACTCTGAGTTTCCGAGACTGTAACTCTTCCTGGGAGAAGAAAGGCCCGTCTTTCTCCCATGGAGCGGGTGGTAGTTTTGAACTGCTGACCTTGCAATTAGCAGCCCAACTTGTAATCATGATGCCACCAGAGCTCCCCCAACAAATATCCATAAAAACCCTAAAAACCTTGTTGCTACCCATGGTAGGACTGTGCTCACAGGGCTTTCCACAGCCGTGACCTTTCAGATGTAGACTGTCATGCTCTCCTATTCTGGTGCCACTGGGAGGTCGAAAGGGCCACCTTTCTTCACTTAGTAGCTGAGGACGCACTGTGTCTCCATGCCCCATAAAGATCCCGAGAGCAATACCAAACAATCAAATGACTGCTCGGTTTGGATGTCTACTGCAGAATCACAGCTGTTCAAAGGGCTCCAGGCAGATGGGCAATTGTATACATGGTGTGTGTGTGGAGGGGGGCAGGGTGGGCAGAGCTCAGTCCAAATTTAGCACCGCCGTTAAAAAAAAATATTAAAGACAAACAAAAAATGACCTACCTTGCTGGCCACCACCAACTGAACCATTCCAGTGGCTGAACGGAGAATGGCCACAGCTTCCTCGTGGGAGAGCCCGACCAGTAAGTGACCATTGATGACCAGCAGCTCATCGCCTAAGGCCAGTCTGCCATCCCTGGGGAAACGGAGAGGATAACAAATCCCTTGTCAAGACAGTCTGGGCTGCGGGGAGGGGGGGAGACCATTTTTGGATCTGGGGAGGGTCCTGAGAGGAACGGGGACAATGGGGTCAGGAGAGAGCACCAACAACCAGAGACAGTTTGAGATGGGACTGCCCTTGTCTCGCAGTCTCCCAGTGACCAGAGGGCTACTGTTGTCACGCACTCATGCTGACCCCAAGGGACAGAGTCAGAGCAGATTGCCAGGTCTGCCTCCTTAGAGACACTGGGGGTGGGGTTTGGATGCTTAACTGTTGCATCACCAGGCTGCCTCGAGAGCTCTTCTACAAAGACCAAGCCCGTCCATTGCGCCCCAGCGACCCTCTAGGAGAGAGAACTGCCCACCCCCTAAGGGTTGTCGGAATTGTCGTGGACGCAGACTGTCACATTGCCTCCTGCATTACAGCTGCTGGGCTCGAGCCCTCAGCCTTTCTGCTATCGGCTGAGTACAGCTGGGGCTCCTTGTAGAGACCCACTCCCAAACCCAAACCAACCTCCCTGCCTTCGAGTCGATTCCAACTCACAGCGACCCTGTAGGCCAGGGTAGAGCTGGCCCCATGGGGTTCTGAGGCTGTTACTCCTTACCAGGAGTGGAAAGCCCTGTCTTTCTCCCTTCGAGCCACTGGTAGATTCAAACTGTTGACCTCGTGGGGAGCAGTCCACTATGTCACTACTAGGCCATCAGGACTCCTTTGAGAGTTCCGCTAGAGGGATTAAAAATCTCTGTGATTTCAGAGGGTCTCTTTCTAATAAGAATGTGCTTCTGCTGCTACTATGTCTGCCCTCAATGCCACCTCAACGCCTCCCATCGAGGGGGATGAAAAGGGTGAAAGGACCAAGAGCCCAGTGCTCCGGGCTGTCCAGGTGGTCTGTCTTCCCCTGGCCTGCCATCCTGCCCTCACCCTGAGCTGAGTCCCGGCAGAGCAAAGGCACCTGAAGCTCAGCAGGTTCCCTGTCTAAACCGCTGCGTATCTTTTCCCATGCGACACAGCCTTGTGGATTCCCTCTGCGGCACTTCCTGGACAAAGGTCCAGGGTCAGGGCCACGTATAAGTCCATGTCCCTATAGCTAAGCTTCATGAGCAGAAGACTGAACCAACATGCGAACAAATACACTGTCTGACTTGCAAGCCTGAGACCTGGTCGACAAACAGGGGGGTGTGCGTGAGTTCTCTGTTTCTTTACTATCTGAAATCAAATTACAGTGGATTTGAGCTTCTTTCCTTTGGTCCAGCAATTGGTTCAGATCCAGTTGTTGTGGGGCTACCTCACCTAGGGTGGTACATCTTTCCTTTGGTCCAGCAATTGGTTCAGATCCAGTTGTTGTGGGGCTGCCTCACCTAGGGTGGTACATTGTGCAGAGCATTCGGCTGCCCGTTTTATCATGGGCTGGAACCCTGGTGGAATACACACTGGGCTGCAATCCGCCAGGTTAGCAGTTCAAAACCACCATCTGCTCCCACAGGAGAAAGATGGGGTTTCTTAACCCCATAAAGAGTTAGCCTTAGAAACCCAGGGGCAGTTCTGTCCTGTCCTGTAAGGTGGCTTTGAGTAGGCATCAGCTCGATGGCAGTGAGTTTGGTTTTAAGTTTCAATCGTGGGTTGAAAATTCCTATTGGTTTCATCCGAGCCAACTCCAATAGTCTGGTATTTTGGGATCCCAAACAAACCAGTGCCTTTTCATCTCGGTTGCGAAGCATATGAGAAAGGAAATCTGGTGAGGCCTGGACTCTAGGGTTTCAGCATCCCCATTGGAGGCTCATTATCAGCACCCTGGAAATGGGTCTGAAGCCTGTGAATGTTACCAGGGCCACCGAGTCACCCAACTCTGCTCTCTCCCCACTTGTTTCCTCCCAAAGAATCGACCAGCTTCTCTCAGCTTCACTACCTCTCTTCCCACTTTGGGTCTTTCCCTACTTAACCTCCCCCCAGGGAGGGGGACTGTCATCTCTTCTATGCATTTAGGCTGCTTCAATAAAAGATACGAGGCACCAGTGCCATCCAATGGTCTCTGCTTTTTGCTTGGAATGAAAGCGGGGTTGGGGGAACCACAAAGAATAGGCAAAGTGGGAACTCGGAAGTACTGGAGTGGGCTTCCTACAGGACCAGGGTCGAGGGACATGCAATGATTCTGATCGGTGGCCTGCGTGTACTTATCTACACCGATACCATCCCCCACCCCGATCTGCACGCTCTCTTCCCCTTCCACTCTCTAATTATGTCTTTATCATTTCCTGTTTTCCACTTGTTTCCACTTGCCAGTCCCACACTCCAGAGGTAGAAACAAGAGCATGCGCATGCGTGTGCGCACACACACCACCACCAGCACCATCACCACTACACCACCACCACCACCACCCCCAGTAAACAAGCAAAGAAAATGGTAAGATCCGCTCCAAACAGCTCAGATGGAAAATCGGCAAGTACAGTTTTGCAAGAGCTCGCCTCTGGGCACAGGAAGTTCCTAATTGCCGACTGTCAAAGCTAGACCAGAACCTAAGACCCGGGCTACCTGAGAGCAGGGCGATAAGATGGCGGGGGCGGGGGGGGTGAACCTCAAAGTACACATCGTTTGGAAAATTGGACGGTGCTGTTCTGTGTACTCCAATTAGAAGCAAGAGCGAAAGTCGTCATCCTTTGATAATTGCTCCCACTCAGAGGGCTGACGACCAGTTACTCCTGTCTCTCGCCAGGAACACCGTACTTTCTCCGAAGAGGACTGAGCAAAGACGTGCTCGCCCGCCCACGCCCTTCTGCAGAGTCCACGCTACGGCAGCTCCTGCCCTCTCGGTCTCGGGCCGGCCACTACCACGCTGGCTTGCTATATATAGTCTTCCTAGCATCTGGGGACCCGGAGCTGAACACCCAGTTCAAAGACAATCAATCACCCCCTCACCTCTCCCTCTGCACCTCCTCGTCTCTCTGCACTTGTGTGGCCACGCAGCACACGCACACACCGCACAGTGCCCTGCAGACAGCTGCTGGGGGACTCTGAAGGAAGTCTTGGGGTTTTCTTGGGGGTCATCTTAACGGAACCAGATTGCCCTGCCTTTTCTTTCATGGTACCTGCCTCTGGGTGGGTTCAAACCACCAGCCTTTAGGAGAGCAGCTACCTTTGATTCAGAGAGAAGAGGTTCTTTCCCACTTCAGACAGTTGCTCGGATTGAAAAAGAAATGTGGAAGCATGGCTTGTTTTCAGGTCGTCTGAGTGTGCGTAAGGTCCCGGCAGACTTGACGAGGTCTGCGAACTCTGGCCTCGGTGACCATCCATCACTTTGCCGAGCCATGAGCCACCGCCTCGGGGAGGTGGGGTTCTCTGGAAGGAGCCGCCTACTCCCTCATCACCAGCATACCAAACGTCAGGATAAGAAATATTTGCTCGAAACTAAATGTGGGGCGGTGTTGGTGCTGGGGGCGGGGGGCAGGAAGGGACTGCAGCCCCTCCTTCCTGGCTCTCCAGCCCCTTCACTGTCTTCAGCAATTAGTCACTTCCTGTGCCCAGAGGTGTGTTTAATCCACCCGGCTTGCTGGGTTTCCTTCCTCGCTTCTGCACAAGCTTTCAGGAGTGAGAGCCTTAAATTATAAGGGGAAGAGGCGCAGGGGGTGGGGGGGTGGGGAGGCGCACGACAAGAGACAAGAGGACAAGGCGGCAGAGGAACATTGGGGTAGGGGTGGGGGAGTTATCTAGTCACCTGTGAGCGGCACCTCCTTCCTTCACTTGAGTGACAACGATAGCGTGAGGTGAACGCTTGGATCCTCGGCCTCCACTAACCTGAATTCCCAGCCCATCTGATTCTTTGAGCAGCTCCATCTTCCAGATCCGGCCAACTTCCTCCTTGGGAGAGAAGGGAGCAAGCACACTGTAAGGAAGAGGACAGGGGTGCCACGCTGCGGGAGAGCGGAGCTGTCCACAGTCAACCACTCACGGACCCGAGTCTACTCGCAGTGACCCAAGAGGACAAAGAACCACAGCCCCTGTGGGTTTCCAGTAATATCCTCCTTGCAGGGAATCTTCTTGGATATTCAACAGCCTCACCTTTCTCATGTGGAGCAGCCGGTGCATTAGAACGGCTTCATCCGTCAACACACCCCACAAAGCATCAAGATTGGGGCACTCTGTGGGTGGGGCCAAACGTCAGCAGAACTCTGCCATCACGTGAGGGTCTCTCTCTGCCATCCCATGTGGATCCACTCGGCACTCACTACGTGCGTGCCACCACCTACCCGACTGTGCACTGTGCTGACTTGCATGTTGCTGCCATGCTGGGAGCGAAGGCCCTGGTCTTTCACACGGCAGCGGGGTCACCCAGGTGGACGGGTTCCAGCCGAGCTTCCAGACTAAATCTAAGACAAACCCGACTTCTAAAATCAGCTTAGGCAAACCTTGCAGATGCCCACAGGACGCTGTCCTGCACCACTCGCTGTATTTGGACACGCCATCAGGAGGGATCGCAATTTTGGTGAAGCGGAGGGCCAGTGAGGGGAGGAGGACCCTAGATGAGATGAACTGGCACCATGGCCAGAGACAGACTGAAGTGTGCTGGCGATTGTGTTGGCGATTTCTGTTGCGTACATAAAGCTGCTGGGGTGAGTCGGGATGATGTCAAGTAGACACTCTTGGGTAAGGGTGTGGGTGGAGCTCAACAATCAGGGATGTGGCCTTTCATATAAGAAAGAGACTTAGCAGAGTCAGACAGAATCCTCTTGGACTCCTTTGCCTTCTGCTGCAGCTGGATCTTGGGTCTGCTTCCTTGATCTCTTCTTGTATCACCTGCCGAGCCCAGGCGCCATCCGAAGACTACCAACAGTGGATTCATTTCCCTTTGTGTCTGCCAAGCTGTGCCCCCTGTCACTTCTACTTCGTCATCCTCTTTCCTGTCCATCTGCTTCTAGGAGTCAAGAGAAGCCTGACTTGAACCGGACTAGACTTAACTTCTACCACTACAATTTTTCTACATAAAAATCTTTCTCTATGTAAACACATACATGTGTTTTCTATAGACAAACGCATAGTACTTTTGCTTCTCGGCAGAATCCAACCAAACACGGCTGCCATGCATCAAAGCTGATGCAACGACAGCGGTGTGTCTCCCTAGCTAACCGCAGGAGGTTATTGAACATTGGGGTTGCGGCTGGTGTCTTCAAGGAACTGATTTTTTAATTGCACGTCCTTTTCATTCTATCTGAATAGGCACCAAGAACTATGACATTGCCAGCACATGGAGAAAGAACACCAAGTTCCCAGAGCAGGGCCATGTGACGTGGAACTTGGGCCCGAAGCTTTGTTGCCGTGTGTGGAAACGCTGGTGGTGTGCGGGTTCCTCGAACAAGCTCCTCATTAATGAAGAGAGATGAAAGGCAGAGCTGAAGTCCTGGGCTCAGCAGACTGCACGCAGCGCTTTCATCGGCACTAGATTTGCGAGTCACCTGATGCCCAAGCGCCTGCTTTCTTGCCTCTGTGGGCAGGATGATTATTGATACTTCCGGCCTTGTCATTAGGCTTCCTAGAGCTATTTATAGAAACACCCAGCAGACACAGCAGCGCCCCCACCCACGTTGACAGGTAATCCTGTGTTGTTGGTGTTGTTAGGTGCGTTTGTGTCAGTTCCGACTCTCAGGGACCTTGTGAACAACAGAACCAAACCCTGCCCCATCCTGTACAGAGTCATACTATCCTATCCTTATGGACCGGCGGTTCTCAACCTCCCTAATGCTGCAGCCCTTTCATACAGTCCCCATGTGGTGGTGACACCCCAACCACAAAATTATTTTCGTTGCTACTTCATAACTGTCATTTTGCTACTGTTGTGAATTGGCCACCCCCATGAAAGGGTCATTTGACCCACAGGTGGAGAACCACTCTTATAGACTCAAACCAAACTCTTAACAACGGTATAGGGCAAGGTAGAATTTCTGGAACTGCAACTCCATACGGGAGTAGAAACACACATCTTTTCCATTATACAGGCTGGTACACACATACATATGTTGAAAACATCATATTGAATTTAATCTCATTTACTTAAAATATGCAAATAAGACCTTTAGTTGGAGAAGCCCAAACAGAAAATTAATGCCTTTGTTTTTTTTGGTGGGGGGGGGGGCGGGGCGGGGGGATAATCGACTGCTCTTGATATTGGGCCAGGTATTCTTCAAACCCATTCAAAATGCTCCAGCCTCTATAAAAACCCATCCTTTCACTGAAGGCCACACCGGTCTCGAAGCCTTCTGCTGGTTGGCCGTCTTTCTGCTTCGGCGGAATCTCCATTTGACAACCTTCTTCACACTGTGGACACACGTGTGTCCGGTAAAAACTGTCTGAGTTCCTGAAGCATTGAACGGCTCAGGAAGCGGGAAGCAAACCTTTCCAGAGCAACTTATTTGGGGCCTTCAGCACACATCCCTCATTCCTTTTTATTTCAAGGGGCACGGGTAGAGGTAACGGCGCAGTCCTAAAGGAAACGCCGCCTGCTTTCTTCATCCACCAGGGAAGGGCCAAAGGGACGGTCCAGGCCCAGCCCTGGCAAAGTGATCATCCTCCTGGAAGCAGGCAACCTGCCCAGTCAAGCTGCCTGCTCAGGAGAAGGAATTCGAAGCATTTAGAACATCTGAAGTTCTACAATGAAACTCCTGCCATCACAGGAAACCAGATGCTGAGCACTCCCTGATGCGTCCTGACAGGACAGTCTGGGGAAATGGCTTCCAGACCGAGACCTGCTGGATCCCCCCCGCTCCTAGTACAAGATGGGGCTCCAGGACTCTGGCAGCCCACCGTGGTACTAACCGCCGCCGTCGCTGCCCGACCACAGACCAACGATGCCTGTCTGGCCAAATGTAACTTCAGAAGTCACTGGCTTACCACAGTAGTTCGTAAACTTGTCAGCAAACCCTCCATCCCCCTGGCGTCTCACGTTGAACTCCCTGGCTTTGGGGCAACTGCCTCTAACCTCTGGAACACCTTTCTCTTCCCCATTCAGGACCAGACTCTGGCCCTCAACTGCACTGCTCCCAAGGAGGATCAGGGTGGCCGCCCAGAGGGCAGCTAGCAGTACTTCCAAGACGGGAGACCGTATGGCCAACTGGAGCGCCCAGAAGGCAGAGCACCGGGGGCCATTGTTGGAGTCCGGAAACAAGAAGACAGATTGAGCGTCAGCCAACAAGTTAAAAAAAAAACTTACCCACCTTCCATGACTATTTTTTGTTACAATTTTTCTCCCTTTTCTATCTGCCTTTTAAAAAGAGAATAGGACCACCAGCGACATGGCCAGACTTGACACTTTTTACTTTTAAAATGCTTTTAGAAATAGGACTTGTGACAAGAAACATGCAACACGGTTCACGGGCAAAGTATTCCCACCTACATCCCTGATGGATGAGTGTAAATCAAGGTTCCTTGAGAGTTTCCACGTACCTACCTCTGGCTCAACACACACACACACACACACACTCCTGTCTGATTGGTCATTGGAAGCAAGGATGTCAACACACACACACACACACACACACACACACACACCCTCCGTCTGACTGGTCACTAGAAGCAAGGCTGTCAAGACGTTGTCGCATGTACACATTATCAGGAGAGAACGTCCCTGGGAAGGACATCTCCAGCAGAGGCTCAGCAAGAGAGAGGAAGTCCTTTAACGAGAGGGTTGACACGGTGGCTGGAGCGAGGGGCTGGAACACAGCGGTGATGGTGAAGATGGCGTCAGAGCGGAGAGCGCTTCGTGCCTTGCGTTCACAAATTGGAACGGATTGGAACCGACCTCACAGCGCGGAACAACAACTCCGGCGAGGTTCTGTCCCGGACTCTACAGGGCTGCCCTTTCCTGACACAGAGGCCACAGTGCAAGCACCGCCTCCACGTGAGTCTCCCTGACAGGCTCTGCCAACTAACCCTCGGCCTGCAACACTGAGCCCGTCACTCGCTCACGTCTGCAGTGCATTTCTAACCAAGGACTTCTTGGCATCCTGTGGGATTCTGATGGGTATGTTCGTGTTCCAGTGGCTTGTGGTCACTTGTGGAAGACCTGCAACAAGCTGAATTGCCAGGCTGGTTGCACCTATGGATGCCGATGTAGCAAGGGGGTGGGGAGGACACAGGCTGGGCCAGGCCTTCCTTCTGCCGAGTTGGAGCTGGCTTGATGGCGCCTCACGACACCTGCTGTAAATGCCACGGGACAAGCAACCTTGCCTGGCTTGTATATGCCACGGTCTCTGGCAACCAGAACACGGTCTTGCCCACAGTAACATTCCCTACCTGCAGCTGAATTAGCAACCAGATCGTTCATCCGCTAGTCTGCAGCCTCTTCAGCAGTCTCCGAGAGTGGCCGGAGGATGCTCCCGGGGCAGGAGACCTGCCTGCTAGCGGGACTCGGCGTGTGAACACTGATCCAGTCGCAGAGATGACCTGGTCTGAAACAGACTCTGTCTAGACAGAAGCCTGGAGCGAATGTGTTTTTTATTTTTACCTTGGTTTAAAGGGCAGTAAGACTTTCAGGGCCTGCTGAGCAGAGTCAAGTCATGCAACACTGGCTACTATCAAGCTTCCTATAAACTGCCAATGACTTGGGGGTAGGCGGGGAGGGGTGCCAGGAGTTCACACACGAACCTCTTGGCTGAGGCAAATGAAAGGATTTATTTACCAAAACAGTGGGGGTAATGTTCAAGGCAGACGCCTCGGAAGCATGCGAATGACCTCATTTTCAGTTGGAGCCCAACATAAAATTTTTACAACAGCCGCTTTGCTCCCAAAGTGAGGCGGCACCGCTCGGACTGGACGCTCACGGCAGCAAACGCTCTCTGGCTGCGAAGCTATTCTGAGCCTGCTTGCTTAGGCCTCCTTACTTAGAATGATCAGTAGGAAATATGGGGGGGACGGGGGTGCTTAAAAAGTTGGTGGGCGATTACAAGGATCTACATATAACATCCTCCCTGGGGGACAGACAACAGAGAAGTGGGTGAAGGGAGATCTCGGACAGGGAAAGGTATGACAAAATAGTAATTTATAAATTATCAAGGGTTCACAAGGGAGGGAGGAGGGGGATGGGGAGGAACAAGGAGCTGATGCCGGGGGCTTAGGTGGAGAGCAAATGTTTTGAGAATGATGAGGGCAATGAATGTACAAATGTGCTCTACCCAATTGATGTATGTATGGACTGGGATAAGAGTTGTACGAGCCCCTAATAAAACGATTTTA
Source organism: Tenrec ecaudatus (assembly GCF_050624435.1). NCBI lineage: Eukaryota > Metazoa > Chordata > Mammalia > Afrosoricida > Tenrecidae > Tenrec > Tenrec ecaudatus. Next base: position 30,748,564 of record NC_134531.1, on the reverse strand, counting down.
AAAAGTTGGTGGGAGAACTTGGTGATCTTTTAATGCCATTCTTGCACGACCTCTCTGACACACACTCGCCCCCCCCCCGCCCCCCGCAAGGGAGAAGCTGTGTGATCGTCGTGTCAGAGTTGGCAGCGCCTTGGTCATCAGACCTGAAAGTTCAGTGTGCGGGTGAGAAGCGGGACCCTGGCAGAGGGACCAGGCAGCCAAAGACCACAGAGCGGGAGTGGAAGAACCAGGCTCCAGCCCTGCGTCTCTAGCATTCCTTCATAGCTATTGAACACCAACAGATGCTAGGCACCAAGCAGGGAGATAGAAACAACGCCTTCGTCCTCAAAGTCTACTGGGGGAAGAGACAGAGACCAAATGGCTCATCTGCTGATTGGCAGGATGAGTGGAGGGCATTGTGTCAACCCCGAAGAGAGGCTTCCGGGGGGTGGGGGGGTTCCTAGAGAAGGAGAGCACAGCGCTAGGCCCCCAGGAGAGGGAGAAGCTGAGCTCTGCTGTGGGGACAAGAAACCAAGCAGTGGGAATTCAGCTGCAAAGGCGCACACCTTTGAGAGAGCCTAGCTTTGGGAAAACCAAAAATCAACTATAGCTGATTCCATCCAAATCAAGGGCGAGAGCAAGGAGACAGAGAGAGACTGCTAAGCAGGGATTTGGTACAGAGGGGTCACACCTGCCCACCACCGCGTTGAGAGGTCATCCCTAAAGGCAAGTGGAGTTCACCAAGAGGGGTTAAGTTGATCTGTGTGCGTGTGTGCGCATGTGTGAATGTGTACAGGCATCTACCCCTTAGAAAGGCCCCATCCATGGTTGCAGGGTGGGGCAGTGGATGCATGTTCACAGAGCGGTGAGAAACACTGACAGATGGCTATCGGTGTGCAGGAGACACATCAAAGTGGCCTGGCCCTGGGAGCATGCCCAGAGACCTGAAAGGAAGCCAGAGTCTGCAGAACATGGTGACTGACGAGACATGGAGGGAGGGGAAGAGCAGCGGCTCAGTTGACTCTTGGAAGACCAGCCGTCCTGGTTTGCCCAGGACTGAGGGCTTCCCCAGGCCATGTCTGTGTGGGAACAGGAAACATCGTAAGACAAGTGGGGCAGTTGGTCTCCCTGTGTGAATCACAGGTTTCTGGCTTTTGCGATTTGGGGCTGGTGAGAGCCAGAACACCAGCATGGGCTTGGCGGTGCAGCGGGCAGATAAAGAGTCTCAGGCACGAGGTGAGAGCTCGCGGATGGAGCCTTCTTACAGGCCGTCGGAGAGAGGCGAAGGCACCAGGTGGACGTGGAGGCAGGTCTGAGTGTGCGCAGCGGCCACGGCACCCCCTGGTGAAGAAAGTCATCCTCTGATGGTTTCCATATGGTCTCTGTTTGCAGGACATCGGGGACCCCCCAGGGGCTGTGCTGGGACTACTGCCTCACGGTTTCTATCCTTTCCTGCAGATTCGGGTCTGACTTGATCTTGGTGAGGTCTCTGACGGTGCACATCGGAAGGCGGCATGGGGTAGGGCTACATGTGCCGGGGACACACAACCACCAGCTAAGGCACATCCACTGATGAGTGTGCGGCGGCGGTGGAGAGGTGTGGCTGATGGCAGCCTTTTTTTCCTCCTCCTTCATACTGTGTGACTCAATTCTGTTGGGATTCGTTTTCACAGGCAGCATTAGAAAAACAGCAACAACTACACGCCGAGACTGCACAGGCTGGGCAACACTGTGCCCTCTTGGATGAGTTAGGATCTTACGAGCAGGTAATGGAGAGTCCTGACCTTCTTCCTGAAGCTGCTTGCCTATGTCCTGAGAGCTTCTTAGGGTTGATAGGTGAGACCCAACTATTTTATGACTTTTTAATGAATCTGCTGGTTTAGATACCATATTATAATTCATGTTTTGTAGAACCACACAGATTTTTAATAGAAAAAAGTAAACACATTCCCTGGAGCGCCACTGAGGTAGAGGGGAATATAAAAGCAAAAACGGAACATTTATTTTAATGTAATATTTTCATAGAACACATTAAGTGTAGGAAAAAGTAGCTGAAAACCTCCCATCGCCCAGCACATTTTTTATAAGAAAATCTGAATGATCATTATAAGCTTTCCTGTAATTTATTCCGTCTTTGTAGCTCGGTCAAATCATCAATAAAAACAGAGACAGAACAACATTGGCAGGCTCCATCGCCCATTAGTCAAGTGGAATGGAATTCCCTCTTTCCCTCCCCTCCAAAGGCTTAAGAAGTCTAGCGAACGTTGTGTTGTGCTGGAAATTCCATTTCAGCGTGATCTTGGTCTCAGCTTCTGGCAGCCCAATCCACAAGGCCCCAAGTAAACCCCTGTGAAGGCCTCGAGACTGGGCTCCAATTTGGATGTCTCCCCAATGTGGGGACGGACCTCTTGCCAACGTGCTGTTGCTCCTGGGCAAATCCACTGATGAAGGCACTTCGGGGGGTGGAAGCCAAGGGTACTGAAATATCAGGGCTTAAGAAGGCATGTGGCCTCAGTCCGAGTTATAAAACACACAGTATGACTTGGGCTAGTCATCTGTTGGGATGCTGAAAGTTACTAAGAATGCAAATCCTACCTGCAACTCTCTCCTTTCTAATGAGGTGTGTGGCCCCAAAAAGGGGTCACCTGTGTCCCTTGTTTGCATGCTTGACCCTCAGCGCCACAACCGGGCAAGGCAACTGTGCCATGTGTGGTCCCCAGAGTCTCTAATCCGAAAATCCAATTGTATTCTAAGGGTTTTTAAGAAGACTAGAAGCTAGGAAGTCTTTAAAAACCTGGCTTCTTTGAAATCAGTCTGTTATTTCCACGGTGTCTTAAGCCAAATGAAAGCCTATTCTCTGGATGATCAGGAAGGGTTGACTTTTCCTGGCAGCTTACTTACATTACACTTCTAAAATGACTAAGGGAGGCAACACTCTGGACCACCAATTTATGAATTCACTTACGTTTCCTGTATATTCCCAATCTAATCATCAGAAAGGGAAAAAAAGCTTCTCAAGACACGGTATCCACTGATAAGGAACACATTATAATATTATATTGCCTTGGATTTTGTTTGGGGCCAAAATCTATGTCCTTGTAACTGCTCTTCCTTTTTTTCTTTCAAGCCTTTAAGACCCCAGATGCTGTATCTTTTGATAGCCGGGCTCCATCAGCTTTCTTCACCACATTTACTTATGCACCTGTTTTGTCTTCAGCAAATCGTGTTGGGAAGGTGTGCATCATGGAATGCCAGTTTAAGAGAACCTAATTGCTCTTTCTTGAGGTCCATTGAGTTGCTAGAGAACCACTAATAGAGATATTAATAAAAACTTTCCTTCTCATTTATGCACATGTTACAGCAACAAACACTACAACTGTCTCCTCCCCATAAGGCTTTAGGAAGCTCAGCTGGCTACGAAAGAAAGCAGGTGATCTCTTGCAGGAGGAGCAATTTTGCTTCTAGATCAGTTAAGAATGGCAGAAATATGCACTAAGTGGCATTATCAGTGCTCTTGATGAGCACCATGAGTGGACGTCAACCCACAAGGGCTCTCAAGCAGTCTTGGTGGTGCAGTGATTAAGCACTTGGCAGTTGGACCCACTAGATGGCTCATCGGAGACTTTGATGTCCTGCACCCATGAAGATTACAGCCAAAGAAACCCTATAGGGAAATTCTACTGTACGAAAAGGTCACTGTGAGTCAGAATCGACTTCACACACACACCAAACCTTAACAGATACCATCTTCTCTCTGAGCAACATTTCCCAGCATGTAAAGGTGAACTTGACACCTGTCTGACAATGTTTTGATGCTATCTGTAGGGTTTTCAGTGGCTAATTCCTCTGACATGGATAGCCTATTCCTTCTTCGTAGTCTGATCTTAGTCTGGAAGCTCTGCTGAAATCGGTTCACTTTGGGTGTCTCTGCTGGTATTTGAAATACCAGCGGCAAAACGTTCAGTGTCATGGCAACACACAAATTACCACAGCACAACAAACGGACAAGCTGTAGCTGAGGAGAGCAGCAGAGAAGCTGGATTATATGAAGATTCAGTTATCAGGATTGGAGCAAGGCTTATTAACAACCTGCAATGTGCAGATGACACAACCTTGCTTGTTGAAAGGGAAGAGAGGGGGACTTGAAGCACTTGCTGATGAAGACAAAAGATTGCAGCCTTCAGGATGGATGACAACTCAATGTAAAGTCCACCCACATCCTCACAACAGGAACAAGGGGTGATACATGGAGGAAAGACCGAAGGTGTCAAGGATTTCATCTTGCTTGGATCCACAATGGACCCTCCTGGAAGCAACAGTCAAGAGATCAAACAGTGCGCTGCATCAGGTAAGCTGCTGCCCGGAACCTCTCGGAAGTACTGAAAAGCAAGGACGTGATTTTGAGGACTAAGGTGCCTCCGCCTCAAGCCTTGTCATTTTCAATTGCCTCGGGTGCACGTGAAAGTTGGACACTGAATAAGGAAGACTGGAGAAATCTGATGCATTTGCATGATGGTGCTCATGAAGAACACCGAAAGGAACACGGACTGCCAAAAGAACAAATACATTTTTCTTGGAAGAAGTACAGCCAGAATACCCCTTAGAGGCCAGTTATGGCAACACCTTGTCTCACGTTCTTTGGACCTGTTGTTAGGAGAGACCAGTCCTTAAAGAAGGAGATCCTGCTTCTTAAAGTGGAGGGGCAGCAAAAAAGGTTGAAGCAGGTTGACACAGTGACTACATCGATGAGATCAAACATGAGCACTTGTGAGGCTGGCATAGACGGGGCGGGGTGCGTTGTGGTGTGCATGGATTTGCTATGAGTCTGAACCAACTTGATGGCACCTAACAGCAACAAGAACGACAACAACAACATACCTGTCTGACTCGGCCCACTTGCCACCTTCCCCCCTTACCCTAACAGGGTGCTTCCTGAGCCAGAGATGCAACTAACAGCATGCACGTAAGACCTTCTTGCTTCATGAGGAGTCCATAGGAAGAAGACTCTAAAAATGACCCTGACTACTCTGACGAAATGTACCTCTAATGAGAGAAGGTGGGTTAGCAGGCGGGAGATCTGAGGGTAGAAGTTCATGTGGCTATTCAGAACACACTACATCGGAACCATTCATCACCTCTGGCCAGCACAGTCTCACAGGTGCCAGTGAAGTTTCCCAACTTCCTTGGAATTCAGCAATGTCGTGCCCATGACCCCAAGGCGATGTCACTTCTCTTGAACTGGTAAAGATAAAAGCAGATGCTTCCCTGCCTGTGGGACATCCTTCCTGAGGCATACGGAGGCTGGGATATGTCTGCTATTAACTGCCACCGGAATTCTGGGCCCAACAGCCGCAATTCCACTGGTGTCAGCAGCTGATGAATTATGCTGCTGCTCACGTCCTTTATCTGGGTCTCATATGACTCAAATGGTAACCACAGAATGCCTGGGGTTTCCACTTCTGATCGCTTGAACTGGGCTCTCGATTTAAGTAGGATAAAAGAACTTGGACATTGTTGTTACGTTGTCTGGCTATGCATTTATCTTAATGAATGTGCGGCTTTGAAATGCAAGCTTAGGTCCGATATATTTGCTAAACCCCAAACAGAAAACTTCAAAACACTATGGCTTTGAATGTTCCCCCACCAAACCTTACCCGTGCCAGGCAGTCACTGGATTGGCAGTCTGTCTTCCCCGCTTTTGAGAGGCGGCGTTTGTCATGACTTGTGGGCAGAGCGGCCGCAGTCTTGGAAATGCATAGCTCTGTCCCTCTGTCCACTTCGGATCTCTCTAGAAGGGCTCCCGCCACCTCCTTGAGCGGATCTGGGCCATTCTCTAGCCCAAAGACGTGGCCATTCCCAAGATCAGGGCCTGGGCCATTGTCCAGCTCTGAGGTGGGTGCATTGTCTAGCTCACCGCCAGGGCTGCTCTGCAGTTCTTCAGTGGCCTTAGGGGTGGAAGGCCTGGAAATAACCCCAAACTTGCGTGTTCTCTTGCTCTTTTTCGTTGTCTGGTCACCCAGCTCCAAGGTAGGCGCCTCTCCCGGTTCAGAGCTGTTGCTGCTGTTGCCATTATAAGGAGAGTGGACTTTGTGCTTGAAGCGACGCAGCATGATCAGGTAGATGAAGCCGCCATTCCAGCACTGCTCAGCCAGGTAACTGCAATGAAAAAGCAGCAGCACTGGGTTAAAGCCTGAACCACGCAGCATGAGGACCCCCCCTCCGCGTGGTCCCCACGGGACCCAGGCGATTAGAAACTTGGTTACAATGAGGCGCTCAACTTCCTAAAGATGCTTACCATTCAACTTATTCTTTGAAGCTATCTAAAGTTGACACTAAAAATAACAAAAACAAACAAAACAGAAAACCCTCAAGCAAACCTATGAAGCAGTAAATAGTAACAAATGTCCCCAAGGATAGGGGGTTGGAAGAGGATTTCCCATGTACAGCGCTACTCATCACGTGTACTTTGAACATCTTCTCAGGAGAGGCCAGTCCCTGGGGATAGACCTCGTTCTTGTAGAGTGGAGGGTCACTGAAAAAAGGCAGACGCTCACTGAGACGGATCGACAGTGGTTGGAATCATGGGCTGAAAGTCAGCAACGATCGCGAGGCTGTGGCAGACAGGGCAGTGTGTCATTCTGTCGTACATAAGGGGTTACAATGAGTTGAAGCCAACCCAGCGTCACGTAACACCAACATCCTACGGTATCTTTAGAAAACAAAGCAACAACAAGTTGCACTCTCGACAATTTCTTGTATCCTAATTATGCTGGGTTCCCATTCAGAGCAATGAACCAGTTGCCACCAAGTCCACTCCCCCTCAAGGCGATCCTGAGGGTGTTAGGGCACAACTGCGCCCCACATTTCCCACGGCACCCTTTTTGGGAAGTAGATCACCAGGCTTTCCTTTGGAATCACATCCCGGTGGTGGCCTCGAATCTCCCATCTTCCAGTGAATCGCCAAGAGCATTCACCACGGACACCACCCAGGGACTCCTCTCTTGGTAAGGGTTCTGTTGTAACAATACTTTCAGCCCCCAGGGTGGTGAGTGGGGAAAGAACTGGGAGAAATGGAACGTTCTGTTCTTCACAGCTGCAGACCAGTAGGAACCGCTGCCCCATAGCAGTTAGAGTGAAAACACGAACCAACACGCTAATGAATGGCGGGTAGGATGGTGGGGGTGGCAGTCATTAAGAGGGCAACGGCTACATAAACAACGGCAAACACGCTGTATGAAACATGCTGTTGCTCTCGGATGATGATCCCGGTGTGGCCGCTCACAGCATAAGGGAGTGTCATCTCTGGCATTCCAATCTGGGCATTAAAGAGCGCACAGGCAAAGTGGAAAGGGCATAGACACGGGGGACCGGGACAAAGCAGGCTGCCGGAGATGGAGCCGACCAGCCACTGTAGCCTGTAGAATTTGGACTCTTGGTAGAGGGAAGACGGGCGTTGAGGTCAGTGCGGTTTCATTCTTTTGAGGACTGCCAACTATTTAATAGCAGGAAATCATAGAAGTGAGATGTGCCTGGGAAGCCCAGCACACAGTGACGATTCCAGATTTTAAAGAAAAACAAGAAAACGGAGGATCAAGTAAAGTGGGTAACGAGCAGGATGCTGAACTAGGTCATTAAAGTTTTAGCAAAGAAAACACTTGCTCAAAGTCAGGAAGCCAGGCTGGGCTGGACCCTCTGCTTGTGCCACCCAAGATAAGACAGGACCAGCCCCCGAAGAACCCAGGGAAATGCCTTCACGCTGGGCACCGTGCCAGGTGCTACACATCCCAGTTCCCAAGCCAAGAGTGTCAACAACCAAATCCCCCACAAACCTAACCTGCTTCCGCCCTTCAAGTACCCACAAAGAGAAGGCCCGAGGCTGCCCACACCTGCAATGAGCGAAACCCCGGGCACCTCTCCAAGGATACCATGCAGATGCACGATGTTGCCTCCCTAGCAAGAAAGGCTGCTGATACAGGCATTGAGGTCCGCTTCCCCAGGATATCATCATCATCATGATGAGTGGGGAGGCGGGGAGGGTGTGGGAAGGAGGTCTGTCTCAAAGGTCCTTCTCTTCCCGCTGGACAGAACCACCCAATGTACCTGCCCTGTGCTTGCGACTGCCAGGTGCGGGGAATACAATGCCAATCGAGTGTCATAACCAACCATCTTCTCCCACTTTATCCTTTGTTGTTGTTGTTAGGTGCTGTCGAGTTGGTCCCACTATGACCCCATGTACAACAGAAGGACACACTGCCAGGTCCTGTGTCAGCATTACGATTCTTCTAATATTGGAGCCTATCGGTGCAGCCACTGTGTCAACCCATCTCATTGAGGGCCGTCCTCCGTCGCTGCCCCTCTGATTTACCAAGCATGGTGTCCTTCTCCAGGGACTGGTCTTCCTGACAACACGCCCACAGTATGGGAGACAAAGCCTCACCATCCTTGCCTCTAAGGAGCATTCTGGCTGTACTTCTTCCAAGACAGGCTCGTCTGTTCTTTTGGCATTCCTTGGTACATTCAATATTTCTCAGTAGCACCATAATGCAAATGCATCGATTCTACCTTGGTCTTCCTCCTTCGATGTCCAACTTTCACATCCATATGAAGGGAAGGAGTTTGGAGAACCCCAAATATCGCCCATCATCAACATCGTTAAGAAAGGCACTCCAGATTGTGATGAGATGTAAGAGTCCCTAATAAAAGTATTTAATTTTTTTGAAAGCTCTCCAAATGAGAGGCTGAATCATGATGGATCTAAGGGAGGTAGGTATATCCAAACACCCAAACTTACTGCCATCAAGTTGATTCTGACTCATAGCAGCCCCCTAAGACAGCAGAGCTGCCCGTGTGGGGCACTGAGACTCTTCACCGGGGTTAGAAAGCCTCCTTTTTCTCCTGCAGAGCAGGCTGGCGGTTTCAAACAGCTGAGCTTGTCATTGGGAGCCCAACACACAAGCACTCTACTGTCAGTGCTCCCAAGTTAGCTATGGTTAAGAATAAGGAAGTCCCTGTCTGTTATGATGAGCTTTCACCTAAATAGCAGGCACAGTCACCTCGGTTTTAATCTGAAGTTCTGCTGAAACCTGTCCACTATGTTGGTGACTTGGTGGGTCAGCACGGCAGCAACCGCCACAGTGCAATACACGGACGGAAGGGGACTGGGAGCAGATTCTGACAGAGCTGCTAGACGTGGGCAGATGAGAAAGAAAGGCCGGGCAACCCACTGCTGCGAAGTTAGCCATTGACAGCTGCATGGATGACGCCGAGCACCCTGGCCACACTGCAGGGAGAGGAGAGCCCAGGGTTGGAATGCGCTAGAAGGGACTCACTATACACCAGCTGTCACGTGGACTCAAACATCCCCACCCTCAGGGAGACGGTGCCAGACCCACCAGTGTGCCCTTCTCTTCTACATGGGGTCTCCAGGGAGCAGAGCCAATGCTGACAGCGAGGTTCAGGAGAACTCTTCAGGCCACAGGCGAGAGAAGCAGAAGTCTCTGACTGTGGGAAATGGACCATGTTCTGGGTCAAAGGTATACGTTCCCCTTCCCTAGCAGTCAGCACCATTCTGAATTTCTGCCGTGGGTCAAAGGGAACAAGAGAAAACGCTCTTCAAACAGCAACCAAACCCAACAGAGGCCACCCTGCATCCTGGCCATCTACGCTGGGAGGGAACCCAACCCAACCATAACTCGCTGCCATCAAGCAGGGTAGAACGGCCTCTGTGGGTTCCCGAAACTGTAACTCTTTACGTAAATAGAAAGCCTCAATCTTTCTCCCGAGGAGCAGCTGGTGGTTTCGAACTGCTGACCTTGAGGTTAACAGCCTAATGCATAACCCACCACACCACCAGCGTTCCTAACCTGGAGAAGACAACCCATTTAAAATCTCTTTGCCGAGGATCCTGCCTTTCATACCAGGCTCCGAGCAACTCGGTGGGCTGGGTGCCACGATCCTGCCCGACAGATTCGGGGTGTATGAGCCTTGCTGTTTCCACCCTTCTCTCAGGAATCTCCAGGATCCTTCGAAGGTGCCAGTGACCCGGGCAGAATGTAGCTCCTTTGGCAGGGCCACACTCAGCAAAACCAAGAGCTTATATTGAGGTCAACATCATCTCCCCATCCCCTCCTGGCCTCCGAGCCATCAGTAAGCACTGACGCCTCCAGGGAGCTGTCCGACGGGTGATGGCATTCCTGCCCACACATTGTACTTTCTAAGGCCGCCCTGAAGGGTATGCATGAATTATGGGCACCACAGCAAGCTGGCCGAGGGACTTTCAGGCAGGGGGGGTGTCATTTGACAAAATCCTTCAAATCACCTCCAGCGTCTCTCCCCGCTCCATTTGTACTTCAATGGTTTAATGAACTGTTCCAGTACCTTCCCATCTGGCTCTTTCCTCCAAGTTTGTTCTGTTCAGTAAGGTTCTCCCCCGGCATCGGAACCTTTGCACCTCCAGGTTGGAACTCCAGGAAAAAAAAGGAATAGCAGCACCTGACTTAGAGAGATAGAAGGGTCCCTAAGCGACAGGTCTGTGAGTGGCCATTCAGTAGCTTCTTGGTCATACGGTTTTGACGCCTCCCATATTTCCTCTGGATGTGAAACTGTCCCGGCCATATGATTTAAATGGATCTGAGGGTGATGACCCCAGGGTGACCTTCGAGTAAACAAGGAAAGACCAGCCCATCCAGAAGTCTAGCCCAAAGCTCGCTCGTGTCCTCATGTGCCCTCGCTCACCACTCCCCTCCCACCCACTTCTTTTCCCTAAAAGTGCTTTGTACCGAAGACAGTTTTGAGCATTGCCTCTGTTCTTCGAGGCTCTGTCCTCATTCTGGGGTCTGGGCTCCCCAGGGATAAGAGCCTTGGGAAGGGGTTGCCAGGTGAGGTTGGGTGGCACAGGGAGTAATGCATTGGGCTACTGACTGCTAGACCCACAGTTCAAATCCACTAGGCACTCCTTGAAAGGAAGAGAAAACTTTCTGCTCCTGTCAAGAGTTAGTCTCAGAAACCCACAGGGGCGGATCTCCTCTGCCTCCTACGGAGTGGCAAGTCTGTGTTTGAGAGTTGATGGGACGAGAAAGCTGGGAGAGCAGGCACTAAGAGACGGGCAGCGACAGGGAGGCGGGCAGAAGGTGGAGACAAACCTTACTTACCAACGGCTGGCCTGATTCTACAAGAGAGTGCTGGAGGCAGCTGAATGACTTTGGCATTCTTGACTGCTTTGCAAAATCACTTGGAAGCAGCCATGTCCAGGTGGCTCTGGAAATCTCCTTGGACTTTCACCCAGATTACCGATGCCTGGTACACAGCGTGAATGCTTAGAAGCATGGTGCCAAGCGGAACCATGGGCTGCCACCACGGAGCACTAGCCTGAGTGACCATACCAGCTGCCACGGCTCATGGACCCCACCCCCCACCCCGTGGACATCAGAGTAAGAACGGTGCCCTATTGGGTTCTCGAGAACGGATTTTTTGGTTCAAAGATTTCTGCTGCTTTCGTGTGGACTCAAACCTCCAACCTTTGGTCAGCAGCTGTGCACTTCCCTGTCTGTACCACCAGGAACCCCCAAAGGCCATGAAAACAGTGCACAACTCAGTGAGCACCTGAAAGGATTCTGGGAGCCAGACCTGTGACCCAGAGACAGCCCTGCTTTATCTGACCACGTCAGGTCCTCCGCACGGACGCCCGGGCCACAGGCACAAGAGGAGGGATGATGACAGATTCTGAGTTCTGCAGAACAGGGCTGGCTGCTAGCAGTCTCCCTGTCTCACACACAGGACAAGGGGAGATCAATTGTTCTTGCCTATGATTTTCTCCAGCCTCAGAAGCAGTGGGGAGCTCAGAAGCTGTTTGTGGTCCTTTGAAAACCTGCTGCGCCTAATTAATCCAGAGGGCTGCCTGCAGCGGTCAATCTCCAGGCTCCCAGAGAATAATAGGTGGAGAGGAAGTGACACGTACAGACAGATTCATTTCCCAGCCATGACAACTGCGGGCTTCTTCACTGGGAAACCGGGGGAGGCGAGTTTGGACAGCTCCCCAAGAGGGGTGTCGGAATGCTCCTTCCAGAGTCAGAGGCTCCCCAAGGGCAGGCTCTCTTAACCTGGCGTCCTAGCTGCACAGGGTCTACACTTCCTACATGTACACCAATCCTCCCTTTGGTGGGGTCCTGGCTGAGTATTAAGCTGCTAAGTGTGTCTACAGCCCTTGGGCACTAAGGAAGCCTCTTTGGAAGATGGATCTATCAGCTCTTTTGCTCGTACAAGTGCAGGGGAGGCTTAGCTTTGACGAGATGCAGGAAGATGGGGTATAAGCCCTCACGAGGCTGTGGAAACCGGCCAGGGGCTGGGCGTAGGAGCAGAAGGGACTTGCAGAGTGCTGTTGGGGCAGTCACTATAAATGACCTCTCCCCTCCACACCTCACCTCGGTGGAGTCAGGCTCTTCTTTCTCCCTGGGGCCTGGAGCCAGTTCATCTACAGGAGGGGATGGGTGTTAACACATACTCTAATGGTGCGTCTTGTTAAGATTTTCCCCAGAAGATGTGAATTGGGGGACATAGGTTCAGACTGAAGAATCGGGGTAGGTATTTATCACAAGAATCTTTAGCCTCTGCTCTACGACACACCATTAGACATTCAATGCAATCCAAAAGATCGGCTACCCAAGCTCGGGGCCACCCCACAGCTTGGCAGACACACCTCTCCCCTCGAGGGAGTTCATGCTGTCCTGAGGTTATTGGGGTTTGGAGGCCTGGGTATAAAAATGCTGGAGGCACTGCACTAGCCACTGCTGTGCCTAACACGTCTTTCCTCTCTGACCCAGGAAACTTTTGTGTTCCGAATAGTTTTATTGATTTGAAATTCACACAGCATGTATTTCCATGTTTGTTTCTTAAAAGTTTGTATATACATCACCACAGTCCGTTCTAGTGCTCCCTCCCCGCTCCTGTATTCTTTATGTACTCAATTCCCCTCACCCTCCCCCCCTTGCCCCGCCGTCAGTCATGTCTCTATGCATCCGCTCTTCCTGTGCTTCATAAACCGGGAAACCTAGCAGAAACAATAACAAATAGGAAAAAAATTTTAAGGAAGAAAGAAAATACCACTGGCAATATTAAAATAAGCCAGAGAGCAAATTTCTATCTTGGAACAAGCAAGAAATATTCCCCAGAGAAAATTTGGGATGGGTCAAGAGGGATGTCATATTCTGTTGTCGTTCCACCCACCGTCATCAAGTGTCCAATGATCTCTGTCTGAGAGTAAAGCTGCTAGTGTCCCTCCACTGTGGCCAGAGGGGCGACCTCTGCAGGTGGATGTGGGGCTCCCACTGTCCTCCGCCACCTTCCCTTTGACCCAGAGATCTGTCTTCTTCCAGCTGCTGTAGGCTGTGGTCAGCAAACGCACGGGTTGGTTAATAGAGTGAAGTCACAGTTCTCCAAGTGTACAGAACAATATACAAAATAGCCTAATTTGTAACTGGTCTTCCCAATGACAGATTTACAAAAAAGAGCTCGATATTTTATTCTTGGCACCAGGGATTGCGAGCTGTATCTCACACCAATACTGAGTATCCATAGAAACTGCGGCTTTGTGGTTAGCAGCTCTTTGCTCAAGCCATAGAAATGGACGCTCAATCAATCAGAGGCAGAAGTCTACGAAAAAGAGTCTGAAAGTCAGTTTTATTCCCGGATTCTATGAGCGTTCTGATGCACTTGCGCGCGTCGGCCTCCATGATGGAGTGAATTGCGGGCACCCGCAATGCCAGCCCCTATGTCTATGTCTGTGGTTTCACTCTCCCAAGGACTGGCTATCCTTCGTTACGTGAATGTGCAGGAGTGAGGGGGGTAAAGCCATCTGTTTTGGGTGGTGGGACTCTTTAGAAGCTGGCCACCACACCCTTTTCCTGTGGAGCGGCTGGTGGGTTCAAACTGCTGACCTTTGGTTGGCAGCTTTAACCACAGTGCCCCCAAGGTTCCTCCAGGGGTGACTTGTCAGACCAAACTTCTCAGCAGTGACTTGTCTTTTTTCAAACCTACGTGTATAAGCTGCAAGTCTGTAAGAGACAGGTTCTTCTCATTGACCATTCTTTATGGGAGCCCTGCTGGCAGAGCGGGTTACTCACTGAGCTGATCACCACAAGGACAGCTGTTCGAATCATCCAGCAGCTGCTCCTTGGGAGAAAGAGGGCAGTTCTATGCCACCCTACAGGGCTGGTATGAGTCGGAATCAACTCAACTGCAATAAATGAATTTTGGGTTGTTAGGTACTCTTGGTGACCCTAGAAAACAGAATAGGACTGCCTTTTTAAGGTTCCCAAGATGTTGCATTTTACGGTAGTCGACACCCTCGTTTTCTCCAGAGGAGTAGGTGGTGGGTTCGAAATGCTAACCTTAAACTTGTGGTTAATCGCTCAGTGTTCAATCTATGACGTTACCAGGGCTCTTGTAAAGAATGGATCAATAATGAGAGTAGCGATGCCAGGAGGGTAGGGGGAAGGTGGTGGGATAAGGGAGACAGGGGGAGCTGAAATCAATGGTTGACGTTCAAACCCCCCACCCCAGGGGGGTGAACAACAGAAACGTGGGTGAAGACAGCCAACAGTGTATGATATGACAAAATAATAATTTACAAATTATCAAGAGTTCATGAGGGTGAGAGGGTCTGGGAGGGAAGAGAAGAAAGTAGAGCTGATACCAAGGGCTCAAGTAGAAAGACAATATTTTGAAAATGATGGCAATATAGGTAGAAATGTGCTTGATACAATTGATAGGTAGACTGTGTTAAGAGATGTAAGAGCCCCCAATAAAATGATTAAAATAAAAAAGATTCTCTAAATTTATTTTCAAAATAAAATATATGCTTCATTCCATTAAAATGAGGAGGAGGGGGCGAGGAAGAGATGGGGGAGAGGAGAATGGTTCTTGAGAAGATCCCATCTATTATAAACCATAAACTTCTTTGTTGAAAACCAAGTTTAGGAGGCACATTTGGTATATCCTGTCACTCACCCATTTCAAGTGCAAAAATTCACTGATCTTTAGTACACTGGCCAGGCTGTGCCACCCTGCACAAGTCAGTTATCCATTTTCGTCACCTCAAGAGGATAGTTCATGCCCACTTACTCCTGCCCGTCCTGTGTGGCCTCTGTTACTTTCTCTGGGCGTTAGGATGCTGGATATAAATCCTATCAGTGGAGTCAAACAAGATGTCTTTCACCTCTTCCTTCTTACAAGTGACTCCTTTTGACTAGGCACGTAGTCACCAGGCATGAGTTCCTTCCCTGGCCCTCCCAACTACTCATTCCGACAAAATCCCGGCTTGCCATAACCTGCCCCTTTGATGGTATCTTTCTCACGTCCCTCCAGCTTACTTGGCCTGAGGCGTTAGGCCCAGGGCCCTCCAAGAACCTCATCCATCTTTCGTTGGCCTCCCTGTTGTGACTCCCGAACACCAAACCCACAGGGCAAAACTGCCCCATTGGGTTTTCTAGGATGTCATCCTGGCAGAAGCAAACAGCCAGGGGTCTCTCCCACAGAACTACCGGTGGGTTCAACCCAGCAACTTTCAATTAGTAGCTGGGTACCAACTGCTGCGCCCCCCAAGGCCCTTCCACCCGTTCTGTCCGCTCACTCCTCGTGTCTTCCCCTCGAATGAACACACACACCAGGCACGCCAATTCTGGAAGTTGGCTCCGTGACTGCACTCCAATGGTCTCCTACATTCTTCCCACTGTCCCCATGCCACCATCAACCATTTCAAAATTTCATGCACACAACCCAGTTAGTCTCCAGATGTCCAGGACTTTCAATTTTGTCTGTTTTAGTCCAAAAGTTTAGTGGTAAACCTTTTCACTAGCACAGCCACGCTCAAGCTTCCACCGGTGGCTGTGCCGTGAAGTGCCTTGGCTAGGACTGAACTCAGTTCTCCTGGATGGAGCAAGAACTCTACCCTTGAATGACCACCGCCCTCATATCCAGCAAAGGATATGCATTATGAATGAACACATCCATGTGATCTCGATGTCAGCTGCACTTCATTTTTTCCAGGACACGGTATCAGAATCGACTTGAGTCCCATCTGTCGTCCTTGGGATCGTGTGCTACTAACGTTTCTATGCCACCATCCCCGCCCCCACAATGCCCTGTCCTTGGACCAGACACATACTTCCCACCATAGAGGTCTTCTACTCGGATATGACCCCAGTGAGTCCCAGGGCATGCTACCCACCTCCCCCTAACTCAAGTTTTGGCTTGATGGGTGCCCAGCCAAGCGACCTCCCATGCCCTTGTCCTTGCTGAGAATGAGAGCCTGCTAGCAAGGCTCACGGGTAACTGATGTCAGACCAGGTCCAAGAGACTATGCCCAATTTACTTTCTAACTTTAGGGCCACAAAGCCCTGGAAAAACATGTCAGAGCCAGCATGAGAATTTAATTCCCTAGTGTCGGCCACATCTCCCCTATTTCTTCTCCCACAGTGGAAGCTGCTGGGAGTTACTGAAGTTGTTGTTGCCGACAGGTGCCATCGAGCTGTTCTGACCCAGAATGACCTTGTGCACAGGGAATGCACCACTGTCCGGTCCTGTTCCAGCTTTACAATGGTTCTGATTCTTGGGCCCATGCTTGCAACCAATGCGCTAAGCCTACCATCTCATGGAGGGCCTTCCTCTTTGTCACTGCCCTTCCTTCTACTTTTTCAAGCACGATGTCCTTCAGGGACTGGTCTCTTCTGACAATATGCAGTTAGTAAAACATACATTCTCCCTTTTTCCTTTCTATACCCAAAGGAGAACCCTGCTGTTGGCATCGTGGGCTAGGAGTCGGGGTGCTCACTGCAGGGCCAGCAGTTTGAACCCAGCATCATCTCAGAAACCCACAGGGGCAGGTCGATCCTGTCCTCTCAGGTCATTATGAGTTGGAATCAACCCGACAGCACTGGGCCTGATTTCCGTGAGCCACCCTGGGTGGTACCAATGGGTCATGTGCTTGGTTGCCAAATCAAAGTTTGCAGGTTTGAGTCCACTTGAAGGTGCCTCATAACAAAAGTCTGGCGATCAATCTACTTCAGAAAAAAAAATCGGAAACCCCTCAATGCACAGCTCCACGCCCGACACACACAGGGTGGCCCTAAGCTGGAGCTAGTTAGATGGGCCCCCAAATGAGCCCAATCTTCAATCAGAGGATTCAAACCAGCCAGTGATCCCCAAGCTCAAAGTGTCCCCCCTGGAAGGTGGCCATCCCTCCCCCTTCCCAGAGGTGACCCTAGAAACGGGGAGACTCTGACGGGTCCGTGCTGCGCTCACCCCCGCTGCCGCTCGCACAGATGCAGACATGGACGGAATGTGTGTCCCCCAGGGCCTCCTCTTTCAAGCAGCTCCAGCTCCATCTTGAACCAATTTCTCAGCTCGCCTCAATCCTTCCAGTGTCTGCTCCACCGGCGGGGCCGGAGCCGGCCCTCCCTCGTTTCCAAGCCTGCTTTCACTTATGTCAGAACAGCTCCCATCCTTTCCCACTTGCCTTCACGGTTGGCAAAGCAGCAGAGGAGAGATTTAAGAATCTGCACCACGACCACACCCCTGCCACCATGCTCTGGCCAACAACGGGCCTCGCACTGCTCTACCACACCGCTTCCGCCAACAGACCTGATGATTAAAAAAAAAAAACATCCGATTATCTTTTAATTTCTTCAGCGAGGCTCCACCAGGCCCTATAGAGCCGGGCAGGTCCCATCATCCGCCACAAGCTGTTCATCTTCCCGCAGGATGACTTGCTAAGGTTTGTGACCGCCCTTCTCCAATCAAGGTTTCTCCAAAGGAGTTGGGCTTGTTGGTTGTTTTCCCTGAAAAAAAAAAATAAAAACACCCCCAAAACTGCCTGGTCCTGCGCCATCCTCACGATCGCTCCCATGCTTGAGTCCCTTGTTGCGGCCCCCGTGTCAATCCATCTCCTTGACGGTCTTCCTCTTTGTTCATGGCCCTTCCACTCTACCAAACCTGAGGTCCTTCCCCAGGGACATGGACGGGAATGACATCTTGTCATGCTTGCCCGTAGGGAGCGCTCTGGTTGTACTTCTGTTAAGGCAGATTTGTTTGTTCTTTTGGCAGTTCTCGATACTGTCAATGTTCTTCACCAGTACCATCGTGTAAATGCACTGATTCTTTGGTCTTCCTTATTTAGTGTTTAACTTTCACATGCATACCAAGA
This sequence comes from Tenrec ecaudatus, assembly GCF_050624435.1. Taxonomy (NCBI): domain Eukaryota; kingdom Metazoa; phylum Chordata; class Mammalia; order Afrosoricida; family Tenrecidae; genus Tenrec; species Tenrec ecaudatus. The sequence continues at coordinate 30,730,389 of NC_134531.1, read as the reverse complement.
ACGGAAAATATCATGGCAATGATGGACGTATAGCTCTCCAACTCCAGGGTGATGAACATGGGTGAGGGCAGACAATGGGCGGTAGAAGATACGAAAGCAATAATTTATAATTTATCAAGGGTTCACAAGAGTGGGAGGGTTAGGGAGGAAGGAAAAAAGAGGAGCCGATACCAAGGGTCCAAAGAGAAAGAAAATGTTTTGAAAAGTACGATGGCAACAGAGATACAAATGTGCTTGATTCGATGGATACATGGGCTGTTATAAGAATTGTAAGAGCCCCCAATAAAATGATATATTAAATTTAAAAAAATACCACGGCTTGGATCAGGTACACCTTAGTCCTCAAAGTAACATCCTTGCTTTTCAACAAGAGAGGTCTTGTGCAGCAGATTCACCCAGTGCAACGTGTCTCTTGATCTCCTCACACATAGCAGGAGCAGAAAGCATTGAGTTTTCACCTCCTCGAGCTGCTGTGGAGTTGACTTGGGGTAGCAGCCACACCGCCACCTGGCCTCTTTTCATATGAAGACCAGGTGTTGGTCAAGAAAAACGCTACAGATACTTGCTTCTTTCTTGAAAGTTTTATTGGCAAGCACCTTATATATCATATACTCCAATAGTTCCATCATACCAAGGAGAATTGTGAAATCACCCCCACATCAATTGTAGAGCCCCTCGCCCCATGGTTAAACAGCCTTTAAGATGACTTATGCAATCACAGTCCATTCTAGTGCCCCCCCCCCCGCCGCCATCTTCATTAGTTACTCCTGGAATCCCCCCGCCCCTCTGTATTTCCTATAATCCTTTATCTCGGTTATTCTCATTAGGCATCCACTCCTCCTGTGCTTCACAGCTGGGAGACTCAACAGAAAACAATAAAATCCAAACTCGCACTAAGGTGGTAAGAGTAAAAGCACAATAGTGCACAGACAAAAATGCTAATGATGTGTAAGAAGAAAAAGACCCCAACGACAACAAAACAGCCGGGAACAAGTTTCTGTCACGGAACCAGTAAGCGATACTTGCACCCAGAACAAATTCAGGTGGAGTCTATAGGGTGGCCGACTGGCCAAGCATCGAGTCTGAGCCAGCATCATCAAGATTACAATGGCCGCTGCCTGACAGTAAGGCTGTCCCAGACTCTGGCCTGTGGCTGGAGCGGATCTGTCAGTGGCTCTGTCTGACCGGACACTCTGCAGATGGGGCGTAGGCTCCCTCTGTCCCACAGAGCCCTCCACAGATTGTGTGTGCTTAATGATGCTCCTCACCATGTTCAAACTTTGTAACTGTCATCTTTGGATCACACAAGCTGGTGTGCTTCTTCCTGTGGACTTAGTTGACTCTTTGCTTAGAAGGCTCCTTGTCTGAATGAATACAAGCCTTTGAGACCCCAGACACTTCCGATTGAGAGCTGGGCACCATCTCACCAATTCAGACACTTCCGATTGAGAGCTGGGCACCATCCTCACCACACTCTGATGTAGCACCCTTATCTTCAGTGATCATGAAGGTGAACATCGAGCAGGGTCATAATGTAAGAACTGATTGTTCCTAAGTTGGGGCTGGGATTTAGTGCGAGCCCCAAACCCATTCCTGGATCGATCGATCCATTCATTCATTCATTTGTTAAAAATTAATTTGCTAGAATTTGGGAGCCAATACGTGTCATATTGTTGCACGGTTCAGCCATGTCAAACACAACTGTACAATTCCTTGCATCCTCATACATGTTTTCCATGGCACACGTTTCCTTCCTGGACTTGTTGACATCAGCTCCCTCTGTCTCCTCCACTCCCCCAAACCCTTGTTAGATTTTCTTTCCCTGTAGGCTCAACATCCCTGGGTTTCATTCACCAAAAAATAGAGAAACAAATAACACAGCTTCAAGAGGGTGAGCCCCTGTGGCGATGCACCTCCGAGACGCACTCCAATGTCAACAAGCATACACAGAATATAACAGAAGGGCCGTCCCAGGGTTGCCGGGATATCACGTGTCTTAATACAGCACACAGTGCGTTGATGCACCCAGACCGTGTTTGTTCACCAGCCAACAGTGCACCGCTCTCGGCACTGCCGTCTTCTACCTCGGACACCCTGTGTTTCAGGGACTAAGTCCTCGGGTGACCGGTGTGTCTGGGGTGCAGTCCAGTTCACCCAGGGGAGTTCCCATTTGGGCTGAAACTTCTAGCAGTCAAAGTAGGCCTACGAGCCCCTGTTTGACCCCTTCTTCCGTTAGCACCATGAAGGACTCCACTGCAGTGACTTGGTAGTACCCAGAATCTGTTCCACACGCCTAAGTAAAGGGCCTCAGGGAAAACAAGAGGCATTTTCAGGAAAGCCCAGACAGGCCTGGGGTGGGGGGGTGGGTTGGGGAGGGGTCACCATGAGTTGGCATAAACTTGACCTCAACAGGTTGGGTTGGGAATGCTTCCTTAGGACGTGGTGGAAGCCACCGCTGTCCTACTCTACCTCTCCATGCTAACAGCTATTGACATCTACAAAATGCCAGGTGGGTGGCCAGCTGTTTCAGTTGCGTATTTTATTTCACTCCTTGAACAACTCCACATGGAGGAAAGAGGCTACAGTCCATCGCAAAGGCTTCTGGGAAACTGAAGACAGTGCTAGGACTCACCTTCCTCAAATCACCCAGGGCAGTGGTTCTCAACTGTCCTCATGCCGCGACCCTTTCATTCAGTTCCTCATGGTGTGGTGACCCCCCCCCAACCATAACATTATTTTCGTTGCTACTTCATCACTGTCATTTTGCTACTGTTATGAATTGGGCGACCCCTGTGAAAGGGTCATTCGACCCCCAGGTTGAGAACCGCTGACCGAGAGTCAAGAGGGCTAAGGGAACATAGCCAGCCCCCCTGGTTCAGCCGAAGCCAAGAGAAATAGCAGACATGGGGAGTGTGCCCCCTCCCCCACACCACTGGCCTCTCCCTTCAGGTGCACCATCACAGTGGCTCCCTGTAGCTGTGCGCTATGATGCTGTCCTTCCCCAGAGGACCAGAGACCTCTCCCTCAGTCCTGACGGTCCTCAAAGGCTGCACTTCCCTTCTGGCTATAAGCAACATGCGTCCTAACACCTTAGCCGTTGGTCCATGGATTGGAAGACAACTTGCTGTCAGGTGGTGGTGACCGGCAGACAGAAATCCTGTTGCCAACAAGAGTAGCTCCTCTCCCCCCCCACCCCCAACTTCAAGAAGGGCCTCGCTGCCCAGAGGGCGAGGAGTGGAGGTAGCTCAAACCCATCTTGGCTGTGAAGCGGAGGGGTGCTCTTCGGTGGAATTCCTGGCTAAGGAGCGAGCAAGGCAGAGCGGTACAGGGCCTGGCCATTTCCACCCTGCATTATGGTTGGCATACGGTGCGTTTCTTCTCATGACAGCCTTGTGTGTAACAGGACTGGCTCAACACTACCCACACGGTCGCTGTGTTGGAGCCCCCAGTGGTGGCTGTCGTGTCAATCCATCTCAGTGAAGGCTGCCCTGGCGTTGGAGGGCACTTCAGTGGGGGGAGCCCGTACAGAGACCAAGAGGCAGGCACTCAGACCATGCAAGTGAGCACCGTGTGGTTTTACCATCAGGTAAAGGCGTGCACCCGGCTTGTATTCTTTCACCCTACTTTTTCAATGGATCACTGAGCCAATAATCCGAGACACTGGACTAGATTGGGGGAGGAGAACATCAGGTCCTTGGGCTGCATTAGGCCCGTGAGATCATCAATACCAGCTAACCTCACAGGCCTCACCAGAGAGAAATGGTTCCAGCCGTCACACTACGGGTGAGTTCATTAGTGTTTGACAAACCACAGCAGACGGATGGTCATGTTGACGCCTGGAATGATTAGCTAACAGTGTCCTCACAGCACCAAGGCTCCGCAGCCCTGCACTGGCTAAAGAAGAGCGTGGCGGCGGGACCGCGGGAAGAGGCCTCCTCTCGTGGGTAACCTCTGCTCAGTGCCCCGGTGGCTGATGCACCCACTCTGGCAGGAGGGCAGCACGTGGCCAGCCTCTCCCATCCACCTGTTACGGACGATGCAGCCAGCAAGCATTTTCATACTGAGCTCCATCTTCACTTCTACTCCCCGGAGAAAGCAACGTGAGAGAGTAACAGGTTAAGGATAACAAAGTATTTTCCAGAAAACTAAGCTGATGGGAAATAACAGTAGCAGCGTAAAACAAACAAACAAACAAACAAACAATGCCAGCTAGAGACCAGAGGGAGGGAGGTGAGGAAGAAAAGGCGTGGACTGGATGGGGGGTGTGCCCGGAGGCTTTCTTTAAATTGGTGTGTGCCTTGGGAAGCACACTCAACAGAGACAGTCAACAGAGGGTGGCCAGTTGCAGGCCCACGCTCGGCCGGCGAGGGGCGACACAGCCGACTCTCCAAACACGAACAGCAAGCCACGGCGGCCTCTCCGTCTGCATCCACATCCATCTGGCCAGCAGCTGCCTCTCCAACTCCCAGAACATATCTCGAGCTTCCTGGCCTGGCCTGAACTCTGAGATCGGTCCCAGCAGCCCTGGATTGCCCCGGGACTTGGGGTGGGGTGGGTCTGGGAGGCTGCCCATCGGGACGGCTGTGAAATCAGCTGACCTGGGCCGCTGTGTAAAAGACACAGGCTGCTCACACTGACACGGCAGCAGCCACAAAGAATTCAGATTCACGTGCATCGGAGAGCACCCAGCATCCGCCCTGCAGTCAACTCTGACCCACCGGCCAGTGGATGGCTCTCTTCCCTCTCCTCCGTTTACGGTAGATAATGAAGAGGGAAGCTCCTCCCTTTTGGCCCCATGGCCCGCCTGACCTTGCCCCCACAAAGGTCTCTTTCAATGTTCAAAGGACAGAATTTCAAGAACTTGGTTGTTTTCCTATTGAATGTACCAATATAGCACAACACACCCCGGCCAGAATTGCCACAGACAGCGGCTGCATTGTGCACACCACCCTTGGCACCTTCCCACTTGGGATGGACGGAAAACACGCGAAATCAAAATGCGAGCCACGGCTGCTTGGGAAAACAAACACCTGCCCAAAAGGTATTTCTTGAACTGCATCCCTGGGAGAGTGATTTAGAACGAGGGGAAACCACAGCCATGGACTTGCAGACCTCCTCGAACATGGAGAGCAAACATGTGAGCTTTCAGCTGCGGCAGTGTGCCTTTCCAGAGCTCAGCATCAACCGGAGTTCACTGAAGATGAGCAGAGTGTTCCGACCAGAGCGCAGACGATCCTGTAAACCTATGAAAGGGGCTGGGCGTGCTTTGGGGCGGCGTCCATAGACAGGCGAGTTTTCTTTTTTTTTTTTTTTTAATTTTAACAATTTATTGGGGCTCATACAATTCTTTTCACAGTTCATATATATACATACATCAATTGTATAAAGCACATCTGTACAGTCTTTGCCCTAATCATTTTTTCTCTTTTCTTCTTTTACATTTTATTAGGGACTCATACAACTCTTACCACAATCCATACATATACATACATCAATTGTGTAAAGCACATCCATACATTCCCTGCCCCAATCATTCTCAAGGCATTTGCTCTCCACTTAAGCCCCTTGCATCAGGTCCTCTTTTTTTTCCCCTCCTCCCTCCCCCTTCTCCCCTCCCTCATATGCCCTTGGTAATTTATACATCGTTGTTTTGTCATATCTTGCCCTATCCGGAGTCTCCCTTCCCCCCTTCTCTGCTGTCCCTCTCCCAGGGAAGAGGTCACATGTGGATCCTTGTAATCAGTTCCCCCTTTCCAACCCACTCACCCTCCACTCTCCCAGCATCGTCCCTCACACCCTTGGTCCTGAAGGTATCATCCACCCTGGATTCCCTGTACCTCCAACCCTCATATGCACCAGTGTACAGCCTCTGTCCTATCCAGCCCTGCAAGGTAGAATTCGGATCATGGTAGTTGGGGGAAGGAAGCATCCAGGATCCGGAGGAAAGCTGTGTTCTTCATCGATACTACCTCACACCCTAATTAACCCATCTCCTCTCCTAAACCCCTCTATGAGGGGATCTCCATTGGTCGACACTTGGGCCTTGGTTCTCCACTCTGCACTTCCCCCTTCATTTAATATGATATATATACATATATATACATACATATATACATATACACATATATACACATACATACACACACTTATATCTTTTTTTTTTTTTTTTTGCATGATGGACAGGCGAGTTTTCCATCAGGAATGCTGATGGGCTGTGGAGTTCTGGGTGACGTGAATGGCAACATGCTGGGCTTCGAGTGGGCAGGTTCTTGGTCCCAATGCCTACAAGGGCACCGAGAATGAAAAGTCTAGAGATCTGTCTCCTTCAGGAAACCTGCCGTTGAAATCTAGGGAGCACAGTTGTACAGCAGTGCCTGAGCTGACATCCCCCGGGGGCCGCTGGCTTTCCAGGGGGCGGCCCTTCAGCAGTAGTCAGCAAGGTGAGGAGTGTGGCGAGTGGGGTCTGGGTTTTGGCGAGTGGGTGCAGGCACAAGCTGAGACCTTGCTTAAGGCTCCCGGGGGCCAGGAACCCATGATTCCAACTCTGCTGGAAACGGACCTGGAAGCCATGGAAACCTCCCGCCGACTCCAGCTTTTCCAACCCTTTCTGACTCGTCAACTTTGATCACAATGGTTTGTCATTTAACAAAACCTCGAAGGCCTGCCCAAAATAGTGTCATCAGGTTTTGCATGGTTGCCTCACAAGTGACATTCACTTAAGGCGGGGGTTTCAGGGAGCCCGAGCGGCGACGCGCTCACAGGGACAGGTCTACCCTGTCCTCGAGGGTCGCTCAGAGTCAGAATTGACTCGAAGGCAGTGAGGTTTCTTTTCTGATCTGTGGAGCTGTTGGCTAAGCGTTGGACCGCTGACCACAGTGTCAGGGGTTCAACCCCCTCGGCCGCTCCATGGGCGAAAGATGAAGCTCTGCTAGGAGACACTGTGAGGCTGTGAGGTGGAATCCGCTCCACAGCCGTTGACTGGTCACTATGAGCCGGACTGACTCAATAGCAGTCGGTTTAGAATCTAGATCCTTTTAGACACTTTATTAAAAAGTCAGCGCTTTACAAACCTCTTCTGATACACTCTTTACAAGTTATCAGGACAAATGCCATCATCATTTATTTAACCTTCATCCATACGCCCAAACACAATTTGGCAACTGAAGCTTAAAACTGCACACATCATCTGGGACCCAGGGTGTGTTTTAGCAACACAGGGAAATGACCTGTGAGCTTTGGTATCCAACGCAGAAGTAAAAATTATAACCAGACCCAAACTGCTTGGCTGTTGGGAATGTAGCATTTCTAATTCTGTGAAATTTCCCATTTGTTACTTGATAAATGCTGTTGTTTGGTATTTCAATGACAAAACGCGAGAGATTTTCAGTAGTATTTGGCCATTGCTTCCCAAATAATACATCTGGAGTGAACTGAGGGGGGGGGGGGATAGATTTTTTTTACACCAATAAGCATTCAATTGGATCAAATAAGAGGCACCTGCTACCTAAGAGTTTTGATCAGATGAGTCCAGCAGAGACCTCTGCTGAAGATTACGCGTCCCTCTAAAGTTCCTCATTAATGTGAATCGCAGGGTCCCTCTGGGATCTTGGATCTAACTGATAACTCCTGTTATTGTGGTTAGGTGCCTTCGAGTCGGTTTGGTTCCGACCCATAGCATCCTTGTGCACAACAGAACAAAGCCGGGTCCTGAGCCACCCTCTCAATTGCTTCTCTTCTTGAGCCCACTGCAGCTGTGGTGTCAGTCCCTCTCCACGAGGCCCTTCCCCTCCTTTGCTGCCTATCTGCTGCACCCAGCGTGACGCGCTTCTCCAGGGACTGGTCTCTCCTGATAACATGTCTGAAGCATGTAAGATGAAGTCTTGCCATTCTTGCGTCTACAGAGCACACTTGGCTGTACATGACCCTTTGTGGGCACCATGAAACAGGATAGTATCAGGTAAGTCAGGCTGCAGATAACTAGTTAACATGAGGTATGAGGTTACACTGGCAGAGGATGAGCTCTGAATTCAATGTAACAAGTGTCTGTAGAAAGCCCTGGTGCGCGGTTGGGTAAGCATAGATTAGCAGTTCAAATCCATGAGCTGCTGCTCAGGAGAAAGATGAGGCTGTCCCTGTGCAGATTTGTAGTCTCAGAACCCTACATAGAGTCTCTAGAAGCCAGAATCGACTCAATGACAGTAGGTTGGGTTGGGTTTGGGTTTATAAGGAGAAGACAGACAGAGGCATGTGATGTGAAGAAGGCAGGAAGAGACAAGAACGAATCTTCCCTTAGCGCCTTCGGAGAGAGCATGGCTCGATTGATGCTTTGACTTCAGATCCAGACAGAACTGTGAGGCAGGTTACTGATATGCAAGTACGCCTGTGCTGGGGCAGTAGCAAGCCAGAGACATCAGTTGTCAGGACATACAGATGCCAAGCAGAAAGACACAGGAAAGAGCTAGTGCCACAGTAGAAGGGAACTCGGGTGCGTGGGGTGAGGGTGTGCTAAATGAAACAGAGACCAGCTCCAGTGCAAGAAACGGAGACAACTGGAGCTAGTCATGCGGGAGGGTCACCAGGGCACCCACGTGCACGGATGTCTGAGCTTGGGGGTACCCACCACTGCAACACCTTAACTGATAGCTCTTTGCCATGCCTCCCCTGCCGCCCCGCCATGTAATTGAAATTCCGTTTTCTTGGCAAGGCTCTAAAGAGCCCTCCCTGGTGGTGTAGTGTCAGCAGTTCTAAACCACTAGCTGCTCTGAGGGAGAAAGAAGAGGCTTTCTGCTCCGGTAAAGATTTGGAAACCCACAGGGGCAGCTCTTCTCTGACCAACAGGGTTGGTTACCATGAGCCGGGACCAACTGGAGTTTGAGTTTTCTGGATTGAGGTAGGTCACTTGGGAGTAAACTAGTTCTGTCTAATAAACAAGAGATGGTATATCTATCTAAAAATAAAATACACTCACTTGTTATCATCTTTATTTTCTGATCATTAAATTTTCTTTTGTGTCATCTGTGCGGGTATTCATTTAGAATCATTCTATCAAAATGGAAGTATGAGTAAGTGTATTTTCAAAATTGGAGAAAGCCAACTATTTTTGTTGTAGAGGATCAATAAATAGATTTTTACCTGGATTGCTGAAACAAACAAGTTGCAAAACATGTGAATTTTTAAATAGAAATGTGGTATGTAATAAACATTTAGTATTCCACATTCACTAAAGCTTTTATAATCCAGTTGGTCTTATCCGACTAAAATGGCAAACCCCACTTTTGAATTTAATTGCTAAAATGACCAAACCAAACCGGCTGCCATCAAGTCAATGCAGACTCATAGCGACTCCGTGGGTTTCCAAGAGCAGAACTGTTTGAGAGGCGGAGCCCAGTCTTTCTCCCGAGGAGCTGCTGGTGGTTTGGAACTGCCCACCATGCAGACTGAAGCCTAACTTGTAACCACTACACCATCAGGGCTCTGCTGCTATGATTAGTCACATTAAAAAAGTTACACCATGAACGAGCGTGCGCGCGCGCACACACACACAAACACACACACACAGACGTGTATATATAAAAACGAAATCTGCCACAGTCAATGCCAACTCATAGTGACCCTAGATGGGGTTTCTGCAATGTAAATCTTCATGGGTACAGTTAGCCTATGTCCTCATTTCTCCTGCTGGTGGCTTTGAACCATCAATGTTGTGTTGAGCTTATTCCATAGTGCCACTAGAGCTCCTGGTACACGTACAAGGAACTTCCCCAAAGTTTGGAAAGATCCCATTACTTTTTCATTCCCTATTTCCAAGAACTTTCTGAAATCCCCTTGTATAACTCGCAGACCTCATTCAAGCATGAGAGTCAGTGGGGGTGAGGGGCCTCGGATTATCAGTGTTTAAGACACTTTCACCTGCCTTAACCCTTTCCTGGCAAGAGAGAACACGTTTCTGTTTCTCAAGGCACCTGCTTTGTGGTAATCTGTGAAGGCAACCCAGGGGAAAAAAGAATTTAAAAGCATACAATTGGCAAAGCCATTTGATTATATTGAATTATCTCAGATTATTCGTCTGAGAGAGAATCTAGGCATCTGGATTCAATATGCTTCACTATCTGCTACCGGGTTTTCAAAACATTGCCAGTGCTTACACAATTGTGCGAATGATCCTCAGCCCCATAGTTGAAAGTCGACTCCATTACTGCCTTTCCCTGTATGAACCTCAGGGAACCCTTTGCTGTTACCTGACCTCCCAGCCAACGGAGGGCACTTGTGATAGCGCTTCACAGAGATCTGCCACCAGGTCATTCTGTCCAGGGCCAAAGAGCCACCAGGCATCAATTGTGCTGTCCTTTCAACTGAGCCTCTCTCCTCTCTAAGCATGCTTCAGCGGCTGCTTCAAAAGCAAACAGACCCAATAAAGATGTCAACGCTTATTGCTCATGCTTTATGCTGGCTGGTAAAGGACCACTGGCTTTGGGACTCTGCTTCCTCTTAGTTCCTTTTCCCTACAGCATCAGTCAGAAGACCAGGGCAAATGCTTTAACCCGGTTGCAGCACTCTTGCATTTTTCCTTCAACTACAATGGGCCGCCAACCTGTTAGTCAAGCAGGCAGACCAGACCTAGCTGCATGAGGACTTGAGGGACTACGTAGAATTTATCCTGTCAAGTCTCATCTAAAAGCCCTTGGGATGGGAAGAGTCCCGATTCATACGTCCTTTGTAAGATGCCAACATTGCTCATGGATGGCCTCATATCCCAAGGCTAGTTTCCATCCTAACAGTGTAGTGGGTTAGTGCTCAGGTGCTAACTGAACAGAAAGGCTGGCAGGTGAACTCCACCAGCCTCTCCACTGGGAAAAAAGACCTGAGCGCCTGTTTCCATAAAGATCTACAGCTTTGAAAACCCTGTGAGCAGTTCTGCTCTGGGCTATAGGGTCACTTCTAATCAGAAACGAGTCTACGGCAACAAGCTTGGGGTCTTGGGTTTTATATAATTCGATTTGAATTTGCTCCTCTTGCTTCTGGTTGTAGGCCAGGGGAGAGACAGATCAGAGACCAGTGTTAGGTAAGGTGTATCAGTGGGAGAACAACGATCTAAAAGAAGTTTGGTATCTTCCCTGCTACTATTACTACCTTACGAGGGGGTACGTCTAGATCTTAAGAAAGCGGTAAGAGGGTTGTTTTCACAGTTATCATCTGACTTCTGAAACTGGTGAGGTAGGCTAGGAAGGTAGGCCTGGCTGTTGAGTCTACAAGTGATCACTTTTGTGAGTGTAGGTGAAGGAGCCTCCGAAAGTCCTGCTTGACTCTTACCCAGCGGGAGAGCCGCTGCCTTAGGAACTAGCTGGACGGTGTGGTTAGGAGCCACGGAGTGGCTTCCAGCTCATAGCGACCCCTGTACCACAGAATGAAACACTACCAGGTCCTGCGCCATCTTCACAATCACTACTGTTTTTGAGCCCATTGTTGCAGCCACTGTGTCAATCTGTCTCATCAAGGGCCTGCCTCCTTTAGGCCTCCCCACTACTTTACCAAACATGATGTCCTTCTCCAGAGACTGGTCTCGTCATCCTTGTCTCCAAGGAGCACTCTGGCTCTACTTCTTCCCAGAAAGACGTGTTTGTTCTTCCGGCAGCACTTCAATATTCTTCGCCAGCACCACGATTCAAATGCATCCACCCGTCTTCGGTCTTCCTTGTTCTGTACCTATCAGGTTGCTGAGTTGGAGTAGACTCAGTGGCAGTGTAGTCGCTAGGGATTATCCCAACTGGACACTCCTGGCTAGGGGTGAAGTTAAACCTGTCAATCAAGCCGCAGCCTGAAGACACCTCCTTGATGTCCAAAGCCTTTTATATTCTTATATAGGCAAGGAAGACAGACGATTTCTCTCTGCCCCTCCACCTTCCTGTCTGCTGGAACCCTGCCCGCCTTGAGAGTTGCTGGCATCCTGCCATGTTTCTACCGACTGACGATCCACATGACTCTGTACCCACTAGCCTGAGATCTCTCTGCTTCTCGGTCCACTGTGCTGTGTCACCGCCATGCAGCTGCGTGAGTCTAAAGGAGGACTTATGGACCAGCATCAGGTTGGGATGCCATCTAGATATATAATTATTCCTTGACCTAAAGCTCGTTCTGAGACATAGACGAATGCCACTGGATTTGATTCTCAGTGTTTTGAGGCCAGGATGCTCTTCCCGAATTTTCCCTGTGCCACAGTAAGAGGGTGAGGTTCGCTGGGGAAAGGGCCGGGCTAGATGCAGCATGGAAACTCCTGGATGGGGGTGCAAGCTGTTAAGTACTATCTACAAGCTTGGTCGTTCTTCATCCCCACCTCCCCTAACATCCCCCCACCTCCAACACACACACACACACACACACACACACACACGAAGCTGCTTGGAAGACAGGCCTGGTGATTTGCTTCCCCCAGGTCAGAGGCTGGACCCCCTCTGCACATCGGGGACCTTCATGAGTCAGAATCAACTGCACAGCAACTCGCAACAACAGACCCAGTAGGGGGCGCTTTACGGGCTTGGCTAACCTGGGTCTGAAGGCACCTTCTGTCACCAGTTGTGTCCTTAAAGCAAATTACTTAATTGCTTTTCTCCGGTCCCCTCATCTGAATTAGATGATTGTGCGAACTACTGACATTTAGCTGTAAGGCAAGAGCTGTCTAACTGCAATCCTGGAGAACCATAAACAATGACTCTACCCCAGCGGCAGGAGCCTGGTGGTAAGTGGTTCCACACGGGGCTGCTAATCTCAAGGCCAGCAGTTTGAAGCCACTAGCTGCTCCTCTGTGGAAAGATGGAGCGTCTACTCCTGTCCAGAGTTACGGTCTTGGAAACTCACGGGTAGTTCTACCTGGTCTTATGGGGGCGCTATGAGTTGGCATCGACTTGATGGCAGTGAGCTTGGCGTTCTTTTTTTTTAGATACCCAGGCTTTCTAATCTGCGTATGGAGAGTTGGAAGTGATCTACACAAATCGCCTTGGTGAAGGGAGAATGGAGATGTGCTGAGGGTCGAGAACGTGGCCGGGGGCCCAAGTACTCAGAGAAAGTTGAAGTCAGTGCAGCCTCAGAAAAGGCTGTTGTCTTTTATACCACGTCCCCTCCCCAGCATGTATGGAAATCTATCCCTACACCCATAATTGGGTCCTGCTTGGAGAGAGGGTTTTCTTTGTTACATTACTTAGGTCAAACCCAGGTAGGGTGGGCTCTAAATCTGATCTCAACTGAGCCGTACCAAGAACAGAATGGACACAGCCATCCACTCAAAGAGAAGGGGAAGGCAGACAGCCGAAACTGGCCCCGGGGGCAGTTCAAAAACACCGGCTGTGTCCTCAGTGAAAGACAAGGCTTTCTACTCCCATACACAGTGACAGTCTCAGAAACCCCCGGGGCAGTTCTAGCGTGTCCTACAGGGTGGTCGCTGTGAGCTGCATGAGACAATGAAGTAGCCCCTCTCCTAGAGCAACACCTTGACTCTGAACTCAACCTCCAGAATTTTGGGAAATAAATGTCTGCCTTTTACAGCAGGACTAGTTAACTTTGGCATCATCCACCCTTCAAGTAAACCCACTTTTTAACCAAGCATTCAGAGAGCCACCCCAAACTCAGAGGGGGAATGTTTCTTCCCCAGAGGAGAAAGAGGACCAGGTGAGTTTTCGGGACATCTGTCTACCACCTGTTGGGCTGACTGGTCTACCTCTTCCAGCCCCTAGAGAGGCAGATCTGCTCTGGAAGGTCTCCAGGGCTCAGGGCTCTGGCATCCTTCAGTGCCAGACACTGGCTGGTTCAACTCAACCTGGCACTTGAAAAAGGGTTCTCCAATTACTCTCTAATGAGTAGTTCATGTGGATCAACAAGGCTGTGTACATCATAAGTGGGGTCAGTGCTCCTCTGTTCCTGCATCCGGATGCACATCCCCCTCAGGAGACTGTAACATCTTCCCAGCCACACGCTAAATCCACAGTGCTGCCACCTTCAAGCAGTGCATTCAAGGAATGGTCGAGAGTGCACGCTGAGTGCTTGGAAAGAATAGCCAACACTTAAGGATAGGCAGCAAAAACACTTACAGGACACAGATTCCATATTCACTGAATGTGAATCCCTCTGAGGAAAGGGGTTTAAAATAACAGCTGCAGTAACTGACATGAGTGTTCACCAGGACCATGCTGTGTGGGATAAGCCCTTGGGCAAAAATAAGCAATTGTGAAGACATTCTCGTAAAGGCTAAGCTGGTCAAATATATTGAGTAACATGTGAATGTCAGTCCTGCACAACACGTTCCCCCCCGGGCTAACGCTGGACTTTGTTTTACGGTGTATTGTCAGACGAAACTTGAATACATCTTCTTTCCTTTATGAGGCACTTCATCTATTGTCTTGCTTACAGAAGCGCTCCCACTATAAAGAGTAAATATACTCTGCTTTCTTCTAATACTCCCAAATACTGCATTCTTAGGCTTAACTCTTTATTCCATTTGGAATGTATTTATGTTTAAGATGTAAGGTCGCTAACTTTTTGCATTAAAACCTTTATTTTTAGCTGATTAGTTCAGTAACATTTACTAAACAAACATGCTAGTTTTAATATGCTTCCTTTTATACATAAAATGTCCTGGGGACATATGGTCCAATTTGTGATCTCCTGCTCGGTTCTACTGGTCTCCTTCACAACTTCTGTGCTATTCTGTTTGAACTAACATCACTTTAAAGTGTAGTTTGCTGTCCGGTCAGTGTGACATCCCTGATTGTTATGAATGCTTTTAATTCTTAGCGCTTCACTCATCTTTCCCCTATGCAGATGAATCTTAGTTCATTTTCCAAGGTTTAGTTCAAGTTCTAAACGAATGCTTTGGCTCTTGAGAGGAAGCACATCAGATCCTGCTGCCACAGCAGGATCTCTGCAGGGCCCACTTACCAAGGGCAGGACATCAGTCACTGCACACACACAATCTGAACAGCCATCCTCTAGTTATGGATACAAAAGGCGACGGCCGGCCCCATTAAACAACAACTCACTCCCTCAGCTGGCTCTCGTGGTTGGCTTTTGGATCTTTCCAGCAAGGCTCCATGCTGTCACCAGCTTTCCCACAAGTTTCCAATTGAAGTTATGAAATCCAAGAAGGCTTTCTCCAAATGTTATTTCTCTTACCAAATCATAAATCAAAGCTACACAGAGGTTACGGATTCAGACGTTCCCATCACACCATCCTTTTAAATCACTGCTTCTCTAGTACCCCTCCTCTCCCCCAGTCCGAGCTGCAGTGTCCTGTTGATGACAGGATCCTGACAGGATCCTATCTCTTGGCGTCGATGCCGCTAACATATCACCACTAACACGTGGTGGAACAAATCCAGCTTTAAACCGAAAACACTACTTTGTAAGAGATTAAAAAATCTGGCCTCCTCCTTTATGTAATAATTTCAATTCAATGAGAAAGTCATAGTATTAAAACAGCGATAGATTTCCTTTAGAGAGGCTGAACAGAATTGTTTCCCCTTTGAAACCCAACCCAACCAAACCAAAACACGCACAAACACACACTCCAAACAAGAACCGTTTAAACTTGTTTCAAAATGCAATAAGAGACAGACATAAAATCTGTATGTAATAGGTAGGGTTTAGCGCCGGTGGCCGCAGGCAAAGAAAAATAGAACATGCATCCTCCAAGTACTGTCTGATTTTAGAGCCGAGAGTGGCTTACAGAAGATGTCATGCGAAAAGTTCAAAGTTCCCATGGAACCCCCCCTCTCCCTCCTAAACAAGGCTTCTCCTAGTAACCCCTTGCATTCCTTTTACATGCAGGTTTATTCTAAGTACGCCACCAGTATTTCCAATACCAGCAGTGTCTCCTATTGTGGACATGTGATAGTGGAGCTTGCAGAAAGAGGAGGAAGAAAGGCCTGGTGATCTATTTCTGAAAATTAGCTAGTAAGAAATCCTATGTGTATGAAGACGGGCAAACTGCCTGGGGGCCGCAGCAGTGGGGCCAGCACACTTCAGTCCTTGTTTGTTTCTTAGTGGGGGCCGCAGCCTGGGTGGATTGCACCCCAGTTGGCCCAGGACCAGGCGGCGTGCTGCTAAGTTGTACCAGAAGGTCACTGTGAGTTGGAGCCGGTCAGATCACACCACCACCACCACACAGTAGAGGCAGAGCTGATGTTTAGTGCCACTAGAGATGAATTGTTACAGCCTGGGCTGTGGCTTGCTAACCTCAAGATTGGCAGTTCAAACCCAGCAGCCGCTCAGAGGCTGACTCATGAGGCTGTCTGCTCCCCGGAAGACTAGCAGACTGACAGTCTCAGAAACCCTTGAGAGGGTCTCTCTGTGAGTCGCCATTGACTCGAGGGCAGTGGGATTTTGGTATCACAGACCGAACCCCTTCATTCTCAGGATGACGAGCATTTCTGGGGGAGAAAAAATAAGGTTTCATCCACTCTAGGCATCTTCTGTTGGAACAGTTGCAGAAATTTATAAGATATTAAAATCTGTCTGGTTCTTAATCTAGTCTGGAACACAAGGTCGACAGCCCTGCCGTTCTCAAAAGGAAACATGTGGACGCATTTTCCACTGCCCGGGGCAGCCGGAGACGCACCAAAGACAGCTCTCGCCTCTGAGCCATCGTGCAGCCGCTTCGGACACTCGCAGGCTCCCAGCAGAGCTGGCTCCGGCCAGTAAGAGGGCAGGGGGGTGAAATGACTGACCAC
Organism: Tenrec ecaudatus; assembly: GCF_050624435.1. NCBI lineage: Eukaryota > Metazoa > Chordata > Mammalia > Afrosoricida > Tenrecidae > Tenrec > Tenrec ecaudatus. Next base: position 30,713,674 of record NC_134531.1, on the reverse strand, counting down.
TGAAGAACGGCTTTCACCAGGACGCACAGAAGTGATGCATTGCTATGGGAAGCCTGCTTTCTCTCTCTCTTCCTGCCCCCGCCAGGCAGGCATCTCATTGGGCTGTCATGGTGTCCTTTCTGTCGCCTGTAGCTATGCCACTTCGTGCTCCTCGGTAGAACTACCAAGGCTTTGGGGGCGATGATGTTGTTGTGTGCCAGCCGGGGACCTTGACTCACGGTGACGCTCTAAGGACAAAGGAGAGCTTCCCCACAGGCTTTCCAAGGCGCTTTATAGAAGCAGGTGGCCGCTTCTGTTCTCAGAGCGACCGGTCCTTGGGAACCAGTAGCCGAGTGCTAACCACTGAGCCACCAGGGCCCTTGGAGATGATGAAACTGCCTTCAATCGATGAGACTGCACTCTCTGCCCCCCAAGCCCTTTCTCTTACGTTCGACGTTCACAGCCCCTTGACAAGGGAGGGAGCGCAGGTAGACAGGCATGTTCAGTCACAGGTGGGACAGTGGGAACACCGAGAGATTAAGCGGCTTAATGGAGAAGCCAAAGGCCCCCGAGAGACGGACCGAGGAGCTTGGAGTACCCACTGTGGCAGCATCGGGATGACTGATGTCACTTGCTAGCATGAGCTGAGCCTTGGGCTGCATTGGGGCCAGCCCCCGCCCCCACTGGGAATCACGCCCCTGCATTTGATGGGGAGAAGGGCCCTGGGGCTTTAGAAGAAGGATCCGGCCCCAACCTGGGCACAGTGCACTGGGTAATGGCCTTTGCACATTAGCCCAGCACTTTCCAAACGCTGCCGTCCTGGAGCCCTCTGACGCCCACTGGCTAGTTCACGTGGACCTACCATATGCCCCTAAACCACAGGTACCCCGACAGGGAAAGACAGCTCTCTACTCTCATAAAGAGGTACCATCTCAGAAGCTCACCGGGGCTCTCCCGCCCCGTGCTACAGGGTCTCTATGAGTCGCTGGCAGTGAGTAAGTTTAGAAACCACGGGCTCAGCATGTGGCAGCACCATTTAGCACCATTTGGCTTCCAGACCTGTGGCCAGCCCAGGTGTGCAGACTAGACCTGCACATGGTTCTCAAAAGAAGGGCCCTGCGCGTTTCTTCCAAGGGGACTCTGCCTGGGTTTCAACCACCAGCCTCTCAGCTAGTAGTTCAGGGCGTGAACCTTTATGCCACCACAGGAGGCCAGGGACACATAATCACGACTGAGACAGGTGCCCACCATCCCTGCAAATCGTACACAAATATAACCCTGGGCCCCACCCAAACGGGGGCAGGGCCCAGGATCTGTGCTTAACCAAATGCCTCCGGTGACGAAGCAGGGGTCACGGGATGGCTTTCGGGTTGGATGACTAATACAAGCTCTACCTGCAGAGACGAGTCCAGAACAACATGTTTTTCAGGTTAATGTGAGGAGCCCAGGGGCCCTGGTCCTGCACTGGTTATTGGTCGGGCTACTGACTGCAGGATCAGCAGTTCAAAACCAGCTGCTCCGTGGGAGACCAGACGAGGTCTTCTTCTCCCATAAAAAGTCATAGCCTCAAACCCCCCAGGAGCAGTTCTACCCTGTCCTATAGGCTCGCCGAGAGTCGGCATTCACTCGCTGGCAGTAAGTCTGGTTTAGTTTGGTGAGGAGATCTGGTGGTGTGTGACATGCTCATTGGGCTGCTAACCTCCAGGTCGGCAGTTCAAACCCACCAGCAGCATCTCCTGTCAAGATTTATAGCCTCAGAAACACTAGGGAGCAATTCTCCTTGGCCTTGCAGCATCAGAATGGACTCAATGGCAGTTGGTTTTGGTTGGTGCTCAGCTGCTCTTTTGAAATGTGGAGGTTCAAGGCCACCCAGGGGGTTCCTAAGAAGAAAGGACTGGAGAGCTACTACTGGGAAGCCAGGCGCCAAAGACCTACAGTGCGTTCATCTGGTGGGACACCTGCAGGGCGGCTGTGAGCGGGAGCAGACTCAAGAGTACCTGCATGGCCCAGGCAGAATGGGCGAAGCGGGCAGGACATTTGCACCTGGTGCTCCTGCAAACACAGGGTGGAAGGAGTAAGAAGCACCCTGTGGTGGAGTCCCACCTTCTCCCCACCAGAGGAACATGGGTGGGCGGGCTTGGAGAAGATGCAGGGCATGCGATGTGGTCTCAGGTTGGGCAGAGCCAGGAACCCCAAAGCTGGAACTGAACCCTCTGGGTGACCACAGCTGAGGAAATAAATGGACCGAGGTGAACTTGAAGACTCGGCCCCAGGGGCACCCCGGGTTGAGTGATCCCAACCCACGAGCAGATCTGCCGGAGAAAGAAGAGCCTGCTGGCTCCCACCAGGAGTGGCAGTCTGGGACACCTGATGGAGCAGCTCTGCTCTGTGCCACGCACGAGTCAGAACGCTTCTTCTGGGACAGCTGAAGGAGATGGACACTGAATACAGTCCTGCCTCTGGAAGATTCCTGAGGATGTACACCCCTCGGACTCCTCACACCTGACTGCCTGAATGATTAACGCCATGCCCCTTCAGCGGGGCCGAGGGAACCAGCCACAGACAGGCAGGGGTGTGCGCCCCTTGCCTCCTCCGCTGCGTCCAGGCCACGCTGCAGCTCCCTCCCGGGGAACCAATTCCCTGGACAGTCACAGGGAGGCGACTCAGGTGCACTCTAGGGCCACGCCACCCCAGCCTCCACTCCAGGGCCCCCAAAGAGGGGACATGTCACACTGTGAAGTCGGTGCCAGGTGTGCTGTGGAATATTCCGACTCTCTCCGGGACAACTCCTCCCACAACCTCTGTGATGAGTGAAGCCAGTTACGGAGATCCCTGGTGGCACAGCAGGCTAAGCACTGGCTGCTAACTAAGAACCACAGTGAACCAAGCTCCCTGCCAGCTAGTCAGCGTGGCTCCAGGGACCCTCTAGGTCGGGGGAGAATGGCCCACGTGGATTTTTGGAACTATAAATCTTTAAAAAAATCATTTTATTGGGGGCTCGTACAACTCTTATCACAACCCATACACACATCCATTGTGTCAAGCACATTTGTTGCCATCATCATTCTCAAAACATTTGCTTTCCAGCCAGGGTGCAGGGTAGCAACAATGAAACATACAACGTTCCTGTAATTCTTAAATGCTTCCTCCCCAGCCCCCCCCCCCATCATGATCTCAATCCTACCTTACAAATCCGGCTAGACCAGAGGATGTGCACTGGTACAGATAGGAACTGGAAGCACAGGGAATCCAGCACAGATGATCCCTTCAGGACCAATGATGAGAGTGGCGATACCGGGAGGGTGGAGGGAAGGTGGGGTAGAAAGGGGGAACCGATTATAAGGATCTACATATAACCTCCTCTCTGGGGGACGGACAACAGTAAAGTGGGTGAAGTGAGGGAGACATCAGACAGTTTAAGACATGACAAAATAATAATAACTTATAAATTATCAAGGGTTCATTAGGGAGGGGGGAACAAGAAGGGAGGGGAAAAATGAGGAGCCGATACCAAGGGCTCAAGTAGAAAGCAAATGTTTTGAGAATGTTCAAATGTGCTTGACACAGTGGATGTGTTATATGGATTGTGATAAGAGTTGCATGAGCCCCCAATAAAATGATTTTAAAAAACACATTTGCATTCTACTTGAGCTCTTGGTATCAGCTCATTTTCTCCCTCCCTCCCCACCTCCTGTCCCTCATGAACCCTTGATAATTTATTAGTTAGCATTATTTTGTCATATCTTACACTGTCCGGAACTGTACATCTTTACCAGAGCAGAAAGCCTCATCATTCTCCTGCGAAGCAGCTGGTGGTTTTGAACCATTCACGTTGCAGTAACTAATGGGTAACCACAGCGCCACCAGGGGTAGAACCAGGCTGTGCAGTGGGCGCCTGTAAAGAGGGACTCGGGTGTGTATGGGGAGCAGAGTTCTGCTCTCACTCTGCTGACTGACTTAGAAGAGGCAGTGAGCAAGCAGTGAGGGGGAACCGAGGGCCTGCACTTGGGGGTGGGGAGTGGGATCCTGGGTGAGGGGCATGGTTAATGCGCTCACCTGCTAACTGAAAAGGGCTTAGGTCAAGTCCATCCTGAGGCACCTTAGAAGGGAGGCCCGGTGACCTGCTGCTGAGGGAGGAATCAGCCCCTGACAACCTTGTAAGTACCGCTGTCCTCTGACCCACACAGGGTGACAGGAACGGCGTGGTGGGGGGGACTCCGGGAAAAGGGGTGTTGGGCTTGGGGCGCCGTGGACTCCGTAACTGAGGGCTTTGTGATGGGCAGAATCTGGGACTCCTCACTGTATGGTGGCCGTCCTGTGACTCACAGGCACCAGGCACACCGTGCTGGCCTGGGCGATTGTTTCTACTTCGTTAAGTCGGTAAGGAGCCCTGGTGTACAGGTTACATGTTGGACAGCCAACGGCAAGGTCAGCAGGAGAAAGACAAGGTTTCTACTTCGCGACATAGTTACAGTCGCAGAAACCCACCGGGCCGCCCCCTGCCCCCCCGCCCCCGCCTTGTCCTACAGGGTCCCTCTGAGTCGGAATCAGCTCAGTAGCAGTGAGACTGAAGTCAAGGGTGGGGACCGCCCAGCCAGCAGCCCGTATCAAGACCTCAAAAATCTTCTAAGGGGCTAGCCACCACATTCTGGGGGTGAGTTAATGACATGTCTCACCCAACACACCAGGCTAGTTTCTAAGTTGATCATTTTTGTTGGGCCCCAGAATGATGTCATGAAGATCCAAATGGCCCCTGGCAGCACAAGGGGTCTCCGTCCCTGCGCTAAGTGGAGATTAATTAGGAGACCTGGTTGGTGCAGTGGGGGACGCGTTAGGTGGCTACCCAGAGGTTAGCAGTTTGAATCCATCCCGTGATCCTTGGGGGAAGGATGAAACTGTCTGCTCCCGTACAGTTACAGTCTCGGAAACCCACAGGTGCGGTTCTACCCTGGTCTGTATGTAGATCAGAATCGACTTGATGGCAATGAGTTTTGGTTCAGAGTTGGAGCTTTCAATAACGATCAACTTGTAGCCTTTAAAGGAGACCTGGGGGCGTGAATTTGGTGTAGCCTTGAAGGCAGGTTTCCCTAGGTGGAGCGCGTGGCCTAGCGTTCAGCTGCTGCCTCAAAGTCTGCTGGGCTGAATTCCGTCAGAGGTGCTGCAGAAGCAAGGCCTGGTGATATGCTTCTAAAATTGGAAACCGGAACCCCAGGGAGGAAGTGGGGTAAGTGACCCCAGCGAAGGGATCACAATGGACGCACAGAAGCTTAATCCCTGCTACAATGAAGGTGTGCCTTCTCTGTTGATGTCAAGGGCAGGGGAGCTCATTATGATTACTTTGCTTATATCCATCAGTGGACGAGATACTAGACCTCAGCTACAGCTCATTAGCACACATATATAACTTCCTTCTCTTCCGAGTTCGCAGCCTCCAGCTCCCCGCACAGAATCTCTCACTAGGATCCAGGAAAGAGAGAATCGGTGTGGAAGGAGGCACTCCCTTCTCTCTCTGATCTTAATCTGAGGCCTAACTGGCCCGACTACTTTCTTCCCCGATTTCCACTGTGAGAGGCTTTTGGGAGGCCTGGCAGCGTAATGGCTGAACTGCAATGTCAGCAGTTCAAACTCACGGAACTGCTCCCTGGCGGGGGGGGGGTGGGGTTTCTGCTCCTCTCAACAGTGACAGTCTTGGAAGCTCACAGGGGCAGCTCACCTCTCTTCTGTAGCGTCGCTATGGATGACATCGAGGCGTTCTGGGGCGACGTGGTGAAAGCTCTCCAGGCTTCCAGTCCAAGAGCTCGGAGCCGGAGCTCAGGACTCACTCAGTGGGAGGAGCTGGCAGCTGGCTCCTGCAACGACTGACAGCCTTGGAAACCCTCTGGGGCAGTTCTATTCGACCCCATAGGAGTCACACGCAACGCAGCCACAAAGGTTTAGCCTTGTGGCTCCCATCAGCTGGCTTCTCCTCAGTCCCCGGCACGGGGTGAAGTTTCCACATGTTTAGTAAGGATTTTTGACCAAACACTTTAGACCAGCGGTTCTCAACCTGTGGGTCATGGCCCCTTTGGGAGTCGAACGACCCTTTCACAGGGGTCGCCTGATTTGTAAACAGTAGCAAAATGACAGTTATGAAGTAGCAACGAAAATATTTTTATGGTTGGGGGTGGGGGTCACCACAACATGAGGAACTGTACGAAAGGGTCACCTTATTAAAGGGTCACAGCATGAGGAAGGTTGAGAACCACTGCTCTAGACCAGGGGTCCTCAAACTATGGCCTGCGGGCCACACGTGGCCTGCCGAGTACATTTATCCAGCCTGCCAAGTGTTTTTGCCCTGCTTGTTTGTTTGTTTTTACTTCAAAATAAGATATGTGCAGTGTGCACAGGAATTTGTTGATAGTTTGTTTCAAAACTATAGTCTGGTCCTGAGACCAGTCAACTGGCCCCGTTTAAAAAGTTTGAGGATCCCTGCTCTAGACAGTGGATTATGGGGAATTCCAGTACAGACTCGCCCTACTACCTGCTGACCCTCATTATGTAGCTACGAAGCAAATACACCCCTGCTTCCCAGAGCATCACCTTCTCACCTGCACAGGTACTTCCACACACACACACGTGGTGGATTTCATACAATGAGGTCAAGTTCTGGAACGTTCCCCCTGCTCTGCAGTTTTCTTGCCAAGAAAAAGCAACGCTTCCCACAGCCAATTGTGGTTCTCAAAATAAGACCCATTTCTGGGAAAACCCCAAATAATCAATTTCTCTCTGAATTTCAAATTTGCACTTCCCAAGCATCTACACCCCAGCAGGTCTGGTTCCTCTCCCATGAGCCGAAGTGCCAGGAAAGCAGAACGGAGCGTGAGGTTGGAGGATGCGCTTCTGATACCTGGCTTGAACGCTTGCAGAAGACTGGCTTCTATAAACGAGGCGTTTCTCAAACAGAAAGAAACCTTATGCGTGTGCTTGGTCCAAAATTTGTGAGAGAGAAGACGTACAAATTGAGACTGTCCGATATGAGGCTTTTTGCCCCTAACCAGCCCCATTTTCAAGTTCATGGGAGTCCCAGGAAATGATTTGGAGCCTGCAGATCTGCAGCTCCTCCCCCTGCGATACATGCACACACATGCCCAGGGGAGGGATGCTCACGCTTGGTTTCTTGTCATGTAAGTATGCTCACTTCAGCCTTGCAGTCTGAACATCCTGTAGTCACTCAGTTGCCTTGATCTAGCTCTCCCCCTATTCTGGCCCAGGGGTTGATCAGCTAAGATAGAATTTAAGTTGAACATGGGTTGGAAGCAGAGGAAAGGCCACAGGTTTGAGAACAGGGTTCCAAACTAGTTTGTAGTCATGGCTGAAGAGGTAAAACCACACAGACCTGGATTTTTAAAATCTGGGTCCAGTGGGATGAGAGTAGGAATGGAAAGCCCTGGAATGGGAGACTGGGAAGAGGCCTGTGAGCCCCTTCCTCCATCTGATGGGGGAGATTGGACTCCTGCTAGGGGGTGTGGAGAGGGAGAGCCATTTGAAGTGACATGGTGGACTGCCACCTGTGAGCTGGGCACCGTTGGGTCTGACTCTGCAGATGGAGAGCTGGGGTCGTCAGGCAGCTAGCACACTGTCCTTGTTTTCTCCGAGGGAGGTCGTGTTTCTAGAGGCCACTGCTCTGGCTATGCTTTGGGTTTACCCAGCTTTTACAGTTCCAGGTTCACTCTGGTTTCACTGGATTGGTCATGACCAGTTCGAAACCCTGTTTCACAGAAAACCCACGGATCACCAAATTTAATCTTTCATCGTCAAACCGATTAAAAAGTTAGCCAGTGCTGTGTGATCGCTGATAACTGGCAGAGCAAAGTGACCACATGCCAGGCCAGAAGCCGAGTTTTGAGACGGCTTAGGCTTTACAGTAACTCCGAGGCCGCTTCTGGAGTAAGGTACAACGTCGTTGCTATGTGTCACTGAGTTGTATAAGGACTAGCACCGGTAGCTAATTCTTTCCCCATTCTGGAATTCCGATGGAAAGAGAAGTAATGATTAAGCCACCACAACCTTAAAGAAATGCCTGATGTTTCTCCTACGGAGAGCTAAAAATAGCAGCCTTTGCCCACCCACTTTTCTGTGGAGGTGCTACCTTTCAGTTACTCAAAGAAATCTATTTAGAGATATCTAATGAGTACCTGCTGGAGCCCTGGTAGTGTAGTGGTTATATGTTGAGTTGTGATCCACATGGTTGGCAGTTCGAAACCACCACCAGCTTCATGGGAAAAAGAACAGGCTTTCTACTCCTGTAAACAGTGACCGTCTCAGAAACCCACCGGGAGTTGCTGAGTCAGCGCTGACTTGATGGCAGTGAATTTGGTCTTAGATTAAGTGCCTGACGGGGTCATTGGACGATGCAAACACTTCATTGCTTGGCAGCTGACTGAAAGGGTGGCTGCTGGAGCCCACTCTGAGGCACCTCAGAAGAAAGGCCTGGCAAGCTACTTTAGAAAAAGTCTGCCAATGCAAACCCTATGGAGCCCCCCATTCCACACAGGATGTCAGTGAGTTGGGGGGAGTCGTCGACTCTAACAATCCGTGCCTGGGTCTTATGAACACAAATGGGCTTCTACCACCACCAAGTTTAGGTGATCCGCAGGGGCCCCAATGAACTCGCACCACAGATTCCCAGGGGTGCTCCTGAGACGCAGCGTTGTCATTCTCTTTGAACCCGCTTTGACTCACTGGAGGGCTAAGACTGAAGCCACGCAAGTCCTGGCCTGCAAAGCGTTACCAACCCAAGTTTGCCGCCACCTTCTTTCCTGCGGAGTTTAGAGGTAATACCCCCCCCCCCCCCGGGCATTAGTGCTCAGCTGCCGAAACCTTCTCGCATCTGGTACAATAAAATACCTGTGATGTTTTCCGCGGCCAGCAGCTCACTGCCAGCAGTCAACGCTCTACCCCACAGGCAGCCGTCTGGCAACTTAAGTCAAACGGTTGGGAGCTGAAGGCAAAGGTGGAATTTGGCAAGGTGAAGACGGGGCTCCCCCCACCCCCGTCCCGACCGAGCCAGCCGGCAGAAGACAATCAGAACACCCTGTTTGGACAAAGGCTCGTGGTCACCTTGAGCACCGCGGTGAATCCTGGGAGAACAGAGTGCCACGCAGAATGACGGTGTCTCTCTTTGGATCGCACACCCATCCCCCTCCTCCTTCCCCCAACTCTGCCCGAGTTCGGGAGCTTCCATGGGTGTTCCAGTTGTCCTGGGAATTTGCCCAATTGGTCTCCCTACGTGGAACCTACCTAAAAACGCGAAACATGGGCTGGTGCCAAGCCCCTGCGGTGCATTTGAGATAGAGTTGGGCTGGTTGCTCAGGAACAGATGATGGACAAGGAGGCGAATCTCGAGGCAGGCCAAGGGCTTGCACGGCCTGGCTCACTGCACAGGGACCCTGCGGCTGAGCGGTGCCCTACTGGGACCAGCCGTGGAGCAGAGTGGCTGGGTGCCCAGGCACACCTGGATTCCATAAACCCAGGCAACCTGGGATGGGTGTGTCCGCAGGGGATAGCAAAATCATACAATCTCACAACGGAGCACAGCCAGCCCTCTCCGCCCATGCGAAGTGGAGCAGATGCCATCTCGATGGTGGAGGAGAGCTGCCATCTTGTTCTCCAGTCTCTAAGAAAGGCAGAGTGCCAGTCAAGACCCCCCACGGCATTGTGTGTTACCTGCATCCCCTTGCCCACCGCCCTCGTACATCCCATGGGAAGTGTGGAGATGTGTGGCTTATAGACATTAAGGGACACCATTTGTAGGTGTACCAGCCGTGGAGAGGACAAATGACGTGACTCCTTTCCAAGGAGATGGCTGCAGTTAGGTTTGTTTCTCTAACTCAGAATCACAAGTGTATTTTGCTTGCGTGTCCCTCTCCTCCAGGTTTTGCCCGCAGATGCATACACCCCTGTGCCCATCAGGGCAAAAGGGGCTAACGGCGGTCAGAGTTCAGCCCTGACCACAGAGAGCCACAGGGAGAGGCCAGGCACTCAGCTCTGAGCCCCATGAGTAGGCCTCACCATGTTCTTTCTATGATGGCATCCTCAACCCCAAACCCTGGCCAGTTGATTCTGACTCATGGCAGTCTATGGGACAGGGCAGAACCGCCCCCTCCAGAAGTTTATGGGGCGGTCAGTCTTTATGGGAGCAGCTGGTGGGGTTCTATCTGCCCCCTTTCACTAGCAGGGCCCCTGAGTTGGCCCACAGACACCTTTCAAGGTGGCTCATGACTGGAGCAACTGCTCAGACGTGACCGCCCACGCACATGTCTTTCTGAACCAGTGTGGTCGCATGACTCAGAGGTGAAGGGCCCCTCACGCTACCCTGGGATGCAGGGTGTTCTGGATGGAGCTCGGCTATGCTGGCTGCCCAAAGCTGACCCTTCACCTCAGAGTCTGCCCCACTGAGGCCCACCGCCACCCAGCGGCACATCTCTGGGGCAAGCTAGTGAACCTCCCCCCAGCCCCCACTCATGTGCCGAGATGCCCACCTACCCCTCAGTCGGGAAGCCCCTGCCATCTGGTTTCCAGTGGAGTTTCAGGGTGACGCAAACCAGGTTCCTGAGCGGGTCTGAGATCCCAGCGCATGCGGGCACAGCAGGTTGCTTCATCGCTCCCTTCAGGGCCTCCCCCTTTGCCAGAACCGGGCAGAGGTGCCTGGCTCACGTGGTGGATTAAAATGCCTGTCCCGCCCAGCTCTGGCAGCCTGACATGACCAGGGCGCGGGCGCCATCTTGTCTTCCGGCGCTGACCCCCGTGGGCACCGTGGTTTCCTCCTCCATCACCGGTTTCCATCGCTTCCACTGCGCCCGCCCCATTCTTCTGCAGGGGCAGCACCTCGCTCCAAACACAGGGCACATGAGTGGACCTGGGGCGGAGGGGGGCAGAGAGCAGCCTTTTACTTTTCCTTCTGAAGCTACAATCTCCTCCTGAGAACCTTTCCCGCGTTTCTACAACGGACGAAATGCTAACAGACGGAAACACGGACAGGGTCGCTGGATTTCCCTCTCCCCCTCGGAGAAATGACCCTGATCAAGAGAACTCGGTGCTGGCTCAGGGAAGGGCTGGCGAGCCCGCAGTAAGCTTTCCTAGAGAAGCACTGTTCGCAGGGCGAGAAAGCGTGACATGCGCATGCTGTCCTACTTGATTTTACTTTAAACCAGGAGTCCCCTTTCCTCTCTGTAGGCAGACTCAGCACGCTCAGATTACAGCCATCGGGAGAGGAAGATGCAAGTGAAGTCCACTTTGTGTAAATTAGCTATAGTTTGGGTGGTCTCCACCCCCTTCTCAGCCAGAGGGAGAGGCACCCTCCACACGCTCTGTCTGAGCCTCTGGGAACATCTTCTACCCCCTTTCTGCTCCGGAACTTACTCTCTGGAAGACAAGAACATCATTGAACTCCCACCCAGTGATGGTTGTACAACATTGAGAGCATCAGCAATGCACTGTATTACATACGTAGCAATGGGGGAACTGGGCAATGTTTTGTAGTGTACGTTTTTGCCACAATTAGGAAAAAATGACATGAATAAAGCAAGAAAGGGAAATGTTCTGGGATCGAATGTGATCACTGTACAACTCTTCTCTGTAAGGTTGGATTATTGAATTGTAGGGTATGAGTGAAGTACTAATAAAATTGTTAAAAAGTACCAACCTAGGAACTATACCCATTTCCCAAACCACAGGCCACTGGAACGACACAGGATTGGGAGGATGAGCCCATCATCAGCTGCGCCCTAAGAGGAGCTCCGTTGGCTTCACTGGTTATGTGTTGAGCTGCCATCTGCAATGATCAGCAGTTCAAAGCCACCAGCTGCTCCTTGGGAGAATGATGGGTTTGCCCATAGTAAACAGTTCCAGCCTCAGAAATTCACTGGGGCAGTTTGATCCTGTTGTAGAGGGTTATTATGAGTCAGTACTGACTCGATGGCGGTGAGTTTTCTCTGAGTGGACAGGATTTGGGTCACAGGCCATAGCTGACCTCTGACTATTCCAGAATGGACCATGGGAGGGTGCCCATCCCCCATCTGGTGTGATCTGGACTCATAGCCGCCCCTTACCCCCCACCAGTCCCAGGACAGAGGAGGGCTGCCCTCAGTGTTTGTTGGCTATAATCTTCCTTCACGGGCAGATTCCCAGGCCTTTCTCCCACTGAGCTTCAGGTACATTTGTACACACAGACACCGTCTTGCAGCCTGCGGGCAGATCGATCTGCAGGTGTGAAGGCAGGGGGACAGAGAGGGTTTCTCCACAGGTGACTGTCGGAAAGCGGTAGGGGAGGGGTGGGGAGCACGGGTAAGCCCTACAAGACCACCGCAGGAGCTGTGTCCCCTCATCACACAAAGGTCTAGCTGTGGCTGGAGTCCCTCGATGGGGCCAATGGACACCTTGCCTGGCTGCTGACCTCAAGTTTGGAGGTCTGCACCTAGGTGAGGTGCTTTGGAAGGACTGGAAACCTAGGGGAAGGAGCCCTAGTGGCAGAGTGGTTACATGTTGGGCTGCTAACCACAAAGGCAGCAGTTCTACACCACTGACGGCTCCTAGGGAGGAAGACGAGGCTTGCTCCTCCCATCCTGAGTTACAGTCTTAGGAACCCACAGGGGCAGTTCTCTCCTGTCCTTAGGGGTCACGCTGCATCGGTGCTGACTCCACAGCAGTGGGTAGAAGATAAGCCCTAAGGAGCGACTTTAACTTTGGGCACCCAGGGGGCCATGAGGAGCTGGAGTTGCCTCCCAGCCACGGGTTTACTGGGAACTGAGAAGTCTCACAGAGAGAGAGATTAGAGACCTGCATGGGCTTGCCTCAACAGAGCACTACCATCCCCCAGCCCTCCAGGCCAAAAATGCAAAGCCATAAGCTTGGCCAACCACAACCTTGAGGCTGACAGCCAGGCCACAAGCAGGTCCCATCCACCTCTGAGACACACCCCTGTGGCTTAAGCTGGCATTCTCAGCAGCCAGGGTCACGCTGCTCCAGCAGTCAGCTCTCTGACGTTCACCCTGGCCCCACCCCCGGGGCTGATGGACCCCAGGTCCACTAAGTGCCATCCACCAAGTGACCTGCATACCAGAGCAAAAACACCTCGGGTCACCTGGCTGTCCATTAGCACGAGACCTGGAAGTGGCTCAGCTACCCTGGCCTGAGACCATTTTTACTCTGGGCTGCTTCTCTGCTGCCAACAGCCCCAACCCTGAGAAGGGACCAGATGCTCTGAGAGCTACCGTCCTGGAACCACAAATCAATCTTTCAAGCATCCCGGGGCGTGTGTGGCAGCAGCCCACGGCCCTCCTGTTTATTTTCTGCACGTACGCGCCAAGACATCACTGTGACAAGCTTCCAACGCTCCCTCACCTTGACAAATATCCGGGATTCACACATGACTTCCACAGGATAGTCACACATCGCTTAGTGTGCACGATCCCGCTTGTGAAATAGGACGGTAGGCGAGGGGGACGTCATCACAGTCTGGCTCTGCCTTTTCCTTAACCACCTTGGACAAGCAGGGTTTGCTGCCTTGCTTGTTCCCCACTCTCCATCATTGACCGTTTCTCTATGATTAGCATGGGTCCCTCCAACATTGTCCTTTGCCTCAGAGCTGTCCGTGGGGCCCGGTCCTTCCTGGGGTGGAGACTCAGTCCCCGTTTTTAAGGATCACCATGATTGTCCAGTGAGACAAGCCTGTGTCTGCAGCACCAGGCGCCCTGGGGGCATAGTGGCTATGCAGGGAGAAGACGGGGCTTTCTGTTCCTGTAAAAAGTTAGTCTCAGGAACTCACACGGGGCACTCTGTGCTGCCCCACGGGGTCACTATGAGTCGGAATCAGAGAAGTTTTCTATTCGCTTTTCCGTTTTACGGTTTGGTAAGCTTTTGTTTCACTGACAAACCGATACTTCTCTTTTGCATCTGACCGTTGGGAGTGCTAGCACTGGGTTCGCTGCATGGGGGAGCCACGATGTACTTACTTCACAGTAGTACTTTCAAAAGAACATTAAACCGAGATGGCACGAAGATACTTCCAGTTCTGTATTACGCAAGATTGAACAGTGCTGCCTATTACGATGGGTGGGAAGGTACATTGTTGTTCAGTAAACAATGTATCTTAAAGAGACAGTAATATAGGCATTTGCTATGACCATCAAGACACACGCATGATAGGCTATAGGTATACCACACCATTATAACCTGGAGCGCACACTGCATACCAGAGACGCGAGACAACATGCCCCACGTAAGGAAAGCTGCGTCCCAGTCTCTGAATGACATTTTCCCAATCCATAGTATTTTCATTTGCTCCATGTGCACACGAAAGTTGGACACCGAGAAGGGAAGTCTGGCGCAGAATCGTGTTGGAGTAGAATACGGAAAGTACCACAGACTGCCACCAGAAGAACAACCAAATCTGTCGTGGAAGCACAGCCAGAAGGCTTCTTAGAGGCAAGGATGGCAAGACTTTGTCTCACGTGCTTTGGGCAGGTTGTCAGGAGAGAGCAGTCCCTGGAGAAGGGCATCACGCTTGGTAGAGGAGCCGGGCGGTGGAAAAGAGGAAGACCTTTGACGAGATGGATTGTCACAGTGGCTGCATCGAGGGGCTCAGACATGGGAACCGTTGTGAGGATGGTGCAGGACCTGGCAGCGTTTCGTTCAGTTGTACAGAAGGTCTCTATCTAAGAGTAGAAACTGACTAGATGGCATCTAATAACAACATTATAACCTTGTAGGACCTCGGCACCATATGTGGCTGGAGGCTGCCTGTACGGATGCTGTGTGGTCCATGGCTGTAGATGCCACTCCCGTGGCCCAGAAGCAGAACTGAGGCAGTCTGCTTCGATGCAGAAAACATGACTGCATTCAAGCTACGCTTTGGAACCCAGTCAATCTCTGGAAATTTCACAGCTGTTCCTATCTACCTCCTTTCTTACAAAAGTCAGCAAAAAATTAGCAAGCACTTCATTGGCTTGGAAATGACACAGAGCAAGAGTAAGCCCCAAATGCAGTTTCTGTTTGCCTCTCCTCAAAGTGAAGTATTTGCTCTCAGACCAGGCCTGCAGTCTACTTATCCTCTGCCAATTCGCAAATCAGTTTTCACTTCAGTGCTGCCTGATTTTTATCATGGCTCTGTTTGGGTAGGGGGCAGGAGGAGGTGCAGTCTAGGTTGTTTGCTTGTTTATTTCCAAGCAACTCCAAGCCTCAAACTGTCACCTGGCCATCAACTCGTAACCGAGAAAAAAACTTCTGGGAAGGCCATCCGAGATCAGCACACGCACACGCAGCCCAAGGAGGCTTCTTACATCTACATTATGGGCCCATCCCTTATAGCTTTGTTTTAAAAAGCACACGCCTGGATGCCCCCTAAGTAACATTCAGAGAACAGAGCGGCTCACCGTCCCCACACGGAAGCCCCCTCTCCTTCCTACCTGCTTCCCCAGCGGATCAGGTGAGCCCTCCCAGCTGGCCATCAGCTGTCGCTCCGGCGGGGCAGGCTCCACACTTGGCCCGGCTCCATTTCCCCTCTCCATTCAGTTCTTTCAACTCCGGGGTTATTGGCTATCAGAAAAAGCGTGAGCCGTGCCTGTGCGAACCCCGACTTCCTGCCAGCTCCCCATGCTCTACTGAGCGCAGGGGCAGCTTCTCCCTGGCTCTCTCCTCTCCAGCTTCACCTCCGAGCACAGGGCCCCACCCACAGCACGCAGATCATTTTTCCTTTATGAGTGCGTCCAGCTAAACGGTGTTTGTCAGAGAATTAGCCCAGCCCTTGCTCGGCAAGATTATTGGAAGCACGCTGCTAAGAATGGCTTTAATTTGCCGGGTGTACAGGGGGACGTATTATCTTGGCAGAAGCCATCCACGGCTCCCTCCGCTGGCAACTAGGTAGCTGCTGGCAGGTCAGCTCTTCTGCAGAGGCGGCCGGGCTTGGTGGTAGAGCCCAAGAGCGTCCTTTTGCTGGCAAGGCTGGCACAGCCCGGTCATGTGGACTGCGGGTTCCAGGCATGAGAGCACGCTAGATGCCCCCATGGGAAGCCTGGCTGACAAGTCAGGGAAATTCCCACCTAGTGACCCAACTCCACAGCGAATCAAATATATCCAGCACTTCTTAAATAAGGAATACATTTTTAACTGCATTCAAACTGGTACAGAATTGGAACTTGCAATGGCTTTAAAAAGTCTCACTGGAAAAAAAAAAGTCTCACTGATTCGACTGCCCGTCCCGCTGACTCCCAAATCCACAACTTTCCTAACTGAGCGAAGCTCTCGTCTTCTGTCACTGACCACAGCTAGCAAGGCCAGTATCAGCCAGCTCTTGACAACACCTGCTGGGGTGCCAACCACCATCAAGATGATGCAATTTTAGTCTTTTAAGGTTTGATTAGAAAATGGAACTAATGCACACACACACACACACACACACATTAGCCTCCATGAGGTCTCAGAAGCTGGGAACTGGCCATGCAAGGGGCAATAACATGGACTGACGACACAGTGGCTGCAACAATGGGCTCCAACATGGGCACCATCATGAGGGTGTGCAGAACCAGACAGGGCTTCGTGCTTGGTATGCAGAGTTGGAACTGACTCGGAGGCATCTGACAACAACACATTTGCCTGGAAAAACAGGAAGGAAAATGAGGAGGAGGTGAAGGAGGAAATGGAATACGTGGCGAATTGTCTCTGTGAACAACTGCCTCCTTTGGCAAGAGACCAAAGGAGATGAATGGTGCCCGGTCATCAGGATTGCAGATTGTGATCGGAGATTTTACAAAGAAAGTCCTGATCAAAGTGGGGGAAAGGCAAAACGGCATGTCAGCTTCTCACGGAATCATGACTTTCTGGAGGCACTGAGGGTGGACGGACCCTTGAAACTTTGTTTAAACTTAAAAATAAAATGATCTTCTGAAGCCTTCTTTAAACCAAACAATTCAGCTTGATTAAAAAAAAAAGTCTGCCTTGAGTATTGTGCTCATTTAAAGAGCTACCCACCCAGCTATCCACATAGGAGTCCTGGTAGGGTAGTGGGTTCTGTGTTGGCCTGCTAACCACAAGGGCAGCAGTTCAAACCTGCCAGCCACTCCGAGGGAGAAAGATGAGGCTATCTGCACCTGTAAAGATTAAGACCCTCTGGTGGTGCTGTCAGGTTTGCCTGCTAACCGCAAGGGCGGTGGGTCAAACACACCAGCTCCTCTGTGGGAGCAAGATGAAGCTCTTTGCTCCTATACAGATTTACAGCCTCAGAAACCCCCTTTATGGTCAGTATGAGTCAGAGTCAACTCAACAACAGTAGGTTCAAAGCTTCGGAAGACCAAAGAAGAACGGACGCATCTGAATTATTTTGTTGGCAAAGAATAATGAACACAAATGCCAGAGGGAACAAATCTGTTTAGAAGAAGTTCTGCCAGAATTCATTCTCCTTACATACTTGGATACATTGTCAGGAAAGATCAATCCTTGGAAGAAGCATCATGCATGGCAAAGGAGAGGGGCAGCCAAGACCAGACCTTCCAGGAGATGGACTGACACGGTGGCGGGAAGAACGGGCTCAAACCCAACAACAGCTGGTAGGGTGGCATAGGGCCCACCGGCATTTTGTTGGGTTGTGCACAGGACCTGATGAGTCGGGCCAGACTTGAGGGTACCCAATACCAGCACTATGAGCCGTGGTGGTGTTATCGTTGCTCACTGGGCTGCTACCGGCAGGGACAGCAGTTCAAAGCCACTCGCTGCTCCTCAGGAGAAACAAGGAGCTTTCCACTCCCTTAAGAAATTACAGTCTGGGGAAATCCACTGGGCAGTTCAACCCAGTCCTATGAGGTTGCTATGTGTCAGCATTGACTTGATGGCAGTGAGCTTGCTTTAATCAATACAACAAAGCTTCTCAATCCCCTTGGCCCATCCTCCAGCCACAAACAGCTCCCAGAAAGTCCCGACAGCAAACACAGTGCTCAGTTTGTTTCCCTGTTGTGTGATGGGAGGTGATCGTGTCGGTGTTGATGGGCAACACCCTGCTGCTTGTCCAGCAGGAGACCTCAGGGAAGTGGCTCCTGTTCTCTTAGAACTCCCACTGCCCGGCCGCCGTGAACTCCAGCATGTACCACTGCCATCACATTTCCTGGCGCTCGCCTGCAGACAGACGGTGGCGATGCAGAATGCTGGTCTTCCACGGGGAGCCCTGGCCTGGATTCCCAGTCAATGAACCTCAAACTGCCACCACCCAGCTGTCCATGGAGGCCTGTGTGTTGCTATGATACAGAGCAGGTTCAGCAGACCTTCCAGGCTAGGGTGGCCTGGAGAAGGACATCGTGATCTACTTGTGAAGATCGGCCCATGGAAACCCTTGGTGGCAAGCATTGCATACAGACTTGTTCCTTAATTCATGGACCCATCTCATGAGGACAAAGGCCTTGGTCGGGCTGAGCTGTCTCCCATTCTCTGCCCCCCTCACCCCCCTCTCCATCTCTGAATGCCCTCCCTCCTTCCACCCAGCTCGGTCCTGAAGGAGCTCCAGCCTGCCCTCCGCCCCCCCCCCCTCTTCCTCCCTCTACGTCTACAACCACATCTACTGGGGAAGAGCGGCCAATCCTGCCATCCCTGCCTCTCAGCGGAGGCTCAGCCCCATCTCTGCCTGCTCCTGCCCAGCTCCAGCTGGGTGCCTGCAGGCATCTCAAACTCAGCATGCCCCAAAATAAAACTCAGGCTCCTCTCCTCAAACAGGTTCCCCCTACTTATCCTCCACCAATTACTGTCACGCCCCAGTCACCGCACACCCTGAGTCACCTTGCCTCCTCTCCTTCACATGGGTTGGTTAGGTCGTCAATCCTATTTCTTAAATCTCTCTCACCTGCCCCCTCCCTCCCCTGTATTGTCACATCGATCTTCACTCTATTTTCTGTCTAAAAAGTTTACTGTCCAACCGGGGATCCTTCGACTCGTAACCAACTTATTCTTTCTTAGTTGTCTACCCCCTTAGATCTACTTGGTACAGAAAGTGATCTATGTGAGTGCGTAAGGTCTGCTTTTAACGAAATCGTCAACTTTCATTGACCGAAGAACAAGAAGGGCTGACACAGTGGCTCCCAGCATGGGTTCAAACACACAATTATGAGCATGGCACAGGACCAGACACTCCTCTGTTGTCCACAGGGTCGCTGTGAGGTGGAATTGATTCAACAGCACCTAACAACAAAAGGATACAGCCTGAACACCACTGTATGGCATTTGTGACAGATTTTAAGTCAACTTGGCTGGGCCAGGCTTCCCCCATGATGCAATCTAACACAGCATGGTCCACTCCATTTCCTTCTCTGTGAAGCAGCCAACAGCTGTGGGGACACCAGACCTCCTGAACCTGGTCAGTCTTGATACAACGGAGGGAGGTTTCATTTCAGGGGTGTGGCCTACTCTAGGCATAAACTGACAGTGCATGGAAGGGAATCCACTCTTACTGTGGGATTTAGAGACTAAAAAACCCTTCTGTTTTATGGGCTGTTCATCTCTGGAGCCATCAGCTGACTGCCGACCTGGGATCATTCGACTCTACTTCCACCAGCCAGTGGTCTTCCTACTCCAGCTTCCTGCCTCCTGTCCATCAGCCCCTGCAGTACACGAGTCAGGAGAAGCCTCCAGCTTACATCTGACCCAGAGATCCCAATGAGACTGTGCTTACCCACTTCTACAATCGTGTGAGCCAGTTCTCGATATAAATCTCTGTGTGAACACCCACTTGCTTCTCTAGAGGACCCGGTCTAAGTCAGTATTAGCAAGCTAAGGAAAACCCTTTGGCTCCCCAGGGACTATTGTCTGCTATCGGTGCTAGAGGAAGGGCCCCCTAGATTGGAAAGCACTTGAAATGCTCTGTGGCCCCAACAGTGCACTCGGCCATATCCGTGAGTGTGCAGTGCTGGGTAAGGTTTTGCTTTGCTGCTGTGCACGTGATGGCCACTGAGTTAGAGCTGGCCGGGCGACTAACAACATGTGCTTGTTATGTATGCCAGGGGTTCTCAGCCACCAAATATGTTACCCACCCTTCCCCAAGGGACATTTAGCAATGCCTGCTGACAGTCACCAGGGCCGTCTCAGCGGGCGGGAGGGTACAGCTGGCATCTTGTGCATGTAGAGGGCAGGGATGCCGCTGAACATCTTCCCAGGCACAGGACAGCCTCCTTCCCAACCATGGGCTCTCTGGCCTAAGCCGCCCACAGCACCGAGGTTCCCCCCATCCGCACCCCCATGCTCTCCCCTGCTGGCCAGCCAACTTAGAGGAACAGTTTGGGAGTTCAGTCTTTGGCTGGCAGAAGGTGTGAATTCTGGCCCCATTATTCCTGTCGGTGCAGGGTGCCACTGAGCCCATTTCAGCTCAGAGCAACTCCAGTGACGGAGTTGGAGCGCCCCTCGGGGTCTCCTAGACCCTACTCCCGATGGGAGTTAGAGAGGTCAACCTTTCAGCTAGGAGTCAAGGGCCTTCCCTGTCCAACTGGCGAGTCCAGATCCTCTTCTCCCAAGCAGCCTCCTAGCCACCCCTTTTAAAATAACACAGCCCAAAGAACGAGCCGGTCTCTCTCGCAGTGAGTACAGCAAGAATGCTCCTTAGAGGCAAGGACAGCGAGAACTGTCACAAGGAGAGAGTCCCAGCAGAAGGACGTAGGCTTGGTCAGGTAGAAGGGCAGCGAAAAAGAGGAAGGCCCTCGGCGAGATGAGCGCCACAGTGCCTACAACACTGGGCTCAAACAAGGCCGGCTTCGTTCTGCCGTACACTTGCTGTAGCGACTGAGGACTCCTGACAACGGCATTCCTACGTAAGGAACAAGGACCTGGAGGCCATTAGGAAAAGTTCTCCAGTGCTGTCCTCGGGCATCCCATCTGTGGCCCCTGCAGTTCTAGGTACTCAACTCAAAAACTCACGGCCACCGACTCGGCTCTGACTGCCAGCAGCAACTCGACAGGGCGAAGTGGAACTGCCGCCCTGGGGTTTCCAGGATGGCAGATCTCCACAGGAGCATAAAGTCTCATCGATCCCCCAGGGGTAGCTGCTGGGTTCCAATGGCTGATCTCTCAGTAGCAGCCTAACACGGGACCCACCAGGCCACCAGGGCTCCTAGTTGAGGGTGTAATGTTGGTTCAAACTGTCCTGTCTGAAAGCCCCAGATCTCTCTAACTCAGTCCCTGTCCCTCCGTCAAGGACCTGCTGCTCCTTTACGAATGCTTTCATCTCCCGATCTTGACACTAAGCCATAGGTTCCCAAACTTATTTGGCCTATTCCCTCCTTTTCAGAAAAACCATTACGCAGCCCCCCACATGCCACCCCAGCCCAGAAATGACAAACGTTTGTACCACAGCCCACAATCCAGGATCCAGTGTAGATACCTGCATTTGCAGCCCCTCTGGACAGCGTACAGAGCCCTGGTGGCATAGTAGTTGTACTTATGCATTGGGCTGCGATATGCGAGGTCAGCAGTTCAAAACCACCAGCCACTCCTCCTCGGGAGAAAGATGGGGCTTTCTACTCCTGTAAACAGTTCCTGTCTCGGGAACTCCCAAGGGCAGTTCTACTCCAGGGGCTCGAGGGCTGTTACAAGTCGGCATTGACTTGATGGGAGTCAGTGTGGCTTTCTGTTTCTGGATTGTATAAGTACCCCCTCCCTGAAGGTGCCCGGCTTTCTTCAAGAAGGTGTCACCTTCAGGAAAACTGCATGAGTGACACGAGGTCTTGAAGAGGGTGTGACTTACTAGGAAGTGCATGTTGGCGTGACACACAGACCTGGGTCCTGGCCAAGGACATACCTGGGGCCACTGGTCACCCCGGGCCAGCTCGTCAGAATCAAGCCCATGCCCGAGAATCAGGTCAGTGCATTTACAAGCAAACTCATATATCTCTTGGACTTTGATGGCCAAAAAGAGCCCAACGCTCTTGGATCAGGGAATTCGGACTTGAAAGGAGCAGTCGGCCTTTGAAAAGACCTTTGAAATGCTGACTTGAAAGAAGAAGGTAATTCTTGAAGCTGTGGTCTGAGTTTATTTTCCTAAGCAGCTTGAGCCTATCCTTGCTATGTGGGTTACGCAGGCTCATACCCACGCTCTCTTGTCGGTGGGCCAAGCGGGCACCTGAACTGGTCAGAGCCAGGGGCACCACAGGGCCCTAGTGAGTGGGGAACAAATGGATGCCCCTTCAGCCTTATGCCCACCCCACTCCAACGGGGGGGGGGGCGGGGGGTGGAAGCTTGGAGTGAGGCCTGCTGTTCTCACTGCCGCTCGCTGAGGTCTGCATCGGCAGCGTCCACCCAGGCCCGTTCTTGGGGGCTTTTGTTTTTAAATGGCTCCAGATAACATTTCAGACCTGGAAGTCACCACTGCCCCATTCCCATGGGAAACCTCCACTCATTTAGAGAAATTCTTCTGGTGGGAAAGAAAGGGGGCTGGGGAACAAATAACTGATTGTTCGGAGACTCCCAGAGAGATTTCCATATATAACCCAACTTCCTTGCTGAGGCGCTGAAAGTGGCTGTGTGTGGCAGCCAGTTCCTTCCCCCTCAGAATCACGAGCTGTTCCAAGAGGCCATCGTGTGCACGCCTGGGAATGCTGAGAAATCCTCGGAAGAACAGCTCTGAGCATACACGTGGCCCCAAGCGGGCCGTGGGGGTAGACTGATTTTCTCCTCCAAGGATTCACTGCACCCTGTCCAGATGTGGCCCAGAAAGATCCGAAGGATCATTTCTATCAGAACGCAGACTTGCTAAGTTTGGGGGGAACCGTGCTTGCTTTTCAGAGGGATCATCGTGAAATCTGGAAAAAATGACCCAAGGGGTAGTCACTTATTCATGACCGCCACCGGGTCGATTCTGACTTACAGCGACCTTGCAGGCCAGAGTGGAGCTGCCCGGAGAGCTTCTGAGACGGCCACTCTTGATGGCGTGCAAGTCCCCGTCTTTCTCCCATGGAGCAGCTGGGGGTTTCCAACTGGTGACCTTGCCGTTAGCAGCCCAACACCCAACTTTCCTAAATCAGAGCAGAACCGGCCACTCCATGGCCTCGAGGTTCTGAAACCTGTGAGAGATGACACTTGGACCATTTATGACACTGATGGAGTACACGCAAAATCTAAAGGGCTGGTGCTTCCAAGTGCTTCCTGCTGTTTTGTCCCCTTGGGTGGGTGGGTGGGGGGGGGTCTTGGTGAAACTACGGCACCCGGAGTAGCACAGGGAGCTCGCTGATGCAAAGCAGGCTGGCAGCAGGACTGCCCAGAAGGCTACTTATCAAGGCTGCCATTCGGCAGGTTCTGCTCCACAGGCACCAGCCGGGGGGCTGGGTTTCAGCGCTATTGTCTCCAGGTGCAGCGACCGTGAGACATGGCCTACTTTCCTTTTAGCTGCGGGGGAGGAGTGTGGCATCGTGGGAGATGTCAATGTTGAGAAACAGCCCACAGGCTTTCACGGATGTCCCGCTCCCTCTGTAAAGTCGCTCCCGATGAGCTCAGCCCGCGGGGCCACCTGCCCGTGGAAGTCCCATGGCCCTTCCTGCCTTTCCCCATTCCATTCACATTGAGCACGCATGGCCTTACAGAGGCGAGAACTCTTTGGACAGAGACCTGGCTGCTCCGCACGTCTGCCCAGAGCCGCCCTCAGCGACTTCATTGCCTCAGTCTGTCCTACTTTATTCTTGTTAGGGTTGTGTGTGTGTGTTTCCGCATTTGAAATCTAGGATGGGTCCATCTACAAAGATCGTCTCTGGACTAATGGTTTCTGGAGGTCTGGCAGGTGAGGTTCGGGAGAGATAGGAAAAGAAGAAAACATGGCATCTCTTTTGAGCAGCTGTTCAGCTCTGAGCTCGCAGCTCCCCAACACCAGCAGCACGCTGCTTGTTTCCATGGGGTCTTCCCTGGCAATGGGGTGGGAGCAGGCGACTGGAGCAGCGGGAGGGGCGATACGGGGGGCATGGGCACAGGTGACAGCTTGATGCCCCACTGCCCACCCTGAGAGCTGTTCGAGCCCCAGAGCCACCAACTGTGCCTCTCATCTAGCTGTGGGGACCCCAGGTCCACTGGAGCACCCGCCCTGTGGGCAGGGCCTTGGGGTCCAGAGCACCGACATGCCATGCTGGGGTGTGGACAGCAAAGGCGTTGGTGTGAGGGTTGGAGCTAGTGTCCTTGAGGCCGGTGGATTATGTCCCCTGCACACTGACCGGGTGAATGATACATGTCCGACACACCTCTGGCTGGCCTCGAACACCAGCCTCCCGATGTGCTAACCACTGGCACCTCCCGGGGCCTCCTTTCCTCTGCTAACCGACAGAGGCTCACGGTTCGGAGCCCTGGATGCCGGCCGCAGAGCAGCCGCTCCACAAAGCTCCCCTGTCCCTTCCCCTCGGGGCTTCCTCTCTGCTGCCTTGGCTTCTTTCCATCACTAACCCAAGTCTACGTGGCTTTTCCTGCTTCCAGAAGTTCCTGCCATAATTGGAAGTGACAAAGGGGAAGCTGGGAGCGAACGCAGAGTGCTCGGTGAGTGGCGGTGTTGAAAGGCTCAGAAGTGGGGCCTGCGCGGCTCCCAGGGGGCTGCCGCCTCGAATCAGGCTGCTGGACCCTGACGAGCGAGCACCACACACTCTCCAGGTTCTCCCTAGGGGGGGTGGGCACACAAAAACACTCCCCGGGGGGCCACGGGGAGACCTGAGCAGGCAAGTGCTGTGTCATCCATGATGGAGGCAGGCGGCGGGCGGGGGGTGGCAAACGTGACACTGCCCTTGTCATCCCCAGAGCATTATCTAGTGAACTCGCCTTAGGATCTCCTCCCAGGTTTCCAAGGAACCAGGCCTTTCTCTCTCA
Source organism: Tenrec ecaudatus (assembly GCF_050624435.1). Classification (NCBI taxonomy): domain Eukaryota; kingdom Metazoa; phylum Chordata; class Mammalia; order Afrosoricida; family Tenrecidae; genus Tenrec; species Tenrec ecaudatus. The sequence goes on along the minus strand of NC_134531.1, from coordinate 30,688,861 downwards.
CCAAGGAAGCAGAGAGGGGAACCATGACTGAACAGACCCTCAATGTAAGAGACACCCGAACCCGCATGACTGGCTGAACCTAAGCCTAATGTACCATCTCTGAATGGTACAAATGCTTCACGAGCTCAGCTGCTAACGGGAAGGTGGGGGCTTTGAGTTGAACCCAAGGGAACCTTGGAAGAAAGGCCTGGTGATGGGCTGTCACTCCCACCCCACCCCACCCCCCGCCCTATCAGGCCAACACGAGGAGGCATAGCTCTGATGCTCGTGGTGCTCCGTGGAGCTGGGCCTGCCTCGGGGGCAACCAGAGAAGGCCTGGAAACCCCAGGAGAAGCCACACAACCATGGCATCTAGTCTGGTCTTTGGCCGACCGCAGGGTCTGAAATGCCCCAGGGGTACCCCAGGAAAGACTTCTGGGTGGTTCTTTCCCGATCTCAACCTCACCCACTGTGGGCTCTGTGCGTTCACCCGGGGCTGGTTCTGTGCGGCACGTCTCCGGGCCCGGGGGTCAATTCTGACTCACAGTGACCCTAACAGGGCAGGGCAGTGGTGTGCCTCTGGGTCCCCGAGGCTGGAACAGAAGGCCTCACCTTCCTCCCACAGCGCGGCAGCTGGCTTTGAGCTGCTGGCCTTCAGACGAGCAGCCCAACGTGTGATCCACTACGAGGGCTCCTTATGTTATTGGGGCTGACCTTTCCAACCACATGTGCCAGGACCCCTTACCACGACACACCTCTCTTTCCCCGAGGCTCTCCTCTCAGCCCCTGGGCACTTCCACGATGAACACCTGGGAAATCCTGATGGAGGTGTCTTTTCTTTCTGTGTCTGCTCCATTGGAATGGGACATCACATATACATATATTCCTTTTTTGATGAAACGATGCACACCCAAACATACGCCACCCCCACAGTTCCTCTCATTCAGTGACAGTGGCTGCAGTCTTCCAGGGCTGTCACTTTACATCTCACCATCAACACAAACTCACTGACCCCACCGAACTCCTCCGCCAACCTCCGGAGCTGCTGTCGGGCCTCAGGTCATAATACTTAATGCAGGCCTTCTTTTCTAAGCAGGGTAAACTGGTTTGGTTTAAAGATGATTTCAGGGGGCAGTTTCGGTTTAAGATTTAAAGATTTCCTCAGGTTAGCCATTTCGGGGGGGTGAGGGGTGTCACTTGGCCTCAATGGCACCAGAAACCTTGGATGTCTGCAGAATTTCAACATATGTGAAGAGGACCTTAGCTTTCTTTCTTTCCCAGCTTTCCTGCGCTACATGTTTACAATACTCTACCAGCCAGGTATTAAATGTCATCACCTGCCAACCCCGTGACCCCCAACATGTCTTTGCAGCAAGTGTGAGGTCATCACCGGGTCCTTCCATTGGCTGACGCCCTCTTCCCTCCCCACTCTGCAGGATCCCTTCCCCCACCCAAGGACCGTGTCCATCTTCATCACCGTCCCCCTCCCACGAGCACTATTACGCTTCCCCACGTTCTGAAACAGCACCGTGGAGTGTATACACACGCTCGGTGCCTGTCATGTGACGGCCCTCAGTCATCCTGATGGACACTGGTGAGGGGCTCTGCTGTTGGTGGAGGCCTTTGAGTGCGCTCTGGTTCGTGGCCACCTCACATGCGCCAGAATGACCCGTTGCCCAGGCCAGCAGGTATCATCTTCGCAGTCAGCGGGATGAGCCAGTCCGTTGCTGTGCTTCCATGCCAGCTCACGCACCCCGGGTTTTTCCCGCCCTCACTGGCTCTCTCCTTCCCCAAACACAGTGTCTGCTCTGGAGCTGAACTCTGCTGATGACATTCCCAAGCCCCACGAGTCAGGCTGTGCTCTACTGGCCTCCCTATGGTTTCCACGGACCCCTTTTCACAAGTAAATTGGCGAGCCTTTCTCCTTGGTTTTTCCGAGCCTCAAACTCTGTGGAAGCCCACCCACTGGGGTAGTCCTGCTGGTATCTGAACTGTCAGTGGCACGGCTTTTCCAGCACGGGGCACAGCGACACACGAGAATGACAAACTGACAAGTGGTGGGCGCATCTGTGCAGGCTGCAGAGGCCAAGCTGCACACTCCGAAGAGTGGAATACTCTCTCCTGGGGACAATGACGCGTGCGCTTTCTGCACTGCCACTTTGCAGCTTGCAGGGTCTCCAAAGAGTTGGGACCCGCGAACGCCCAGAGATCCCTGAAGGAAACAGCACATGTGGGCCACAGCCTCGCAGAAGTGATTCAACTACCACGCATGGCCACACCAGTCTGTACACAGAGGCACCCAGGTTAGGCAATCGGAAGGCACAAACATGCTACACCCAGGTCACATGCACTAGATTGCTGGGTGCCCTGCTGATGAGGCCCCAGAAAGACGGCACCTCGCGTTTACCTCAGGCTCACAGGCACCCAGGGGCTCAGCAGGAGTAGAGAGCAGATCTCTACTGGAAGCCGGAAGGAGGACACCCTAACGTGATCTACTTGAGGGCAGGGGCCATTACTACCTAACTGCTACCCGAGAGGAAGAGACAACCCTCGACAGAGCCTGGGGTCTCTGAGGGGCAGCCCAAGCACAGCGACCACCACTGCCAACCTGGGCACTGACTGACGCCCTACGTTTCATAGGCTGTGTCTTGTCATTCCAACGGCTCTGTGATAGGGTAAAGGTCCAGGAGCATACGCAGAGTAAACTAAAAAAACGTCTCCCTAACATTCAAAACAATGACGATGACAGTTTGTCTGTCTTCCAAAGAGTCAGTCTTTATACTTCAGCAGCTTCTGTAGTCAGCAGGGGCACCCATGGGCACCCCTACCCCCAGCCCCAATGCTCTCAAACAGATGTGCGGCCCGGCGCCTGCACCCCTGCCAAACCGGCCTCCGGTAAATTCTCCTTCAAACCGAAGGCTCCGGGCTTAGGGGTTTCTGAGCACAAGCCCTGGTCTGCAGGTGCACCATAAAGGTGCACCATAAAGAGGAAGCGCTCCCTGCGGACAGAATGGAAACAGGCCCGTCAGAGAGCGAGGGGCCAAGAGCTCATTAGCCTGTCTGCCTCATCCTATTCTTGTCCTTGTTCCTGTGCAACCCACGTCCAAGAACAATAAGGATCTCTACACAAGTGCGGAGACAAAAACAAACGCACACACAGGCCCACGAGCAGGTCCCAACTCCCCTCCTCAGCCCCGCTCTGTACAGAGGGCTAGGGGTGGGTTCACGTGCCTTTGGGGCGTTCTCAGGCAAAGCCAGAAATGCCCCACTCTGGGGAGAGAGGAGAGCTCTCTTGAGAATTTGCCTGTCTGAAGGCGGATAAAGATAGTTCTTGGATTGTTTTGTTCTTTTAAAAATAATTTTACTGGGGGCTCTTATCACGATCCATAATACATCCTTTGTGTCAGGCACATTTGTTGCCATCATTTTCAAACCATTTTATTTCTACTTGAGCTCTTGCTATCAGCTCATTACCGCCCCCTCCCTCATGAACCCTTGATACTTTATCAATTATTATTTTTTTCATGTCTTACACTGGCTGCTATCTCTCTCTTCACCCATTTTTCTGTTGTTTGTCCCTCTGGCAGGGTTTTTTTGGGTCAATCATTGTGACCAGTTCCTCCTTTATCTTCCACCTTCCCCTTCCCTTCCTGGTATGACTACTCTCACTATTGGTCCTGAGGGGTGCATCTTCCTGGATTCCCTGCGAGCTCTTATCTGAACCATTGTACATGCTCTGGTCTAGCTGGATTTGTAAGGTAGAATTGGTGTCACGATAGTTGGGGGGAGGAAGCCTTAAAGAACTAGAGAAAAGTTTTATGTTTCGTCGGTGCTATACCACACCCTGACTGGATTGTCTCTTCCTTGTGACCCTTCTATGAGGGGACGTCCACCTGTCTACAGATGGGCTTCATCTAAAATACAAGCAGCAGGAGAATCTTGGCCTCAGGAAGTTCCCTTTGGATGTGACACGCCCAGCAGAGAAGCTTCTTTAGATGGTGAACAGGAGAGTGAGGCCGTGGGGTTGAGTTGGATCGCCCAGGAAGGGTCCAGTGTGTTGTTCATTGCCAGGTGCTTTTGAGTCTGGTCGGGCCCATAGCTACCAACGTACAACAGATCCGCGCACTGCCTAGCCTGCGCCACGATCCAGTTGTTTTGCTTGAGCTTATTGGTGCAGCCACTGTGCCAACCCATCGGGTCAAGGGCCTTCCACCTCTTGTTAGTTTGTCACCCTGTGGTGGCTTGTGGGGTGTCCTGATGTTGGAGGCCATGTAGCCAACCTTGCAAATACCACCAGGGCCACTCCAGGTAAGCAGGGTTCCGTGGAGTTTCCAGACTAAGAACTGACTCTGAAGCAGGCACAAGTGGCCCACTTCTGAGGAATAAGCCACTGAAAACCTTAAAGGTTACAAGCAGCAGGTCAAGTGCAGATGGCATTAAACCAGTTGTCTAATTGATTCTGACGGAGGGTGGCCTCACGCGTGTCCTGGGAGAACTGCCAGGCTTTTCAGTGCGAGGGGGTTTTCAGGGATTGATTTGTCAGGGGCAGGTCATCAGCCTCTGTCAGAAGGTCCACGGACACCTGGTTGACATCTTTGCCACACGTACCCTCCACTGACCAGCGTGGTGGCGTTACTGAGGTGTGCTGGCCAGTAACCCCATGCTGGCCTCCCTCATGGAAGAGAGAATTCTACTATGGATCCCCATGGCCTCCCCTCCCCTGTAGATGATAAGGAGTCACCATTTTCTTCACTGGGCCTGGAAATCTGCGATCTACTAAAATCTGGTCATTCCAAGGGAGGGGTTTGTTTGACTGGAGTCTAAACCTCAGGAGGACTGCCATCACCTGCTCCCCAACATTTCTTCCAATCACTGGCCCAGATTTGGGAACATAGGGAATGCCCAACAAGACCTTTTCTGAAAAAGCAACGCGGTTTATTGAAGACCTTCTGGTGCCAGGTCTTCCCCAAAATGGGCCATTCCGCTCCCGAGGGGGTACTGGATGTTTGGGGCTGGGGGGTGCTGTAAAAAGCAGACACCTCTCCTGGATTCTGGATTACCAGCTATAGTGCAAACATTTTTCACTGCTAGGGGGCGCAATGAGAAACTACACACACACACACACCACCACCACCACCACCACCACCACCACCACCACCACCACCACCACCACCACCACCACCACCACCACCACCACCACCCCCCCCCCCACCACCACCACCCCCTGCCCAGGTTCTGAAAAGGGGCAGGAGGCCTAACACATTTGGGAACCTCTCAGAGTTCATCTCGCTGCTGCTGCTGCTACTCCAGGTGTCCCGGGAGCCCAGCGGTCTGCTGGACTCTGGGTCTGCCTCGGTTCCTCCCTGCCGGGCTCGCTGCCCCCACCGCCCATACCAGCACATGTCGGCACTCCTGAGGCTGCCCAGCTGAATTGGCGTTCGCTTCACCAGCTTTCTGTGCACACAGCCCTGGTTTCACCTGACCCCCACCCGCTTTCCTCAGCCATGGAAAAGAGGCAACAGAGTTCACGGAGTTGCTGGCTCAGGAGGTCCAGTAGGAACACCCATCTTTGCCCACGCAACACAGGCCTCCACACCCCCGCCTTCTTCTTTCTCCCAGAGGGGCTCTGGTGGCGTCGTGTTTAGGCGTTGGGCTGCTAACTGCAAGGTCAGTCGTTTGAAACCACCAGCTGCTCCTCAACAGAAAGAAAACACAGCAAGTTCTACCCTGACCTAGGGCCACCATGAGTGAGAATCTGCTCAATGGCAGTGAGCTTACTGTTTATTTGGTTTTTCTCTGGGGATCCCCCGAGCCATGCACCACCCACTCATTCAATTTCTCTCTTCAGATTGCGATCCTTGCATGTTTGGTGCAAAATTGAGAATATGAAATCGCTGGGAAGAACAATGCAGTCAACTGTTGCGAGTAGTCCTTTATGTGAAAAGATGCCCCCTCCCCCAGGCCCAACGCCACATGTTTGGTGCTTTGGAGCTCTGTGGACCCAGGCCACTTCCACCAAGAACTTTCCCAGCTTTTCAATCCTGGGGCCACGTTGGAGGTGTCAGCAGGAGGTGCCCGGAGTGGCAGGAGACTCCAGCTCTCAGCAGGAGCGAGGGGTTGGGGTGGGGCTGGGCTAGGGGAGGGGAATGAGAACGACCCAATTAAAATGCAAATGATTTTCATGCTTGTTGCTGCTAAATGAACTCTGAAGGAACACGAGTCCATACGTTGCAAGCCGGTGGCAAAGTCGAGACTCAAGATGACCAGCAAGCACACGATTTAAGACGACACGGCCTCGCTGGCTGATCACGATCAAAAGACGCCGTCTACAATATAGATTGCACCTCAACATAAAGAAACCCTCGAATCCTCCGGAACGGACCCAGAGGCTACATCACGATCGATGGAGAAAAGACTGAGGTTGTTAAGGATCGTATTTTCTTTGGCTCCCCAACTGAAAAGCACAGATCTCGCTCTTTGGACCCAATCTGCGATCTTTTCTGCCCCCCACAATCGTGGGCAGTCGGGACAGTGACTGAATGAGGAAGATGTAAAAAGAATCGGTGCATTTGACTGACGGAGCCAGTGAGGTAGACTGAACACAGCATGGCTGCCAGCCGAATGAACATGGCTGTCTTAGAAACCCAGCGAGCGGGGAGGGGGGCAACACTCGGTCTCACATCCACGTCCTACAGTCTTTGAATCGCTAGACACGGAAATAAGGAAGCCTGAAGAAGGATCAATTCATTTGAATCGTGGTGCTGGAGAAGAGCACAGAGAGTTACCATGGAGCTGCCGAAAGAACAAGTCTCTCTTGGAAGAAGTACAACCGGGATGCTCCTGAGAGGCAAGGAGGGTGGGGAGCCTTCGTCTCCGCAAAGGACGCCATGATTGGTAGAGGAGCAGCATCCCGAGGAAGGCCTCGACGAGCCAGACTGACCCAGGAGCTGCAACCAGAGGCTCCCGCCTCGGAACAATCGTCAGGATGGCCACGACGGAGCCGCGTTTCCTTCAGTGGCACGCGGGCTCACTGTGGCTCCGAACCAAGGGCTCAGGAACAGTGGCGGCAAACTAAGACCCAGAAATCTATGACGGCAGCATGTTCTGTGCGTGGGGGGGAGGGGGGAGGAGGGAGGGATTGTGATTTCTCGAAAGGACACAAAGCTCACATCGAAAATCATGTGCCGGAAGCTGTACTCAACGTATTCTTTAAAAAAATACATCATTTTATTGGGGGCTCTTACAGCCCTTGTAACGATCCATACATCCATCAGTGTCCAGCACATCTGCACGTATGTTGCCTTCATCATTTTCAAACTATTTTTCTTTCTGCTTGAACCCTTGGTATCAGCTCCTCTTTCCCCCCTCCCTCCCCCCAGCTGTGCTCCGAATCTGAGCAATAGATTCTTGGCATAATCCTTAGGTGTTGGTGGTCTCCGCCCCAATTGATATTTTGAAAAGACACGATCACTGCCAGGCTAGGACTGGAGTGAGATACACGCAGCCAATATAGTGCATTGGTTCACTCACTTCCCATTTCACTGAAGAGCTGAAGAGGCTTCCCATAAGCCTTTGCAGTCGGAGACTAGGCATGGGACTCGTGCTTTCACCAATCAGATGCAACTGGGAGGCAGAAGGTCAGGGTCACTCATTGAGATGCAGGCCTCCTGACAAGAGGGCAGGTGGGACCGTGCTGGCATAGTCTCCCTGGCAACCTGGAATTAAGCAGTGGGAGGAGGCTGGGGCGTTTCTGGCAGAACATCCCCATTGTGGTTTGGCTCTGTTCCGTCCACACCTAATTCCTGGTGCCTCCTAGAAATTCTGTGAACCAGCTAACTAGCATCCTTAAAAACATCCCTTACTGCTTAAATGAATGACAGGAATTTCTGTTTGCAGCCAACCTCCTACCGGGTTCAGACAGAGAAGGCAGAGAGCTGAAAGAACCTAAGTGGGCAGTAGAAGTCCAAAGGCTAACTTTAGGGCGGCATACCCCGGGGGCTTTGTGCTCAGCGGGGCTGCCGGCGGTTGTCACAGAGCACCCACTGGTGTTGGCTGGGAATGGCACTTGATCACCTAGGTCAGGATGGGTAAATCTCTGACACTCTCGGGTCCCAAGTTTGCACTTTATAAAAACTGTAGAGAAATGCTTCTTATTCATAGAGGGCTTGGGAGGAGATATAACAAGATCATATGTGTTAGCAGTCTCGATCAATGCCAACTGTCCCGAAGTTGCTCCGGAAACGGTACAACTCTCCCCCTAAACTTCCACCATTTGCACTGGTTTATAGAGGAGCCCTGGTGATGCAGTGGTTAAACATTGCCATCTGCATGTTCAGCAGTTTGAAACCACCAACAGCTCCTTGGGAGGAAGACCAGGCTTTCTACTCCTGTAAACAGTTACGGTCTAGAAAACCCACAGGGGGTCGCTGTGAGTCAGTATTGACTCTATGGTGGGGAGATTAATTTTCTAATCGAGGCTAATAGATTTTGGTGGTGCTGGGGATAAGCACTGGGGTGCTAACTGCAAGGCTGGTGGTTCAAACTCACCAGCCACTCTGAGAGAGAAGGATGAGGCTGTGCTCCAGTAAAGACTGACAGTGTCGGAAACTGTATAGGGTCACTCTGAGTCGAAATTGAATCGATGTGCTGTTATGGAGCATACATATTTTGTAGGTCAAAATATAGGGCAATATTTTTGTTCTTTCTTAAAATTACCCTTACAAAGAGGAAGCAGTTTCCTATTTGAGTCAGTACACGTGATATTGCAAAACTCACTATTCTAATTTGGACCACAACCAAGTATTGTCTGAAGAAGATACCAATGTCTCAGCTCAGTCAATATCAGTTTCTGGTATTTCTAGAAGCCAGTTGCACACTTGGGTAAAAAATAAAAATCGTGAGGAAAAAGAGATTCAATACTACATTTAGCATTGATTCTGAGACATGACCTTGTAGTTTTAAGCACTGGCTATCTCGGTGGTGGTTATGTGTTGAGCAGCTAAGCACAGGGTCAGGAGTTTGAACCCACTCCTCAAGAGAAAAGTTAGGCTCCTGACTCAGGCCCAGCAATGCACGGGGCAGTTCTATCCTGTTCCGTAGGCTCGCCCTGAGTCAGTATCGACTTGATGGCAGTGAGCCTGGTCTGGTAGCAGAGTAGCATGATGCATGCTCACTGGAGGTCTAAAGCGAAGTTCTACCCTAACTTGACTTCTAAGCGCCGTGTTCCTTTGAGCAAATATGTGACCTATCTGGACCTTTGGTAAGATTAATAGCAAAAATCTCTTATGTCCAGGTGTTTTTTGAGGTATAAAAGGGTAAATAAAAATAGATAGATAGAAAAATGAAAGCACCCATAATAGCCTTTGCTGCATATGCAATTGTAAGCTGTTCTGACCACAGCATGAATCCTGCTGGGGTGACTGAATGATGGGTGGACTCTCAGATAACATTTCATTGACAATGTCACCCATGGGTACAAAAGTTCTGTTTCTCCATTACGATATGGAAGTAAAGGTGATCTGTTTTGAGAAGCTGACTTAAAACTCCAAACCAAAGAAACCAACCCACCAAAACTCACCACCAATGAGTCAATTCCAAAGCAGACAGAGCAACCTTCAAAGCAACCCTTACAGGGCAGAGTAGAACTGCCCAGTGAGCTTCCAAGACTGTAACTCTTTTATGGGAGTAGAAAGCCTTCTCATCTTTTTAAAAAAAAATCATTTTATTAGGGGCTCGTACAACTCTTAACACAATCCATACATCCATCCATTATGTCAAGCACATTTGTACATTTGTTGCCATCATCATTCTCAAAACATTTGCTTTCTACTTGAGCCCTTGGTATCAGCTCATTTCCCCCCTCCGTCCGTGTTCCCCCTCCCCCATGAACTCTTGATAATTTATAAATTATTATTATTTTGTCAGATCTTACACCATCCGACGTCTACCTTCACCCATTTCTCCACTGTCTGTCCCCCAGGGAGGAGGTTATATGTAGATCCCTGTAATCTGTTCCCCCTTTCTCCCTCACCTTCCCTCCACCCTCCCGGTATCGCCACTCTCACCACTGGTCCTGAGGGATTCATTTGTTTTGGATTCCCTGTGTTTCCAGTTCCTATGTGTGCCAGTGTACATCCTCAGGTCCAGCCGGATTTGTATGGTAGAATTGGGATCATTATAGTCAGGGGGAGGAAGCGTTGAAGAACTAGAGGAAAATTGTATATTTCATCATTGCTACACTTCACCCTGACTGGCTTGTCTCCTTCCCGCAGCCCTTCTGCAAGGGGATGTCCAATTTCACACACATGGGCCCTGGGTCCCCACTCCGCACTCCCTGCCATTCACAATGCTACGATTTGTTTGTTTGCTTTTTGATGCCTGAGACCTGATCCCTCTGACGCCTCATGATCTCACAAAAAGTCTCATCTTTTTCCCTCCCAGACACAGATGGTTTCGAACGGCTGACCTTGCAGTTAGCAGCCCCATTCACAAACCACTATGCCACCAGGCTCCGAAAGATGACTCAGATGACGCAGAAGGTGACTCTGAGTTTGAAGAGAGTTTCTTCACAGACTGAGTGAGTGGTGGAAAGGGACATCCCTGATAAACATCTTATTCATGCGGATCGAGTGTTCGGGGTAGACCCTTGATTATTCACGCGGATTGCTATACTGACTCACAGACACTTTCTAGGGGTCACCGAGCTCACTTTGACTCATGCTGATTCCACGCGTACCAGAGTAACTGTGTGCCACATGGGGTTCAATGGCTGGTTGTTGAAAGTCCATCACTAGTCTTGTTTCTGAGGCCTCTCTGGGTGACCTCACCCCTCTAACTTTTCATTTAGAAATAAGCAGGCAGCCAAGGCTCCAGCTATAATTAAGTCTCAGATATATTGAATGTGGCCAAAGAGCCTTTTGACCATCGTCTTGCTTGGATATGGGTCTTACAGTCTACTACCTGCGTGTGGTGACGTTTAAGTCCTCCGTATGGCTCTTCTCTCCATGCTCTTTGTAACTCTCCCAAACGGGGCTGTCGTTAGGCGCTGCCCAGTCGGTCCTGACTCCTAGCAACTCCATGCCCAGCAGACTGACACGCTGCCCGGTCCTGTGCCACCCTCACAACTGTTCTTATGCTGGAGACCATTGCTGCGGCCACTGTGTGAGTCCACCGAGTCAAGGACCTTCCTCTTTTTCACTGCCCTCCCTTTTCCCGAGCGAGAGCTGCTTTCCCAGGGACTGGTCTTCTCCCGAGCAACGTGTTCAAAGTGGGAGAGCCAAATCTTACTACCTGTGCCTGGAAGGAGCACGCTGGCTGTACTTCCCAGGCAGACTTGTTGGTTCTTTTGGCAATCTGTGTACATTCGACAGTCTTCACCAGCACCATCCTTCAACGGTACTGATGCTTCTCTGCTCCTCCCTTTGGATGGGGTCATGCAAATAAGGTGACTGGGACTCCAGTGTGGGCAGTAGACAGTTTGGCCATTTCATTGGGTATAAAGTGAGCCATTTCAGAAGCAGAAACAGAGAATCTCTCTACATTCAAGAAAGAAGAGCCACAAGTAGAAAGCATTCAAATTCCCTGTGATGATGGAGGTAGCAGTGCCGGGATCATGACACAGACCACCAGGCTGCCCAGCTCACAGAATGAGCTTTTGGGCAGAGAGCTGGCTTGAAGAGTGGGCACCGCTTGGGCATTCATCAGCACCCTGAACAGAGGCAAGGGGGCTGAAGAGCCGGAAGGCTAAGGACCGGCAAGGCTGAGAAGTGGCAGAATAGACCAAAGAACTCTATCCCACAGATCCATAGAGACAGTGATGGGATGAATGATTTACTGGGGTTATGGCAGAAGTTGGGGAAAATGGGGACCTAATCATAATGAGTACAAGAATGAAAAAAAATGCTAAAATCAATAGTGGTGATGATTGTACAACCCTTTTATTAAATATATTTAAACCATTGAATTGTGTTATATGTAAATTATGTCAAAAGTTTTTTTAAAAAACCTTTAAAAGCCTGTGTCCTTAATATTTCTGAACCTGATTTGTAACCTGTTAGCTTCCCAACGAACTCCATAATCATGCATATTGTATTGCCTGGGAGTTCTGCGTGGCCATTCTGAAGTATGACTAAACCCAGGAGAGAAGGAGGCTGCCAGGGGAGGGCAGTCGGTATCAGAAGAGGGTAAAGAAAGGATGGAAGCACTGAGTTCTGCCTTATAGAAATCATTCATCTTTAAGCAGATGTGGGGTTGGATTCTCCTCTCTCATGTGGTCAGATGTGGTCAAGAGGACCCTGCCCCGTTCTGATCAAAGGTAGGGTTCCTATTTCAATTTTAAATTCAAGCTGTTATCAAGAAGCATCAGAGAGTCCATAGAATCCCCATTGAAAGGGGAAAAAGCAATTGCAAACGTGACTTTCAAACACTCCCGGTCTCTGGACTATTCTAAGGCTGCCACGGACCCCTGACACCGTTACTGCCCTGAACTAATCTTTAAAGCTTAAACCAAAAATATCCGTGAAGCCTTCTTAGAACTAAGCAAGAGCTCAGCTGAAGCACTCACAAAGGTCAGGCTTGAGCACTGGGCTCCTGTAAGGATTCTCTACAGGAGATCAAAGTGACAACAGCACCCGGGAAGGTTCGGGCACAGTGAGTCCCTGGTAGCCGAGAGGAACAGCTCGGAGAAGGAGGGGGAGCATCCCAGCACAACTTGGATAATGTCATCGGTGTCGCGGAATTGAACGCGTAGAAACGGCTATCGTTTTCCTATTTGTCACAAGGAAACCCATCAGTGGGGCCAAGAAACAGAACTGAAGCATCTCTCAAGGCGATGTTCTCGTTACCTTGCGTTGAGGATCTCCTTGCTGAGGTTTCACACTGACATAAACATCAAACCCAAAGAGTGTGATGGGAAAAGCGGAGGATCTTTGTGTTCCTTACAGATAAGAACTCCACCATCGCTAAGGACGCCACCCAATTGTACCCTATCCCTGGTACCCTTGTTCGAGTCAAGGAAGGCGAGACTGGTCTCACAGACCGAGGACATGATGTCCGGACAGACCAGTCCCTGGAGAAGGACATCGTGCTTGATGCGGTGGAGGGGCGGTGACAAGGAGGACGGTCCATCATGAGACGGCTCACACACTGGCTGCCTCAGTGGGCTCGGGCGTAGGAACAGTTGCGAGGACGGTGCAGCAGCGGGCAGCGTTTCCTTCTGCTCTGCATACACATGCTGCAGGTGGATGGCACCTGACAACAAACGCCTCCGTCCGCGTGCCTTCGTTCCATCGCCCATGACGTAAGAGGCCTGGCGGGTAGCTTTCATGTGCTACAGAGCATTTCCTTTCTAAAGGTCTCCTCTAACCCTCGGTTGGAAGTCAACCAGCTTGGCTTTCTCTGAGTACATGAGTGGAGTCTGGCACTCAAGGGGCAGGCAGTGGCTGGAAGCGCTGGCAACGGGGAAGGCGCGCTGACACGACACTGACCGTGGACCCAAGGTTACGGAGAACTGATAATGTCAGGAAGTGTTTGCTGTCCCAACCGAGGCACGAAGCAGCTCCCCGGGGGCCCCACCGCCACCCCGAGCTTTTCTTGTGGCCATTGAGGATGAGATGGAGCAGCAAGCACCATAGAAGGGGAGGAAGGAGCTGGAGCCAATTAAGGGACTTGGGGGGTGTGTTGGGGGGATGCTCGGGGTTCTGGTTCACACAGCAGCCAGCGAGGGGGCACGGTTAATACAATGGCTAGAAGTGATCAGAGCTGGGATTTCCAAGTGTGTGCCATTCGTCCTGGGGTCTGGCCTTTTTACAGCACATTAAAGACGGGAAAGCAGAACCACAGGTCTCACAGGGCAGCCCCACCCACCCTAATTGCCACAGACAGGGCCAAGGCAAGAGGCCAGAGGGAAGGGAGTCACCCCACCTGTCTGGCCCATTTCCTCTCCTTCCATAGAAACCCCTCCTTCGATTTAAGGGCCCGGAGGGATTTCCCAACTCTCTCTGCTCATTAAGCCTGATCTTAAAGGGGAAGATTAAATACAGGGCCTGCAGCCAAGATTCCAGATGTTAAGCAAGCCTTCCCTTTGTGGTAGAGGTCCCCTGCTAAGAGGTACTTCTAATTAACATCTAAAGCCAGCCTCTGAGGGGCTGAGAGTGGGAGTGAATGTACAGGGCCCTGGCTCCAGTTCTGGCTAGCTCCCCGGTTTTGATTAGGTGGTGGTGACCTGAGCAGTCAGGCCACACCCCCTCTGGGTTTTGGGTTTTTTTTCACCCAGTCCCACCCTTGGGAGTGGACTATCTCCCACACCAGGACCCCTCACAGACAGGCTGAGACCATCCAAAGAGACTAACCCAAGGCGCTGCAGAAAAGGTGGAAATGTCCTGGAACCCCCACTGGCCAATGGGGGACCCACTCAAGCGGTTATTTGAAAGGGAGGTTAATTTAAAATGAAATATTCAGCCCCAGGGTTGGTGAAAGACATGGTGGATATGGAGAGTCACCTACTGTTGAGGACCTGGGCCCTCTCTCTTCAGGTTTCCCTGCTGCTGCCACCAACCTGTGAGCACTCTTTCTGGGCACCAAACTCTACCTCCCTGCCAGCGACACCGTAGGACAGGCTAGAACTGCGCTGAGTTTCCCAGACGGTTTTCCCCCTAGGAATGCCTGGTGGCTTCTGAATGGCTCCTCTTGAAGTTAGCAGCCCCACTAGGCAACCAGTACAGCACCAGGGTTCCTTTTCTGGGAACAGAGGCCTCATAAAAGTCAGTGACCTGAGGCGGGGCGGGGTAGGGAGAAAAAAAAACGAGCTGATACCAAGGGCTCAAGTAGAAAGAAAATGTTTTGAAAATGATGATGGCGACCTATGTACAAATGTGCTTGACACCATGGATGGATGGATGAATGGATGGATGGATGGATGGATGGATGGATGGATGGATGGATGGTGATAAGAGCTGTAAGAGGCCCCAGTAAAATGATTTTTTTTAAGCTGATACACAGATTACTTCTGACCCCAAGACCTTTTCTACGTCACTTCCTATTTCTGGGGTGTGACTAGGAGGGAGAGCTAAAGAAAGGCCCCCATTTTCCCCCTTTGCTTTATATTGCTTTTATTACATCAAGGAGCAAGGCAAAAAGAGGGAAAGCAGAGGACTAGCCAGGATAATCTTCAAGAGTGATGCAGAAGAGTAGATGGATCTCTCCTAGATATCAACCTTCTTTGATATGTTCATTTTAAACTATCGATTAGATATCAGACACTTTTCTATATGCTAGAATAGCAAAGTGACCCCCAAATCTCTGCCCTCATAAACCCGTATCTCTACTCCTCATGATCAGACATTTCTCCCGTACGACAATAGTAAAACAATTTATTGGCTGCTTTGTACATTAACGATGGATGGAACCAAAGGGCAAGGTCAGAGTGACCCTGGCTGTGATGATTAAGGTTATGTGTTAATTTGGGTGGGTCACAAGTCTCAGTTATTCGGCAGTTGGTAATCATATAATCATCCTCCATAGTGTAACCTGATGCAGTCATCCTCTGTTTTCCCAAAGTGTCAATTTTCAACTAAGGCCTGGTCTTTGGACCTAACCATGTTGATCAACGAGTAAGAGGTGTATTCTATTTGGAGAGAGAAAGAGAGGCAATAGACAAAATAATTATGTACAATGCTATGCAAGATAAACAGCAGAAAAAGAAGGGCAACAAAGGTGTTGGGGGGCATAAATTTTAAATAGGTTGCCAGGGAAGTCAGGATAAGAATGTGACTATAAAATAAAACTCAGAAGTTAAAAAACAAAACAATCAGCGACCCCTGCATAGTCAATCAGAGGAGACCAGGCTGCCAGCAGGACAGTCTTTCCTGCCCCCAGCTTGCTCGGCACCCTCCGTCCAGACCCCTCCTGATCCTGGTAGCGTGGTGATGCCGAAAGAGGAGCCCAGGCACGGGTACCTTTCACACACCGAATGCAGGTGCTCCTGGTCCGCCCTGGCAGCAGAGGCTCTGGGGGAAGCTCCTGCCTCTTCATCTTCTGCTTCCCAGTCCCTCGGAGAGCTCCAGGTGTCTTGGCATTTACTTCCTACCCCCTTCTCTCTTCTGCTCACTTATTGAATCCAGTGTTTATCTCAAGAGAGAGTGACTCAAAAGACACCCTACACCAATGCTGCCTCCTTCGAGTAACCAAGACAACCCACTCCCCAAAGGAATGATGGTCACAGACATCCGGGTTAGGATTGACGGCACACATGTTGGGGGGACACAATTCAACCCACGAGACCCTTAAAGAAGTGACAGCTGCGTGAAAACCCACGGCGGCCAAAGGCTTCCAATATCTGCACGTTTGATCGCTTTGCCTCATTACCTTTATGGTCAAGACTTATCCCATCAGTAAGGGACACGAGAGAAATTCGGTCTCTAAGTTATGCTGGGAATGGGGCCTGGTGGCGCTGTGGTTAAACGCTTGGCTGTGAGGAAAGGCCAGTTGTTCGAAGCTTGAGTCACCGTGAGGGAGACAGATGTGGCGGTCTGTCCGGTAAGCAATAGACTTGGACACCCAGGGGCCAGTTCTATTCTGTCCTCCAGGGTTGCTCTGAGGCCGAGTCAGCTCAATGGCAAAGGCTGACTATACCGGACACATTTCAAATGTCCCACAGCCGCATGTGGTCCGTGCCTACCATATCGGCCATCTCAGACCCAAGACACTGTCCCCCCCCAGGAAGTCCGACTGGACAGCACTGCTATGGCTGGTTTTGGATTTCTATCAACACAGAACTGAGAGGACACCCCAGTACGGCACGGGCTCAGAAGGCAACACTCCTCGGGTACTCTAGGCCCACACGGAGAACACCCTTCAGGCTGACACACGCCTCCACAACCAAGCGCTCCCCCAAATTCTTGAAAGGATCTGTTGGGTTTTCTTCCCAACACGTAAAAACAGTCCTGGAGAGAGAGAGAGCGAGAGCGAGAGCGAGAGCGAGAGCGAGAGAGAGAGAGAGAGAGAGAGAGAGAGAGAGAGAGAGACCCACCGCCCAGTCCCCACAGGCTCCTTCACTCCGAATGTCCTCTCAGACCCAATCTTACCATTTACACAGCCCCGTGTTTGTGGATGTGTATTTTCAAACATGCTCGCCACAGGAGTGCTGGGTCCATGGAATCAGGGGAGCCCCAGCCCCTTCTCTCCTGCCTTCCTACTCAGTGCCACACCACAGGCAACCCAAAGTCCTTTAATATAAACAAAAGCACAAGCTGCTGTAGGGCCCAGGGCTGAAAGCATTCCAAAAGAGACCGGCCAGAAACGGGAGCTCCTCCCATTGGGTCTGTCCCTCATCTGCCTGGGAATTTATTGGCACTGCCCGTAAACGTATCGTTGCCAAGAACAAGGCCAAGTCTGGCTCCAGTGTAAATACTTGTTGGGAGCCATCCCTCCCTGTGACACTTCAGATTTCAAGTGGCTGGGTGGCCTTCGGAACGCCTCATTAAACGGCAACTTTATAGCAGCAAGAGGAAAAGGCTCTGAGTTGTGGGTGCTTTTCTTGGGTACAAATGTATAAATCAATCTTTTCAAAGACAAACAATAGAGCAATTCACAAAACGTGTGTGATTGGGGGGGCTTGGAGTCAAGACACCAAGCGAGGAGAAATAAAAAACACAATGTCTACAGTTTTTCCTGCCTCTGTAATTAGGGGGTGTTGACTCTGGGCATTTCTCTTCAGTCTCATGATGCCAGGGTACTGCCCCCAGGTTGTGAGAGCCCCGTCGCATGTGTGTTGAGTGTGTGTGAGGGGAAAGGAGGGAGAATCTAGACTCATGCTTTTCAAAGTGGGTCCTACCGCCCCCCGCCAGGGCTGCGATGATCCGCCGGGGCTACAAAGGCAGATGCCTACACTTTAGCCTGGTGAACGGGCTGCACACCAAGTTTTCCATTGTCCGGGGAGGCCCTACATGGCCAGTGTGGATATGTGTGTGCTATACACAAGGTGTGTGTCAAACCTACTTTTACACACCTTTGTGACTATTTAAAAACAAAACCCAATTATAATTGGACTTAAAAATAGAAATAAAATCAATGAAAACAAAAACCAGTTTCCGTCAGTCGACCGAGGAGCACTGATAGGCTGCTAACCTGCAGGTGAGGAGTTCGACACCACCAGGTTCTCCTCGGGAAGAAGACAGAGCTTTCTACTCCTGTAAAAACCACAGGCATGGAAACCCACAGGGCATTCAACCCTGTCCTATGGGGGTCTCTGTGCGCCAGCACTGAGTGACGGTCATGAGTCTGGCGAGTCAATTTTCACTCACGACACCGCCCGCCCCACCCCCCATCCCACGGACAGACCTACTCCACAGCATGGTCTTGGCTGCATTGTTTGGAACCAGGTGGCCAAGCCTTCTTCCAAGTCACCTACGGGTGGGCTCAAAGTGCCCACCTTTGGTTCGTGGTGGAGAGCTTTGATTATTTAGAGGTCACCAAGCGCCACAAAACCCCAAGCCTGGCGCCAGCTTATTTTTCTGGCTCATGGTAATCCCCAACTGTGTGTGTAGGAACGTGCTCACAGGCTGTAATCCTAGGGAGATAGACCACCCGACCTTTCTTCCGAGGCACCACGGTGAGCGTTTGCACTACTAACCTTTCCATTAGTGACCGAGTGCAGGAACAAAGTCTATACTTCAAACATCTGCCTTTCACTGGACTTGCAGAATTTTCAGACTGCATCAGTGAGGCCAGTATATTGAAATCTAAAGAAAAATAAATTCTGCTTATGTTAGTTAAAAAATAGAAAAAACAAAAAGAAAGCACCAGATCCAGGGCTAGGAGGGACAGGCCTGGCTGCCCAGGAGCCATTCTAGGTGCATTTGTGCGTGTGAGGGGTCACGGGGTCCTGGCAGGCGAACAGGATGGGAATTCCACCCCGGTCAGAGGGGCCATGGCAAAGGGCCTGGGTTTCATAGCCGTCCCTGCCCAGCCACAGCCCTCAGATGGGTGGAAGGGCAAAGGGAAGAATTTCTGCAGCTGGCAGAGATGCAGCAGGCGGAGGAGGGGGCGGGAGCAGCAGGGGAGGATGGGCCCATACACAAAGTGACCGGCGCAAAAAGGGCGCACCGTGGAGCTGCAAGCGGCTCCACAGCCTGTGTGGTGTTGGGCCTGCTGTAAGCAGGTGCAGGGTTCACAATGTACTCGACACGTCATTCCAACGACACAGACACTGTCATAAGCCCCGTCCTGATTTCATGCTTGGGAGAAAGACCAGGCTTCCCATTCCCGTAAAGAGTTAACTCAGACATCCATGGAGGCAGTTCTACTTCGTCCCACAGGGTTGCTATGAATCAGCATCAACTCGAAGGCAATGAGTCTTTTGAGAATTTCATTTTCTGGGCCTAAAATAACCAGTGCTTTCTGTTTCGTATTCAGATTTTTCCTGGGGGCGGTTTAGCTTATTATATATTCATAGGGAAAATACACAAACACACACGCAAATGCCACTTGCTGCCATTGAGTCATTTCTGACTCATACGGACCCTACAGATCCGTGTGTGTGTATGTATGTGTGTATACATAGATATATACATACATACACACAATCTAGAGAATATATACAATCTACAATCTAGAGAATGTCGTCTATGGAAACATACATATAGACCCAAGTGCGTAGAAGTAGAGGGCATTCTTGAGTGGTGCTGATACTTAGCTCTTGACGACCAGCCAAAGGGTCGATGGCTTGCGCCCACCTAGAAGCACCGCGGAGGAGAAGTCTGGCGATCTGCTTCTGAAAGGTGGAGCGGATCTCCTCCGCACACCTGGGCTAGCCAAGCGCTGGAACCAAGCTGATGGCAAGCAGTTTGGTTTGGGTTTCTCCATATAGAAATATTTTCATAGATATCCTATCACCTGTAGTCATCTAATATAAAATACATGCTCATTTCATGCAAACGGACACATAGTACAGTCATCGGTCGACGTGTCTGGCTTTTCTCCCCTCCTTGATTGGATTCTAGACTCCCACTAAGAGACCTGCACCTCATTCTTTGAGATGGCTGCATAGTAACACACCAAGTGACTGCTCCATATTTTCTTCTTTCTTCTTCTGGTAAGTGTTTGCTTTGTGGGCCCTTCCTCCGTGGGCCCATGTAAAACGGTTCTACAGTGCCCACGGGTTCGGATACAAGTATTTTGCTAGAAAGCAATTCTGGAAGTGACACTCCTGGCTCAGGGAACGCACCTGATTTGAACAGACCTGGACACAGCGCCTGTGAGAGCTCTTCGTCCTCCTGACAGCAGCCTAGCCCCCTCTGCCCTAACTCCACTCACAGCAGGTTCTACCATGCTTTTTAATGCTTGTCTGAGCCTTGCTGTCACCCGGCCATCGTCCAGACCGGAGGGTGGGCAGGAGCAAGGGTCGCAAGCCCCACTGCTCCCGTGTGCAATTCCCTCAACATCGGGGAGGCCAGGCGGTTTCTTTTTAAGTTTGGGTCTCCTTCTATTTCTCTCCAGTGAGTTCTCATTCCACACCCATGGCCCACGCTTCTTTCCCCCTCACTGACCCATAGTTCTTCGTGTTGGCGTTAGATGCCATGGGGTCGGTTCCGACTCTCAGCGGCCCCGTGGGCTTGAGCCACGTTCACAGCTGTTACGTGCGAGCCCACTGTTGCAGCCACTGGGGCGCGGATCTAGCTGAGGGCCTTCCTCAGTCTCGAGGCCAAACACGGTGTCCTTGTCCAGGGACCGGACTCTCCCAACAGCAGGTCCCACGCGCACGAGACAAAGTCTCCTTAACCTGCTCGTCAGCATTCTGCAGCGGTCTGTGCAGCTGCCATGCCTTACGTTTGCAGCAACTGCAATTTTAAAACTCTTCAAATTACCAACTAGAGGCGCCCACAGTTCTTTACACGTTCTGTTCATTCAAGGTCAGTTTTATTCATCTTCTAGGTTTCCTCAGTCTACTGCTTTATAAATCTTTGTTCAGGGCCTTTCCCATGAATGATAAGGCAGGGTGGCATGAGCAGTCCGGTGACTTCCTTTCTCTCATACAGTGGACACCTGAATAGCGACAAAACATGGCATCACCGCCAACTGGGACCCTGTCCCCCGGAGCCCCACAGCACCCCCACACTGACTCTGTGGGGGTAAGGGCTTCCTGCGAGCTTCTGAGGGCAGAGTTTAAAATCCTATGTCAGTCCCAGGCCTTTGAGCAAAACAAACACGGACGTGCAGGCCAAGGCCAAGCATTCTGATGGGGATCAGCCCAAGCACTTCCTACAGAAATGAGGCCACATGCACTCTTGGTGTTAGTTCCAATATGAACTCAAACACCCCCCCCCCCCCAACAAACAAACAAACTCAGCTCTTTGACATCTATTCTGTCGATATTTACATTTACCCCCTGTGGCAGTTAGACACGTCAACGTGCACCAGTGTGAAAGTGCAGGGCTGGGTCCAACCTGTCAGGTCACAGCCTGAAGACGCATCCTTGGGGGTGTGGCCTGCTCAGAAGAGAGGCATAATAAGCGAGGGAATTTCTCCTTCCTCTCTGGCGCCTTTGTCTTCTGCTGTGCTGGACTCTGCGTCCGTCTCCAGGGACAGGCCTCTTGTGGGCCACTGACCTGGCGAGTTGTCGGTGCCCTGCCACATCTCTACCGACCTGGGATCCTTGCACCTCAGCATCACCTGGCCTGTGATCTCTCTGCTTCTGGCTTCACCTTTGGCGCCATGGGCCTGAAGCTACGCGAGTCTGAAGAGGGCCCCGGCTAGCAATGGGCTGGGCTGGGCTGCCTTCTTGATATAAAGTTTTTCTTATACATATGTGAGTGTCCCTGGTCTTGTTTCTCTAGAGAGCCCAGTCGAACACCCACGAAAAGGAAAGGAGCATGCTGATAAAATAAATGGACAGATAGCCTCATTAAAACACATTTTAGAAACATCTGTCATCACTTTCTAGTTGCTTATTAATGAGCTTTCTTTCTCCACTAGATTGTAAACCAGGGGACTGCTGGAACTCCTTGTCTGCACTCTCTGGGGTTTCCAAGACTCAGAATTGGGTCAGTACCTGTCGCATCCAAGCTGATTCTGACGCGTGGTGACCCCAACGCATCACAGAAGATGAGCAGAACTTTCTTCTGATGTCCACATTAGCAGCCGGTGTTTAGATCGAACCCCCGATGTTTAGATTAGCAGTCAAGTACTTTCCCTGTGTGCTTGAGGGGCTCTGTCACATGATAGACCACTGTCAAATACTTGAGAAATTGTAGGAGCCCTGGTGGAATAGGGATTATGTGTTGGACTGCTGATAACTGCAAGGTCAGTGGTTTGAATCCACCAGCTGCTCAGCAGGAGAAAACGGAGGCTGTTCGCCTCTGTAAAGAGGTCAAGTCTTGAACACTCAAAGGGGGCAGTTCTACGCTGTCTTGCTGGGTCATTGTGAGTCGTAATCAACTTGATGGCAGTGAGATTCCACCCCCCCCCCAAACATTTGCTGAATCAATAACATTAAACATTAGCTTCAAAACTTCTGGCTAGAGCCAACAAATAGAAATTGAACTAATTAGTGTTTCTTAAAAGATGTCATCAGAATTTATCCACCTTTCCAAGAGGATCTATCACTACTTGCTAGTGCCAGGAGTTGATTGTGACTAGTCTGCTCGGACTCACGAGTAACTATATAGATACAAGCTCCTTATCATTGAGTCAATGCTGACTCATAATAACCTTATAAAGACAGGGCAGAACTGCCCCTGTGAGTTTCTGAGACTATAACTCTTTATGGGAATAGAAAGCCCCGTCTTTCTCTGGAGGAGCCACTGGTGGTTTTTGAACTGCCGACCCTGTGGATCGCAGCCCAACTCCTAACCATTATGCCTTAAAAGTGCGATGCAGGGAGGACTATTCAGGTCTGAATCGTCCAGATGGAGTGGCAGTGAGCCACACCACTGGACACCGAGGGCCACCTTCCTTCTTCACCTTCCTCGTGGTATATCTGGCGCTTTAAGAAGGGGTGAGGGGCTGCCAGAGCCAGTTCTGTCTGTCTGAGGTCCTTGGTTCTAGGGCAGCTGTGGGACTAACCCCCCATTGTGGAAACTGGAGGAGGTGAGCCTTGTCAAGGACACACAATCAGACCGTCGCCCCGCAGGGCCATGTGGATGAGCGTGTGCTGTGGAGCCAAGGCCCTGCACAAGGAAGCGCTGGGATTTACTTTGCTTTACCCATCAAGATGGTCTGAAGAGCCGTTAACTACCACGATGCGTTTTCACATGCCTGGAATGGGGAGATGGGATCAAACCAAACAGGATTAAGGATGGGAAATGGGAGGGGATGAGCCAGCATTACTAAAAATGCATTCCTGAGAGAGTAACTCCAATTTACAAGGCAAGTCCATTCCAATCATAATGGCAGACATTAGGTGCAGACCTTAGAACTCTCAGATCACAGAGGGAACGATTTATGGGGAGCCCAGGGCTCAAAACCAGTCTGCTGACCAGCGATCCCGTCCCAAACCATCTCCAGAAAGCCACCTTGCCATCTCTGAGTTCCAGGAGCTCATGCTGACTCAGTTTGGCTGACGGGCCATGGGAAGCTTCGATTGGCTGTCCCGGCATCCACAAAGAATGTGTTCTGGGCTAAGTCCACCACTCAGTTGGGACGGGGAAGGCGGGGAGAAACAATCACCATTTCATACATCGGTATGTAGTTACCAGAGCTCTGAATGCCCTGGAGCCAATCAAAATAGGGTCCGTGCAGATCAGATGCTGCTCTCTGCCAATGAGAGGACTGGTTCCATCACTCCGGGGAGAAGCCCAGTAAGAAAAGAAGAAGAGAAAGAGGAGCGAGCGCATGATCCCTTCTGCTTGTGGAATGGCACCTTGTCGTTCCATCCTGGGGCAGAGGCTGCTGGCTGAAACTGGTACAAACTACAGGGACGCCCGTCACGGGATCTTGACACATCTTACAAGAGTTCAGGACTTAAAAACCCGCATCTTGGAAACTGGCCCAAGTAGGTAGAATTTCAGCCAAATGTCTGAACCCAAATGGATGTCACCACTCTGGTTTTTTAATGGTAGATGTGGCTGAGAAAAACAAAATCTAGTGCTGCAGAGCCCTGTGTCTGGTGGAGCCAAAATCAGATCTACTGTTTGAAACACAGACCAGCTTTGGTCACAAAAGTGCCCCCTGCCCTTTTTCTGTCTCAGAAAAAAGGACATTGTCTTTCTCTAATAGAGATATTGACGATAAAGAAAAATGCTAACACAGCAACTAAAAAAACCCCAAACCCTTCAACCTTCAGGGGCCTTAACAGGCTGCCTGGGGCAGACGAGGAGGAAGCATGGCAGGATGCGGGCTGACAGGCGGCTGAGTCGGCACACCCTCCTGCAACAATGGACTTGACCATTCTCTGGGGCGCTGATGCCTTGCCACTAGGGTTGCTCTCAAGTGCAGTCCTTGAAGAGACCACGGCCTGTTCAGGCAGCCTGACATTGATAGGAAGCAGGCGATCCATCACCCACTTCATCGTCCTCCTCTCAATCCCACCGGGAAGGGTGGAGAAGGCCTTCGGTGCTGGGCAGCACTACATCTATATAATCCCTGTTGGCCATTGAAGTGATGTGCCATGGTCAGTATTTAAACGGGGTTAGCAGTTCAAACACACGCCAAGGTCTCTCGAACGTAAGGCCCAATGACCTGCTTCAGGAAGGTCACAGTCATAAAAACTCCAGGGGGCATTTCTATTCCTTCACACAGGGATTTCGATGCATCCAGATCAACTCGGTGGCGACTGGGAACACCAGGGGGAAACGCACAGAACATGAAATAGTAAGGAAGAAACCAGTGCCTGTGCTAACCACATCTACAAGACACACAGGCAGGACTCTCAACATATAAAATCTGCAGGGGCGCCTGCAGCCTCGTGCCCTTTCGCCATCCTTACACACTCTGTATGCTGAGTGAATAACCCATGAACCTGGACTGCGTGAGCAACGTGGCATCGAGATTGGAGGACGGCTTACTGACAACCTGCGATGTGCAGATGACACAACCGTGAAAGACTTATTCACGACGATCCACTACGACAGCCTTCAACATGAACTACACTACACCTCAGCATCATGAAAACAGACATCCTCACAACTGGGCCAAGCAGCACCTTGAAAACAAACTGAGAAACGATTGTAGAGGTCAATCATTTAGTTTTACTTGGTTCCACAATTAAAGCCCAAGGCAGTAGAAGTCGAGAAATCACACAAGAATTACATTGGATAAAGATGCTTCAAAAGACCTCTTTGAAGGGTTAAATAAGCAAAGATGTCCCTTTACGGGCTTAGGTACACCTGACCCAGGCCGTGGTATTTTCAATAGCCTCATATGCATGAAAAGGCTATACGCTAAGTAAAGAATGAACACACCTGCCTGGGTAAGAAGCAGAGCCAGAATGCACAGCGGAAGTGAAGCTGTAAGGCTTCCTGTCAGACCCTTTGGGTATGTCATCAGGAGAACCGAGACCCTGGAGACGGGCAACCCTCAAGGCGATGGCAGCAACTAGGGGTTCCAGGACAGACACGACAGAGCGGATGGTGCAGGACTGTACTCTGTTTCCTTCTGATAAACACAGCATCGCTACCAATCAAAATAAACCCAGCAACACCTCACCACGACAAACCTAACATCGACTGTAATAAGAAATTCTAAACCTTCGTTGAAGGATAGAGAAGTGATACACCTTGTGTACGCAGAGCCTTACACGTCAAAGATGGCAAGAGTCACAATGAATGCATTTACTTAACTTCCAATAAGAAGACTTCCCCAAAGACTTAAAAACATTCGTACAAAGGAATACAGAGTGAAGACCAAGACAATTTTGGAAAAAACAGAAGAGGAGAGACTCATCCAGTATTAAAACACATTTGAAAACTATAGTAATTAAAACAGTATGATGCTGACTCAGTAAGAAGCGAATAAGCAGAACAGAACAGAGAGCCCTAAAACAGGCCTGCGTATTCTTAGGGACTGGACATGTGATATATGTGGGACCATAGTAAGTAATCACTGTGCTGAGTTTTCAATCCACAGGAAATTTATTTTTAATCTGTCTCAAACTTGTTTATCTCTGTAGCGTGAGGTACAAACCTAATGCTATATTTTGTTGTGCAAAAGACAAAACTCTAGAATGAGAAGATTACTGGAAGGAAAATAGAGGTCAGGTTTTCATTTTTAACCAAAAAATGACTATGTTAACACAATCAGATCTAAAGAAAAAACCATGAAGTATAAAACAGCAAGAAGCAATATGAAACCACTTACATACATTAATACGCATGCACATAAATGCATATTTCTGTGTATAAATAATACATAGCCGTTAAACATCTAAAACTCATGTTGGAAGAATGTGTACAAAACAGCAGAGAGATGGAATTATTGGCACTTCGGTGACACATATGTATTTTTAAGTGAAGCTTACAACCAAGTAAAAGTCGTGTTTTTGGCTGCCATGAAGCCCACCCAACTCACCAAGCTCGCCACCCTCTCCTCTTCAGGTGCGCCCTGGCTGTCCTCCTAGTAAGACCGCTGTGTTCTTCTTCTGGGTCGACGGCACTCACCTCCATGGAGTCGATTCCGACTCACAACGACACGGCACAGAGTAGAACTGCCCCTGTGGGTCTCGGAGACTGTCCCTCTTCACAGCAAGACATGTCTCCTTTCTCCGTGGATCAGCGGGGCCGTGAACTGCCCGCTGTGCAGTTTGCAGCCCCACTAGAAACCCACTACGCCAACTCACTTCCTGGTCCAATGCCGGCCCCACTTGGTTACCAGCAGGGCAGTTGGGATCGATGGGTTTTCATAGGTTGATTTTTAGAAGATTACCAGGCTTTTTTTCCTAAGTTTTTTTACACACGAGCCTCCAGCGACCGAGTGGTAAGGGCTTGGAATCAAACCCAGGGCTTCCTCGTGGAAGGTGTGGTGCCATGAATCACTTTCCAGGCCACGTAAGTGGGTCTGGTAATGCCCAGCAACTGATTGCATCCAGCCAGGGGGCTTGGCTAGTTTGTGAATAATAGGAATAGGTACACAGAAGCTGTGGGAGTGGGCCATGCAAATAAAGTGTAGTGAAGTCTAACGAGGGGATGGGTCAGTTTTGCCATTCGGCTAGACTTTCCAAGGAGCCACGCAGAGCGGGAGAGGAAAGATAGAACCGGATAGAAGGACAGAACACGACGAGCTGGAAGCGGGGCATGTCCTTTGGACCCAGAGGTCCTGTACTGAGAACCTTCCAGACGCAGAAGGCAGAGAGCGGTAAAACCAGAGATGGGACAGGGCCGCAAGCACAGCAGAGGACCAGCAGCTGAACCAGGAGACCCTCCCGAGGGTGCCCTTGCCCGCAGAGAGAAAGCCACGTGCTTCCAGGCAGGAGGCTTGCTGGCGGAGCGGGGCCTCTCTGTGTACTTCATGAGAAAAGCTTACTGACCCACTGTCGGCTGAGCACGGGATGGCTCTGGACACTTGCCCACACAAGTCTCTCTCAGGGCCTGGCAGCAAAGATCAGGAAGAGGCTGTCCGGATCACAGATTCCATCCAGCTGTGCTTCTGCTCCTGAACTATAAACGGTTACCTCCCCGATCAACCCCATCCTCGTGAGTGTTGTGTCAGTGCTGGGCGGCCAACCCTCACCCCCTGTAGAGGGTGCTGTGGACGGTGGGCTGGAGTCAATGGTAGAAGGCTGGAGAGAGGTGGGGTCTGATGCAAGAATCAGGCCGGGGCCAATGCTGATGTTCTCTCTCCTTTGTGAAGTTTGAGGATGCCGGAGATCCGTTGCCACACTGTTTGGACAGCAGGGGACTGTCCTCACTGAGCATCAATGGCAAAATACGAATGGCTGCTACATCTGAGCGTCTTCCGGACTTGCTTTTGCATTGTCTACGTCTGCAGACGGTATCGTGAAAGTGCAGAAAAGCAAGGAGGGTTCTGTGGGCTGAGGAGCGCCTGACTCGGGCCATGGCATTTTCCGTCGCCTCGTGTGCAGGTGAAAGTGGGGCATCCAGTAACGGAGAGTGAAGGGGAACAGATGCATTCAAATGATGGTGCTGACAAAGACTATGGAGACGACGGGCCGCCCAAAGGACAAACCAATCTGTCTTGGAAGATGTACAGCCAGACTCTCCTTAGAGGCCAAGATGGGGAGACTGTCTCACGTACTTGGGACACATTACCACGAGAGACCAGTTTCCAGAGAAGGACATAGTCCCTGGTAAAGGAGAGGGGTACAGGGTCGCTACGGGTCGGAGCTGACTCCAGGATAACGAACAGCAGCAGCATGTTTTACATATTTTGAGAAAGACTGTTCAAGACTCCAGAGGTGCATCCCGAAGTAAGAACACCCGCTTTTCTATCAACCTACGGAGCATCGACTTGAGGGTGTGTGTTCAAAATGCAGGCTGTCCACAAGACCGGCAAATCCATGCAGTGGCTGAGCCCTGTGTTGGAAGGCTTTGGGAGGCTGTAGTTTCTGTCCCCAGCTACTGTGGCCACAACTCTGGTAGTATTTAAACGGCTGTAAGAGTGTGCATTTGGGGCACAGAGCGGGGTTGACCAGTTAATGTAAACACATTAGGATAAAAACCCTTCTTGTGTCTATTTTCCAGTAAGATACAGCTCGCGAGACGATAAAGCCTCTTCTGAGCTATGTGCTTCTCCCCAGCGGAAATGGCCCCTTGGCCTGGGGATAACTCCTTGCCAAGCCGCGTGGCAGAGAGAGCTCATGTCCACCCTCCCAGATGAGGGCTGAAGCTTGTGTCACCAGAAAGCACAAGATGGCAGGTCGTCCGAGATGGACTGCCCTGGACACACTTCTCCACGTTTGCTGACACTGCTGCCAGCAGAGCCAGGTGGGCTAGGGTTTTGGTCAGCTTCGTCTGCTCTCTCTGCCTTCCGCGTGCTCTTGAACACACCAAAGACACCTAACTTACTGCCCTTCAGTCCATGCTGACTGATGTCCATCCCCTGTGGGTTTCCGAGACTCTCACTGCTGACGGGAGAGGAGCCCAGTGGCTGCAAATGGATGACCATTCTGATCGCAGCCTGTCACATACCCAGCACCCCCCCAGGGCTCCCAGGGAACATAAGGTGGCCCCTTGTCCTGCTCTCCAGCCCACTGATGTCAGAGAAAAGATATTTGAGACTTGTGAACATTCAGCATACCTGTTCATGTTCGCTTCATTTCATTTGGCTTTTGGGAACTAAGAAAGTTTAGAATAACACACATACACACAAGATGAAATTATCCTAACAATGATGTAAGGCGAAATTATTATCCAAGCACTTCTCGGTGTCACTTAACATGTGTTCTATATTTAGAGGCTAAGGACCTCTCCGTTGGAGCATAAGGTGACCCCAAACATAAGAGAACTCCTACTAAAGGTTTTGGGGACAAATGGATTAGATAAAGGTAAATAATGTAAGTGAAAGTAGGTGAAGAGAGGCAGCAGTCAGTGTAAGACATGAAAAAAATATTAATTGGAAAATTATCAAGGGTTCAAGAGGGAGGGGAAAAATGAGGAGCTGATACCAAGGGCTCAAGTAGAAAGGAAATGTTTTGAAAATGATGATGGCAACAAATGTACAAATGTGCTTGACACAATGGATGTATATATGGTTTGTGATGAGAGCTCTACGAACCCCCAATAAATGATAAAAAATAACATAAGTGAAAGACTATAACTAGATACAAACACTATATTTAAGATACAAAAGTATAGCATTTATGACATTTACCTCAAGATACATAAGATATCATTCTTAACACACCTATTTTAAAAACAACCCACCACCCTCGAGTTGATTCTCAATCACAGTGACCCCACAGGACAGAGCAGACTGGCTTCTGGGGTGTCTGAGACCATAACTCTTTATGGGAGCGGAAAGCCTCAGCTGTCTCCCAGGGAGCAGCTGGTGATTTTCAACTTCTGACCTTGAACCACCAGACCAAATCTCGGCCACCAAGTCAATGCCAACTAATAGTGACCCTGTAGGACAGAGTGGAACTGCCTCAGCGGGCTTCTGAGACTGTAAATCTTTGTGAGAGGAGAAAGCCCCCTCCCGTCACCACCAGGGCTCCTTCTATATATTTTAACATAATATTTGCATATGTAATTAAATACATGGACGTGCACACACACGTGTTTAATTGCACACGCAAGCATTATGAAAATTAAAAAAACAACAATGCGAGCGTAGACGCCTCCTACCTCCCCGTTTGCCCCAGTGCTCGCTGTCGGGAATTGCTGCGCCGGGGTCCCAGACGTGGACTTCGCTGTCGGCCGACGTGGGAACAATGTGCAGAGCGCGCTGCCAGGTCCTCGGGCACCAGCTCGTTTCTGCTCTGGCTCCTGGAGATCAAGTTCTTCATTCGTGCCATTTTTAAATGATCTCTCAGTCTTGTTTACAAAGACAGCCCACACTTGTTACTGCTGAGGTCACAGGCCCTGAAATACTCCTGGGATTTCAATCTCTCTCTCTAAAAATCATTTCCTCAGTTGACCCCTGGGAACATCCCAATCCAGCACTAGGGTCATCTCAGGCTACTGCGTGCTCCCTAAATAATGCCTTGATGCTCAGACACCACCACGGGGACCTCTGCCCTCTGAACGAGGCCCTTCACGAAGGCCCGAGTACAGGGCAGTGCTTCATTTCTGAGGAGAACTTTCTTTTAGGGGGAAAAGCCGGGCCCTCTGAATGGGCTTGGGAGTCCGAGTGGGTGTAAATGGGTAAGGTGCTTAGCTGGTCACCAAAAAATTCATCCGGAGGCACCTTGGAGCCTTCTGGGCAGCTGTGCGGTCACTAAACCTCCCAGAAACCGTGACCATGCTTTGCAGGGGCTTGGATCCGCCCTGTGCCTGCCCTCAGCTGCCCCGGGCCACTCACACGGGGGCATGGCTGAAGAAAAGCAACCAAGAAGAACTGTTTGTGGAAGACGCTTAAAGGGAGGATTCTCCAGAGCATTCTCAAATCCCAAACGCCAAGCTCGTTGATGTCGAGTCTATTCCAACTCCCAGCGGCCATAAAGACCGGGTAGGACTGCCACTGTGGGTTTCTGAAATGACACTTTTTTGGGGGGTGGAGGGGAGAGACAGCCTCATCTTTCTTCCCTTGGGGTGGCTGGTGGGTTCAAGTCACTGACCTTGAGGTTAGCAGCTCAACACGTAGCCCACTACACCATCAGGGCGCTTTGGAACATTTCAAGATGGGACTAAATGTATTGGGAGCTTTGAGGAGCTTCGGATGCCCTGCCTCTTATTTAACTCCATGACCAGAGTGGCGGGAGCCATAGTGGGGCTCCGTCTTGCTGTTGACTGCAGCCATCAGGCTCTGTGGGGCCACGGTGCATGAAGAGGGAGGGTGACAGATGCCCCTGGGGCAGGCCAGATAGTTATGAAGGAGGCCAACCTGAGCGGCCTTCCGCAGACTGAGGGGGCTGCTGCTAGTTTAGCTAGAGACAAAAGGCACGCCCAGGACAACGACCGAGTCTAGCTGCTCTACAGACCACATCGATACCAGTGGACACGGGGGGATGTCATCCTAATGTGACCACAGAAAGTCTCCTCATTTTAACAGAAACAGAAAGATGCTTCGTTCTCCATGAAGAAAATACCTCGAACCCAAGCCCTGTCCGAGGCGTGAGAAAACACTGGCTCCGTAGAGGCAACACGGAAATGCGAGGAGCATGGCCAGGACGGGGCCAGGAGGCCAGCACAGTGCTGAGCAACGAGTCCTCACCATGGACCCATGGTGTCCACCGACGGGTAGCTGCCCGAGGGTCAGGCTGGATTCCGAAGAGGACATGGGACAAGGGGTGTCACTACTGATGTCAGATGGATCTTGGCTCAAAGCAGAGAATCCCAGAAAGATGTTTTCCATGTGCTTCACTGACTGAGAGCGTGCGCTGGACGGTGTGGCCCATAACAAACTATGGACAGCTTTGAGAAGCAGGGGGGGTTCCAGAACACTTCGTCGTGCTCATGTGGAATGCATGTGTGGATCAAGCAGCAGCTGTGGGAACAGGACACGGGAATACCGTGTGGTTTAAAATCAAGAAAGGTGTGTGCTGGGCAGGGAGGGTAAAAAGAGGAGCTGAAACCAAGGGCTCAAAGAGAAGGTAAGTGTTTAGAAAATGATGGCAACATCTGTACCAATATGCTTGATACGATTGATGTCAGGATTGTTATAAGAGCTGTAAGAGGCCCCAATAAAATGATTTTTAAAACAAAAAAGGAAGAAAGGTGTGTGTCCGGGTTGTATCCTCTCACCCTATTTATTCAATCTGTCTGCTGAGCAAATCGACAGAGAAGCTGGGTTCCATGCAGAAGAATGTGGCACCAGGAGTGGAGGAAGGCGTCATAACCTGGGATGTGCAGAGCGAGGACTTGAAGCATCGCTGATGGAGATCAAGGATTGCAGCCTCATTGCGGATTGATTACAACTCCAGTGTCAAAATATGGAGACAGGTTGTCAGGAGAGACGAGTCCCTGCAGAGGAAGGTCATGCTTGGTAAAGTACAGGAGCAGTGAAAAGGAGGAAGACTTTTGACAAGATGGACGGACTCTAACACACGAATGACAGGGAGGATGGCACAGGAGCGGGCAGTGTTTCTCTCTGTGGCACAAGAGGCTGCTATGAGCCGGATGGCACCGCCGCCACCACCACGAACCTATGAGGGAGCGACCCAGCTCCCCATTTTATAGGTGAGCAAACCAAGGCAGAGAAGCTAACTCCACGGCTCTGAGTCGTTTGGCAGGTCTGCGAGACAGCTGGGGTTGGTTGGACGCTGTCACGCTGCCGTGATTCATTTGCAAAGCTAGAGAAGTGAGCCTGGGACACGTAGCTATGTACCTCTGGGCAGGCCACAGCCTGTCTGAGCCGCAGACACCAGATCTGCAACATCCGAAACAGCAGACACCCGGTAAAGGTTAGCCTGCCCTCTTCTCTTTCCTTCACTCTCCCAGGCCAGGGCTAAGGATGTGTCAGCCTGGCTGCCTTCCCGATGGACAGAGTGGGACAGCCAGGGGACAGAATGCTCACTGCACGCTCACTCCCCATCCACTTGCTTCTGCTCATTCCAAAACAAAACAACCCAAACCAGGTGCCACTGGGCCAATTCTGACTCCTGGCAACCCCTATGTGCCTGCAGAAGTGTGCACACTGGGGTCCACGATGGCACTGTCAAGACCAGTCTTTCAGTTAGCAGCTGGGACCTAGCCCTTTACACTGCCTGGGGACTCCTGTTCATGAAGCCAAGGCTGTTTCTACTGCAACCTGCCAATCCGGTAGAGCCTCATTTTGGGGGCATAGTGGTTCTGCATTGGTCTACTAACTGCAAAGTCAGGAGCTCAAACCTACCGGCCGCTCTGTGGGGGAAGAAGAGTTACAGTCTTGGAAACCTACAGGGGCAGCGGCCAATGGGGCTACAATCTGCAACGGTAGTAGTTCAAAATCACCAGCCGCTGCTCGGGAGAAAGATGAGACTTTCTCTCTGGAAAGAGCTACGGTCTCAGAAACGCACAGGGGCAGTTCTACCCTGTCCTACAGGGTCGCTATGAGTTGGCATCGACCTGATGGTAATGAGTTTGGGGTTTATCTTACACACTGGCCCTGGTGCCAGATGAAGATGTGGGGGCACCCATCCACTCAGAGCAACAAACGCCTCCAGAGAAAGGCTCCTGGCAGCCCTGGGCTGACAGACTCTGACATCCCCGGAGACTCTGGCTTCAATCACCACAGATCCTAGCAGCCCCACTGCCCCGTGCTCTCACACACACAGCTGCTCCAGAGCAACAAGCTGAAGGGTTAGCTGCCCAACAGTGGCCGTGGGTTGTGCCTAACACCACCAGCCTGATGCTGCAGGGACTAATGCTGGTGCCCACGCTGGCGTCCTCCCCTTGGCATCCATAAGCCCCATGATGAGCTCAGCCCCTCAACTCGATGGGCTCACACCATGGCTGGCACAAGAGGCCCACAGCCAACAGTTGTGAGGATGGCGCTGGGCGGGCAGGATTCCTCTCTGTTGTACAGAGGTCACTGTGAGTTGGAATGGATCCAACAGTGCTTAACAACAAGAGGAGCTGAGGGCTTGCATTCACAGCACAGAGGCTGGGCTGAAACAGAACTCTGGAAGGATCCATGTGGCAGTTAACTGCCCAGAAAAAGCACCCAGGAGATGCTGGATGGAGAACCTAGGCACCAAGTTCGGGCATTCCCCAGGCCGGTTACCCACTGTGCCCTGCCACAAAGTACCCGCCACTCAGGCCTGAGCCTCGCCTTCGCGTGACTCTGGCACCTGAGAATCCTTGTGGCTGGACAGTCGGAGGTCTTCAGTTTGCACAGAGGTTCCTGCACCCAATCCTCTATGGCCCCGGGGCTCCTTGGTCCCGGGAGGAACGGGGGCCAAGAGGAGATTCAAAGAAGATCCCGTGGTCACCTCTCCATTGGTGACTACATGTCTGGGGTTTCCCAAGGCCAGACATCGTTTCAGATATCCTAGCGCATGCTCCTGAGCCATCAGCCCGGGGACAGGGTGATGTCAATTATAGTACTTGGACTGGGTGAAGAAATATTGCTATTAAATGTAATGAGTCGGTAATAACATGGAAATGCCTGTTTATTCATTCACAACGGAGTTCCCGCCTCTACTGGCCATCCCAGATGGTGTGAGGGTAGTAAGCACCAATGATGACTGATAAAGTAGGAAGCGTGCGGACAGTGCTTGATTCGCCGGGGGCTCTCGGTCCAAGCTGCCAACATTTGACCCTGGGCTCCAACACCGAAAAGCCAGACAATCCCCAGCAGTGGCCCTAACTGCCGGGCACCTCAGAGACCTGTACGGGGTACCAAGAGCAATGACGCCTCCCTGGTGGGGCCCTGGTGGCGGAGGGGTCACATGCTGGGCGCCGCCAACTGCAAGGGCAGCAGTGGGAAACCACCAGTCGCTGCACAGAATGATGGGGCGTTCCGATCCTGCAGAGTTACTGCCTGGGAATCCCATGGGGGCAGCCCTACCCAGCCCCAGGTCACTGTGAGTTGGCATCAACTCAATAGCAGCGGGTAAAGGACGAAGATCTTTGGAGGGCTCATAACTGGTACCAGGTAGTACGTGCTCAATACTTCTCAGCTGCACTGTAATATGAAGTGCCTGTTGCACACACACACACACACACACACACACACACACACACACACACGGCATAAGGCTAAGAGCCGTTCAGGACCTCCCTGCAGGCTAACTTCATAAAGGCACAGAGATCAAGGGCCTCTCCATTCATGAAAATGAAGACAATGCCACTCTGAGTCACACCGGTAAAAACAGGACCGGGCCATGGACTTTCTCCTGCCTTCCTACCATTCTGAAATCCCTCAGTACTTCCTGAGTTGACTTCAGGGTCAAATGTTCCCGACAGCTCAGATGCATGCAGACTAAGGATGGAAGTCAGGGAAAAGCACTCCTCCCACCCCCAGTGTGTGTGGGCACGCACAATAGCTTCAACAATCACAGCGCTGAATAGAAACTATACCAGTCACCACTGAGATGATTCCAACTCTGGGAGGGTAGAACGGCTGCAGATGACCTTCTGGAAACCACTGGTCAGGGCTCCAGGAAGTACATGGTCAGGTCTTCCTTCCCAAATACCTCTGGGTAGGTTTGAACCGCCAACCTTCTGGGTGACAGTCCACTGCTGAACCACTTAGCCTTCCCCAGAGAAGCTGCAAGGCGTGTACCTGCCCCACTGGCCTGTGTGTTGAGAGCAGTCTCAGTGTTCAGCATTTGGTCGCGAGCTCTCTCACCGGATGGCTGGAGAGTTCCAAAGTTTTTCTCCTGCAAATGATTCCATCTTTATTCCTGCCTTTGAAGTTCAAATGGCTTTCATCTGACTAGAAAACGCAGCCAGTGGAGAAGAAAGATACTAGGAAACTGACTGAGGAGCCAAACAGCTCAACTCTTTCCATCGGATAAATCTGTAGTTGACCTGAAATCTAGTTCACGGTGAAAATAAAATGAAACACAACCTAAGCTCAGTGACATCGAGTCTACTCCTATTTATGGGGACCCTACAGGTCCTTCGGGGTTTCCAACCCTGTGACTTTATCAGAGTAGAAAGCCTCCATTTCCCTCCCTTGGAGGGGGTAGTGGTTTTGAACTGCTGACCTTGCAGTTAGTAGCCCAACCAACATGTAACCAGTATGTCACCACCACTGGGGTTCCTGGTTGGAGGTAAAGCAATACAGAACTAAATTCCCACCTGCATCAGTTTGGCAGCCTATGGTATCAAATCTAGATTCTTTTTTTTTTCAAATCTGGATTCTGCGGAGGGAGGCAATGAGCTTCCCTCCAGTATTCTGACTTCCTTAAAGGATGAAGGCAAGATGACTCTATTTCGGTGCCTGTTTCTAAATAATGAGCAAACTTTCTGGCGAAGATCATAAAAGGTCTTTCGTTCACACGCCATTGGGCAGATGCAGATCATGGACTCTCCCAAACTCTGGGGCACGCAGTGGCGGCACCCTGCTGAGGGGCTAACCATTTCAAAGGATGGTTGCTTGTAGGTCCACAGGGCGGTTGCACAACTAAAGGACCAGAGGTCAAGGGTACAGACGTTATTTCAAGAAAGCTAAAGAGCGCTGCTGGTGTGGTGGGTGAGCGTGGCACTGTTAACCTCGAGATTGGCAGTTCAAGCCCACCTCCCGATCATCGCGAGAAAGAGGAGACTGTCTGCTCCTGTGAGGATGTACAAAGCCTCTAAAACCCGTCTCGCTTTGCTAGGAGTCAGAATGACTCGATGCAGTGGGTTTGGGTTTGTAAACTCCTAACAATCCTCAGGGGAGTGATGGATCAGAGGGAGAATTCTTGTCTTCCTGTGGACAAGAACAATAGTAACAAAGCAAAACAGAGCAAAGCCTCAATCGAAAAAGGAGCATAAAATATTAAAAACTGGAACAAATTTAAATGATTATAAGAGCGATCAAAGGATAGGGTGTTACATTTTAACCTAAGGGCATCTGTAACAATCCACTTCCTGATGCATCCTGCACGATAGCAAGACTAGTCACATCCTGGTCAAGACTAACTCTACTGAATCAAAAAGCCTCATTTTTCTCTCTCTGGATAGCTGCTATTTCAAACTACCGACTTTGCAGTTACCAGCCAAATGCACAGCACACTACGCCACCAGGGAAAGAGGCCACGTGCAGTAAAAACAAACACCTCACTGCCACCAAGTCATGCCAACCACGTCAACACTGTAGGACAGGGTAGAACTGTCCCTGGGGCTTTCTGAGACTGTAACTCTTTATGGGAGTAGAAAGTCTTGCTTTCTTCCCAGGAGTGGCTGGGGGTCTCAAACTGCTGATTTTGTGAACCTCTAAGCCACCGGGGCTGGTATGAATACAGAAGGAAGAAGTGAGAGGAGAGTTGGAAGGTTTCAGGGCAATGTTGGGGTCACCATGCAGGGAGATTCATTGTGAACATGATGGATTGAAATGAGACTTCAGCAGGAGGTGGGGAAGAAAGATGGGGCTTTCTACTCCTGTAAAGAGTTACAGTCTAAGAAACTCAAAGGGGAGTTCAACTCTGTCCTATGGGACTGCTAGGAGTTGGTATTGACTTGATGGCAGTGGGTTTGGGGGTGGGGATTAGGGGGGTAGGTGTAACAGGTGAGCAGGGTATAAACTAACTACAAGAGATGAACTGAACAGAAGAAACAAAGGTGACAACCAAAGTTTGGGAGGCAGAGCTGAGTCAATGACAACTGACTTAGCAGACGGTCAACCGGGACCTCCCACCCAGCCCAGCAGGGCAGCCTGGCACAGACACCAACACACTCCAGAGCACCTGGAACTGGGGACACCAGGTATGAGGGGGCTGGTTGAGAGGGGGTGCCTGCAGGGGGTGGGCCCTCACCTCACCTCTCAGGTGACAGCCTGCAGCCTGTTTACTTTGCTGAATTGCAGCTGTAGCTGGTGATTCACTGACACCACCTGTAGTGGGGGTAGGGACGGGGAATCCTGCTTTAAAAACTGGGAGTCAGACAAAGTGCCTGTCCTCCCAGGTCCTGGAAGCTGCCCCCCACCCCATCAATTCTTGTGTGGGGGTCCTCCTTTTACCTGCTTGGTTTTCTCAGGGGCAAATGTGAATCACCTGGGACCCGTTTCATGGTCACTGCCACCTGGGCCCTGGCAAGATCACCGACCGGTTATTCACCCCACCCACATGGAGCGTTGACATCGGTGCAGGCCGTGTCCTGGATTTGAGGTCCCCTTCTGTTATTGCTGGTGATGAGTGCCATCGCCACACAGACACACAGCCAGGAGTCGTCAGAAAGCCTTCACCCAGAGGGGACACCATAGGATGAGAAAACAGGAAGAAACAAAGCACAGGGCAGGGAGTAGGGTCACTCCCAGGAAAGTGCCTTTGAGATGCCCGGGGAGTGGCCCTAGGGGACAGGTAGAACTTCCCCACAGAGTGTCCAATGGTATCCTCTTTACGGGAGCAGAGAGCCTCACTCTTCTCCCCCAAAGCAGCTAGTGGATTTGAACTGTCAACCTTTCATCTCACATCCAAGCACTAGGACACGGTGCTGCCAGGGCTCCTGGAATGAGAGCCCAGCCCCATGGCCCCTGCCCTTGAGTTAATTCCAGTGGGCAGGGAACGGAAAGGGAGCGCAGCACTGCTGGAGATTTCCAGGGCTGTAACGCTTCACCAAGCAGATGGCCACGTCCTCCTCCTGTGGGAGCTAGTGGGTCAACAGCCCAACGCTTCACCACAGTGCCACCGAGTTCCTAGAGCCCATCAAGGATCCAAACCACTCCCATGTCGCTTCCTAGACAGCATATTTTCTGGAAGGGAGAGCCAAGGCATGGGTGTCATCTTTGGGAAGGCGAGGATCTGAAGAAGGCCAGGAGGCCGTATCACAGCTCACAGGGACCCCGGAGGATGGGTTCCACCTCTGTGGAAGCAGATGGTTGCTTCTTTATGCCATGGAGCAGATGGCCTTCTGGTTAAAAATAAATAATAAATGTATAGCCATTGAGTTGATGCCCACTCATAGCGATCATGTAGGACAGGGGAGAACTGCCCCCGTGGGTTCCTGAGACCGTTAACTCTTTATGGGAGTAGAAAGTTCCATTCCCCGCCCCCCCTCCCCCCCACCGCAGACTGGCGGGGGTTTCCAATGGGTTAGCAGTGAGTTAATAACCACTATGCCACGAGGGCTCCTGGAAGGAGATGGGGGGGGGGGGCGCCAGCAAAAGGTAGAGCCGTTGAGAACAGAACCTGATGTCTCAGGAACCAGGCCAGAAGTGGTGGTGATTTCCTTCAAGGAAGCAATTGCTTAATGCAACCCGCCTGCAGCTTATTGGGCTGATGGATGGGAACAGTGGCTGGATGGAGGCCCACTGGCTGTTGGTGTCCCTTGTTGGTCATAATGGGAAGTCAGCCCAAATGGCAGCAGAGTGGCCCCGAACTGCATTTCTCTTTGCCTCCTTCCAACCATATAGCACCCAGCACTGCGCCTGGCACATAGTATGCCTACAAGGAGACCGATTAATACAACTCTGAGTTAAATTTAGACACCACTCTCCAATGCCAAAAATGAGAAAAATTGGAATTTTTTGTTTGTTTACCAATTTTGGCAGTCTGGAATGAACCAGACCTGCATTCAGGCTGTATTAATAAACTTGAATGGGAAAATTGGAAGCAGAAAGATCGGTAGTTGGAAAATACAGCCCTGGTGATACCAATGAAGCCAGAGATAGCATGGTAGAATTTCACAAGCCTAATGACTTATTCATCGGGTCTACTTTTTTTCCCCCCAACACAAACAGAGATGAAACATGTAGATCTCACATGATGGAATAGACAGACATAAGAAAAGTTCAAAATCATCAGTCAGAACAAGGGGATTGTGAAACGGAGCATCAACTGGGTCTATAAAGGTTGAAGTTGAAGCTGAAGAGTTAAAATTGCTTGGAATAAAATTAAAATAAGTTCACGAAAGCCCAAGTGTAAAACCTTGAGGCTATCTCACCCGAGTTTCTAGAGTGTCTCAAGAATAGATTAGACACACTGAACACGGATGACCCAAAGCCAGACAAGTTGTGGGGTGACACAGAGACATCAAGAAGCCAGAAAGTCACGGAAACGACAAGAAAAGACCAAGGTGGATGTCAGAAGAGACTCCTGAAAGCAGAGGCATCACGGGAAAGGAAGAAATGACGATGTGAAAGCGCCAAACAGGAATTGTCCAAAGGCAGCTCTCTCAGACCGAGTACAGCGTTATAATGAAATTTGCAAAGACTTGGAGTCAGAAAGCCAAAAGGGAGGAACACACTCAGCACTTCTCAAGGTGAAAGAGATGATGAGACCACCCAAGGCTCGAGTTGCAGCGCGAAGGACTCAATGGGCTAAGGGGTTGCTGTGAGACAGAACCGACTCATTGGCAGTGAGTTTGGTTTGCAGTTGTTATGGGCTAAATGCTGAACGATTCCGGATGCATTGGGGGGGGGGCATGGAAGAAATACTTGGAATTACTGTACCAAAAGAATGGGTCACCATCTAACCATTTCAAAAGGCAGCATATAAGCAGGAGCCAACCCTACGGAAGGGAGTTCAAGCTCATGAAAGGCACTGACGGGAAAAACAAGGCACTAGGAATAGATCGAACACCAACTGAGAGGCTTCCGCAAATGTGCTCCACGCTGGACGTACTCATGCCTCTACGCCAAGAATTTTGGAAAGCAGCTATGTAGCCAGGCGACTGGAAGATTTGTGCTCATATCAAAGAAAGAACAACATCCCTACTATCACATACTTAGCATTTTGCTGAGTATCATGCACAGTTGAGCAGGCCATTGATATGGAACTGTCAGAAATTCCACCCGGATCCAGAACAGGATGTGGCCCGAGGAACATATCCTTGCTGACGTCAGCTGGATCTTGGCCGAAAGCAGAGAATAATGGCAAGATATTTACTTGTGTTTTATTGACTATGCGAAGGAGAATTCCAGAACGCTTCAGGGATCACTGTGTGTCTAAAATCAGGAAAGATCTTGTCAGTGTTGTATCCTTTCACCAAACAAATTTAATCTTTATGCTCAGAAATTAATCTGAGAATCTGGGTTACGTGGAAAAGGAGGCAGCAGGATTGTAGGAAGACTCGCAAAGAGGTGTGATACGCAGATGACACAACCATGCTTGCTAAAAACGACGAAGAATGAAAGGCACTTACAGATGAAGATCAAAGACTACATAACCTTCAGCATGGATTACACTTCAATGTAAAGCAAACAAAACTCCTCACGATGGGACCCAGTGAACCATGATCAAAAACGATTAAAGTTGTGAAGGATCTCATTTTACTTGGATCCACAAGCAACACCGATGGAAGCAGCAGGCAAGAACTCAAACACCACAATGCACTGGACATATCTGCTCGAAAAGACTTGTGAGTGTTAAGAAAGCCAAGGTGTCCCTGGGAAGACTAAAGGGTCCTGATCCAAGCCACAGTGTTTTCAGTCACTGTATACGCTGGCAAATCCGACTGAATAACCCACGAACTACCGAAAAATGAACAACTTTGTCTTCGGAGCACAGCCCAAATATTCCCCAGAAGTGAAGACGGTGAGACCTGTCATGCACTTTGCACACGTGATCAGCAGAGACCAGTCCCTGGAGAGGGACATTGTGTTTGCCAGACCACGCACTGCCATCGAACCGCTCCTGTGGGTTTCAGAGTCGGTAACTCTTTACGGGAGGAGAAAGCCTCATCTTTCTCTAGGGAGAACAGCCGGTGGTTTTGAACCCGGAGCTTAGCAGCTCACCGAGGAACCTACTGTGCCACCGGCAACGCACTAACCCACTGGCTTGGCAGGTCAGGGAAGGGCCCTCAAGGAGAGGGACTGACACCACGTCTGCAGTATTGCGCTCTAAGTCAGCAGCGATTGTGGGGATGGCAGAGGACCTGGACGACATCAACAACAACAACGAGAGAGTTTCAAAGACTTCACGGAAACAGTCCATCATCTTTTCGCTCAATGTTTGCACAAACTTCTGAAGCCCCATTGGCATGATTTAGCTTCCATCACCCCTCGTTTCTCCTGACAAGCCGATGCTTTTAGCCCGGCAGGCTCTCTTCCTCCACAAAGGGTCCCCAGGGGGACAGACCTCAATCTCAGGAGACAAATCTGACTGCATTCCATCCCTGGCGATGAGCTCCCAACTCACTGTCACTGAGTGGATGGGACGCACAGTCACCCTAGAGGGCGGGGACAATGGCCCCCGTGAGAGTCCCAGACTGTAACTCTTCCCGCGGGTGGCTGTCGAAGCATGCACGGTGCTGAGCTACACCACACAAAATTCCATGTTTCCTTCCAAACATCCTTCACCTGCCCAGACCTTGGATTTGGGGACGCCACGCCACTGGCCCCCTTGAGAATCGGCAGTGGGTGGTGGGGTTGCAGTCCAAGCAACCGTTTAGTAGTTTTGGACCAAGATCTATCCCCAAGCAAAATCACAACCTCTTGTGAGCTCATAAACAAAGTTCCTGCTCAGAGAGAGCAGAGCTTTGCCTAACCACAGATGCGTGCTCCTGGCAGCCCCAGGGAGCCAGCCACATGGAATCAGGACGGCAGGGCAGATGCCTGGGCTTCGGCCAGCCAGACCCTTGCCCCCTACTCTGGAGGCTCTGAGCATCCCTCAGCGATTGTAACTTGTCCCCTGTTCCTCCCTCCCGGCAACCTGCTGCCCTCACACAGAGTAACCCCTCTCTGGTCTAGTCACTGACAATTTCATCCTAAGTCAGTCACCAAGGAGCCCACAGGCGCAGCGTAAACACACCAATCCCCCAGGCACCCAGTAGACCAGTAAGCGGCTCTAGCTCTCATCGCTCTAATGCGCTGGTTCCGAGGCTGAATTTCCACCTGTGCAGATCCAGCCGCACGCACCCCCAGCCCCCTTACTGGGGAAGCTTGGAGTTCTTGTTTGCGGAGTGGAGTCCTACCTCCATCTCTGAAGTCAGTCACCTTCTGGAGTTTTCTCCGGGCTTCCTGGAGTCTGGCTCAGGGGCGGCAGGTTTTCCCGGAATCCGCTTGGGCTGAGCGGTCAGCCCGATCACCTGCTGGCCGCTGGGCTGGGAGGGCCAGGGCACCGGCTGCTCCCGCGCAGGCTGTCCCGGGCGCTGCTGCGCGGTGCGGGCTGCCCTCCGGTCCCCCGCTGGGCCTGGCGCGGCTCGGCAGGCGTCCCCCGGCGCTCTGGCTGCACGTCCG
The DNA here is from genome assembly GCF_050624435.1 of Tenrec ecaudatus. Lineage (NCBI taxonomy): Eukaryota > Metazoa > Chordata > Mammalia > Afrosoricida > Tenrecidae > Tenrec > Tenrec ecaudatus. The sequence goes on along the minus strand of NC_134531.1, from coordinate 30,645,592 downwards.
CGGGCGCACCCCGCCTCCCTCCCGGCGGGCCGGGAAGGAGGTTACGAAAAGACTGTAACGTAATCCTAACCGGGCTCGGCACTCCCCGCGGCGCTCACTTGTCAAAACTCCGCAGCATTCCAGCGCCCCGTCGCTGGCACTCCCGGCCCGGCCCGGCCCGGCGCGGACGCCGCCCCCGGAGGCTGCGGGAGGCTGGGGTTTCGGGTTTGCAGGGCGTGCTCCGGAGCTCAGAGCCCCCGGCCCCGCGGACCCCCAGCGCTGCCTCCGCTAAAAGCGCCACCGCCCACCATCAGTTCACTTCACTGCGGAGCTAGGCGGGGTGACTGGGGGCGGGGGGAGCCCCGAGTTAAAATCAGAGCCATCGCACCAGGCAGGATCCTGCCTGGGGACTTTGCAGGAGTCTCCGCAGATCAGTCCTTGGGCCGGAGGCACAGAACTCACCCGGGGCACTAACGCCCATGGTGACTGCAGAAGGGAAGCATTTCCTAAACCTTCGCCCCGCGCCCCTCGGGGGTTCCAGCCACAGGTCCGCCCCCCGCCCTGCGTGCGGGATCTGCGGGCCCCGTGCGGGACACCCCCCCCCCACCTCAGGGCTGCAAACGGACAGGAGGCCTGATCCACGAGTTGGTTGTTTATATCACACCCACAGCGGGCTTCCGGTCTTAAATTAATAGGAATAGAAATAAGACAGGAAAAGGCTGTTTTTCTGAAAGCAGGAGGGGGGTGAGGGGTGGCTGGCAGCAAGAGGGGGTGTTCCCCCCTCATTTTACTGCCTGACCGGGTTTCTTTTCAAAACGTTCGTTTTCTTTTACTCTCTTTCCCTCCCCGACCCCTACTTCTGGCACTTCTTGAAAAGAACAGGCCTTGCTGGGCCAAACCTCAGAAAACCAGTATGAAACCTGCTCACAACACGTTTCCACCTGACCTGGAAGGTGATCCCAGTGCGGCCCCCAGGGAGACTTTGGAGGTTAAATGTGGTCAAAGGCACGAATCTCAGAAAGCACAAACAAGCCAACAAAGCCCTGCTCACAGGCGCTTTGCAGACAGCAGGGCACACACTCATGTCATCCCTGACAGCTTCCTGGGACCCTGCTGGCACCACACTCCCCACCCTAGTTCTCGAAGCTCTGGATGAAGGTGGGTGGCGTCATTGGGCGCTATGTTGAGCTGCTAGTCACAAGGTCAGCAGTTTGAACTCCCTAGTCCCTCTAAGACGTCGTGCTTGGCCTGTCCTAGTCCCAGTGGCTTGTTATGAATTGGAAACCACTATGAGCTGGAATCCCCCTGAGGGCAGGGAGTTTGGTGGGGTTTAAGAGGTAATTGAGGAGTCCGGGATAAGCGCTGGTTGGGAGCTGAAGTCCACCAGAGCTGCGGCTGCCTGCACCCTTGTAGATTGACGGTCTTGGGGGCCCTGTGTACAGCCGCTGTGAGTCGGAACCCACTTGAGAGCATGGATTTGGGTTTGGGGTTGAAGGGTGAAGTGCGAATGGTGGTGGAGTGTTTTGAAAAGGGTAGTGGAAAGGATGGTCATATCAATAAAAAATGCAAGCCGTGCTGCTGCGTAGATGGGGCGTTTTGAGGGGAGTGTATGTGTTTACCACCTCTTTAAAAAAATTAATTTTCCGAAGAGAGCTGATGGAACTCGAAGCAATTAGTTATAGTGGAGGAGATGGGAGGCTTCGAAAGTGGCAGTCCCACGACTGACACCGGACTGGGCCATCTGAAGAGAGGAATGTCCACCCATGCCCCCGCCTGGCCAGACTCAGCAGCAGCCCACAGGAGACTCAACCTTCACGGCCACTGGGTCCACTCTGACTCACAGTGACCCGACAGGGCCAGGTAGGACACCGAGACCCTGTTTCCAGATGAAGAAAGCCTCATCTTCCTCCCACAAACACTGTGAGGGCCTTCGGAAATGTCAGTTTGTATGGAGACGGCCCCTCTGTCTTCTCCAGCCAGGTGGTCGTCCTGGCAGATCTGTGAGCACACGGTTATGCCCTGGCTCTCCATCTGACACGTCTCGTGGGAATTCAGTTCAAAGGGAATCATTTCTAATCATGTTGGAAGGGAGTGTTCCTCACCTGCCTTTCTGATGCGGTTTGCCCCGACCTTTCTCAACCGCTTCAGCTGGGTGGCGGTGGTGGTGATAATGGTGTGTGGATGTGGGTGTTAAATCAGTGTCCTTCAAAGGGCATCGGGGCCTGGCAGTGTCCTTCTCAAACGCCAGCCCTGGACACCTTTGGAGCACAGTTCTGGCCTCAGGCACATGGGGTTGGGGAAGCCAGGGTCAGCTCGCCACCACCTGGTTAGGGTTTTAAGCATAAACATGCCTCCTTGCACTTGGTGACGGGGAGACGCCCCTCCTCCCTAAGCTCGGGGCAGGGGCGCATGTGCAGGGCGTTCACACTTGGACCACATCTGTGGAATACCTTAGTTTCAGGAAAGCTTTTGAATTCATATGACATTCTCATCAGCAGGCCAGAAATCTAGGATCTGGGGGGTCTTTTCCCTTGCCAGGCTCCACTGCTGCTGGAAAAGCGATCACTCGTGTAGTCAACAAAGGGGGTGCTTGGAACGTGGCCTGTGCTTTTACCCCCGAGTCTGCGTAAAACGGGACACGAGGCTGCTGTGTGCTGACCCCACTGTCGACCACTGCCATTCGCTTTGCGTGGGGACTGCTGAGAGGTTTAAGGGAATCCAGAGGCTTCAGCCCATTAAGGAAATGGTGCCTTAAAAACAGGGGTTTAGGATGCCGGCTGATTATAGAGCCGGATCCTGAGGGCTGATAGTCAAAATGACCCGCACAAATGAGGCCTCATGTTAAGATTTAAGAGAAAATGACAGAGGGGTGGGGCGGGGGGTGGGGTGGCCCGAGAAGACCATGCAGTTCCTGGGAATCTTCGCGCTCGGCTGATAAGAAATAGGCAGTGCCGAGCTGAGGGTGAATTCACATGGGTGGGAGTCTGATGGGAATTCTTTCCCCTCCCCAAATAAAGCATCTGGCAGCAGACAGACTCTGTCAGGGTGGTATGTCCAGGCTGAGGCCCTTTATTTTCAGGGTGATGTGGAGACCCTGGAAAAGTTCCAAAAGAACGAAAATGATTAAGGAGACGGGAAAATAAAACCTGGTGGAGAAGGTTAAAGGATTTGGAGTTGTTTAGTCTACAGAGAAGACGCCCCTACAGAGAAACTGTAACTCTGTAACCGTCTTCTCTTATTTGAAGAGTTATTATCAAGCGGATACAGACCAGCTGCTCTTCATCTCCAGAGAAGACAAACGAGGGAAGGGAGGCAGGGTCCACCATTCACGTTTGGGTCCAGCAAAAAGGAGACTTGCTTTATCCAAATGGTGGCGGGCTTGACATCCGGGCAGGCCCATTCAACATCACTGCAAGTCGCACCCACCAGGCCCAACCTGAGCGACTGTCTTGGAAGCTGTGGCAGCAGCCGGGCTGGGGGACTCCTTGCCTTCCCTTCGAGGGCTACAGGGTTCCCCCACTAGCCCCGTGCCTCAGACAGGGCCCCAGCACACAGTCCTCCCTGCAGACCGACGCCCACAACTCACTGAACTTCTGTGTCCTTTGGGGAGGGATACGGAGGCTTTCGGCTTACACCTGAACGTGGAGAAAACGACCATCTGCATAAGTGGACCGATAAACAACATCACAGTAAATGGAGGGCAAAGCGAGGTTGTCAACCCTCCCGTCTCCGTCGTCCAATAATGAATGTCCATGGAAGCAGCAGTCAAGTGTGCAAACGGGCCACACGAGACAACTCGGCTACAGAAGACTGTGCAAGTTTTAGAGAGCAAAGATGTCACGTTGAGGACCCAAGCCATGGCCCTTTGAATCGTCTCATATGCACGTGAAAGGCGGACAGTGAGAAAGGAAGACAGAAGAATTCATGCTTTGGGATTAAGGTGTTGGCAAAGAATATAAAAAAATCTCGTGGACCGCCAGAGAAGACCTAATAGTGTCGTTGGCTTCTGTGTGGGGCAGCTAACCAAATGACCAGCCTATAAAGACTGACCGTCTCAGAAACCCACGGGGCAGTTCTGGCCTATAAGGTCGCCATGAGTTGGCGTCGCCTGCGTGGCAGAGTGTTGGTTGTTGGTGGACTACTAAAAGGATGAAGCTCACAGCCCTAGAAGAAATACAATAAGCATGCTCCGAAGAAGCGAGGATGGAGATACTTTGCCTTGCTCACTTGGGACTCACCATCAGGAATGACCATTTGCTAGCGAAGGTCAGCAAAGACAAAGGCAACACTCAGAGTGGACTGACAGACACAACAGTCTCACAATATGGACCATCAAGAGGAAGGCACAGCATGTTACAATGTCTCATTCTGTTACACAACATCTCTGCTGAAAGAAACTAACAAGCATAACGACCTCTAAGAGCATGTGCATCATCAGACCCTAACGAGATAATAAAGTTGAGGTCCTTAGTTTATTGTGGCAACCTGGCCGATAAACACATGTGGGCGGAGGAATAAATGGCTCAGTGAGCCTTGCCTTTCCAGTTCTCGGGTCTCTTGCTTTCTGATGGTTGGACCAAGGGTGCAGCTGCCTTAGCCAGTTCCCTGCTTTAGTTGGCAAGGCTCACTTCTTGCAAGACAGCCCTGAGAAGAAGCCACATGGATATACTCTGATGCAGCCTTGAGTGCTTTAGCACCCATGTGGAGATCCTTGCCAGCGCTGAGATGCTTACACATTCACTGACTCCGCTTTCCTCCTGCAGTCGGCATCACAGTGTGTGTTTTGTGAGATGGAGGAGGACTTTGTGATTGGTGTTGGACATATGGGCTAATGTTGGATTTGTGGGCTTGGGCAGCACTGGGTTGGTATGTTTTCTTTATGAGGACTTTACCTTTACACAAAACTCTCTCTTATACATGAGTTTCTGTGGATTTGTTTGTACCCAGACTAATACAAAAGTATATTGAATATGTTCCCAGATTTATTATTTCTACCTATCACTGTCCAGTCCATTCCAACTCCTAGCAATCCTCTAGGGCAGAGTCGCACTGGCTGAAAGGATTTCCAAGGCTGCACATCTTCATGAAATCAGACTGTTACGTCTTTCTCCCACAGAGTGGCTGGTGGGTTCGAATTCCTGACTTTTCTCTTAGCAGCTGAGTGCTTGGGCTCTTTTCTCTAGCTGAAAAAACTGAAGCTAAAGATTCAGCCCCGAGTTGCATACTGAAGGATTCTTTGGGCTACATAATGAATGATGTAGGCAGCATCCAGAAACGACGGAAGGACTACATAGAGTCACTACACCAAAAGGAATGGGTCACCGCCCAGCTATTTCAGGAGGCAGCATAGAATCAAGGGGCGACGGGACTGAAGAAAGAAGCCCAAACTGAACAGGAGGCACTGATGGAAAATGAAGCTCCAGGAATTGATGGAATGCCAACTGAAATGTTTCAACAAATGGCGGGCAGGGCTAACCATTTCTCTGGGTTTTACCAGATGCCCCTTAACAGGTCTAAGACGCAACTGTTTCCTTTCATTCATAATCTATCAGAAAGGCATATGGGTGGGTCACACAGTTTCCCAATGTCAACCACTTTCGAGCAAATGAGGTTTATGGAGCGCTTGGCGTATCAGTAACGGGTGAGTCATGAGGGAAACAGAGAGCAAGCTGACTTTGAGAAAGGCCGTCAAAGCACACGTAAACACAAAACACAAAGCCTTGATTCGAATTCCACCAAAGGACAGCTATTTTCTCACGAGGACAATTTCTCCCGAGTTTATAAACAGTGGGCATAAATATGCAAGTGTTTGCTAACAGATCTAAACCGTATGTAGCTATAAAAAGCTGGGGAGAGAGGAAGAAGGCGGAAATTCCCAGGAGAAGATCCCCGACCGCATGCAGGGCCGTCCGAGCTCCATAAATGCCCAGTCCAACAGCAGCACTGTGCGAAGCACGGGAAGAAACCAAGATTTTGATCCAAGTCACCGAAGGACCTCTGATGTGTCCTGAAATGAAGCAGTGACAATTCTGTCCCATCAACTTTTCGCCAACGTGTGGGCAGAGGGGTGACTTACTGATGTTCCAGATGCAGTTAATGGGGACAGGGTGCCCAGACGACAAAAGGCATTCAGTCAATGTTGACTGAATGAATAGACGAGTGGATGGCTCTCTGAACAGATGCCCGCGAGCCTCTCCCCCACTTTGAATCTTCGCTAGAACGACGTCTTTCATCCTTTCAACTCAAAGCCCCTGCCGAGAAGTTTAGCCACTCCACACGGGGCCCCTGACCACAGTTCCTGGAAGCTGAGGCTGGTTTCTGACTCAGAGGTACCAATTTGTGGTCTCGCCACGAGCACAGGAAGGGGAACTGTGTAACCAATGGCACAGCTCTGCGCCCACTATTTACAGCGCAGCCTCCAGGCTCAGTTTGAAACAGCTGTGGCATCGCGAGCAGTGACTGCATGCCAGCTCCTGCTCTGAGCCCTGCGCATGGTAATTCTTGGAATCCTTCGTTCAATCACAAGGATAAGCACGATTCTCATGAACTCATTCAACAGGTAAAGAAACTGGGCCACAAGACCACTCAATTGACTCATCAGTAAGTAGAGGCGCTGGGATGCAAACAGCGCCCTTCCCTGCTAGCCACCCTGACCTGTCCAAATCTTATTTCCACCCACTGATCGGAACAAACTCCCGACCCTGAAGGGTTTATCCACAAGCAAAGAACCCTCTAGCCCAGTTTCCTGACCTCCCAGTCTACTGTCCCGTCTCTCTGCTGCATCACTCCTTCGGCAACGAGCATGACTACACCCTCCTTGGTTCACATTCTCTCTCTACACTGAAATCTCGTGGTCCTCTGGAGTTGGGATTGTGTGCTGTATGGAAGTCTGGGGAAGGAGGGGGGCAGGAAAGATTAGATATAAAGCCCACTTCTCATCACTGTTACTTATGGGACGCTGGATAAGGCACTGAATTTTCCCTACTCCCCTATTCAAACCATCTTCCTGAAGGGTTTGCTGGGGAGGGGTGATTAAGTGAGAATCGGATGGTGCCTGAGACTGTCAGCCAATGGTTGTCTACTAAGCCCTTTTGTGACCCAAAGGACATTGGGAAGTGGGGCTAAAGGCAGTTAGTGGTCAAGACCAGCGAGGCAGCTAAACCTCCCTCAAGGCTGGGACACCCCCGAGCACAACAATGAATGAGCCAGCTCCAAATGTCCTGCTAGAAGCTGTTGAAACCCCAATAAAAATATGTTTTCACTTTGGTTCCCCCCCCCCAATATCAGTGTTTCTCAACCTATGGGTCCCAACCCCTTTGAGGGTCAAATGACACTTTCACAGGGGTCGCCTGATTCACAACAGTAGCAAAATGACAGTCATGAAGTAGCAACGAACATAATTTTATGGTTCAGGAGTCACCACCACATGAGGAACTATATTAAAGGGTCGCAGCCTTAGGAAGGTTGAGAACCGCTGCCCTACATGATTGTGCGAATATCAGGTGTTCAGTAAATTCTCGTTGAAATCAGTGGAATGGATGAATGTAATGGAGGGATTGAATGTATGAACTCAGGAAAGATTTCACTAATAAATACCTGAGCAGAGGTGTGGGCTAGTCCTGGGAGGGGTCTGCTTGACAGTTAATTTACCTTATAACTGGAAACTTCACACCCCCTGCCCAATGAGAGCAATCTGGAAACACCCAATCTAATTTCAGAAGCCAGAGTTCCAACTACAGAGATGTCGAAGTGAATCCTCGGAGAGTTCTTGGTGCACAAAGCCCCGCTCCTCTCAGCGGGTCCCTATGACCCCAAATGCTCCCTGCTTTGAGTCTTAGCCCCACTTCAAAGAAACAAGAAGAGCCTGAAGACCATGAGAGAATTTGTTCATCCCTCAGGCCTTTGCGCAATCCCCACCCTGCAACTGCAAGCACCCTACAGCCCCACCCAATGCCTCTTTTCAAGACCGCGATTGGAAAACAAGCGGTGGGTGGCATCTCAGAGGACACGAGGCCGTTATTGGTAGCCTTCAACGGGTTTAGTAAGCTTGGTTGCACGAACCAGAAACATACGAATAAAGCTAGCATTTCTGGATATAAATCATATTAACACACACCAAATGACTCCTCATCTGGCACCCCTCCCAGCCCAAAGAGAAACACACACACAAGCACACACACACACTGATAGAAACTGTAGTGAAGGAGAGAAGGGGGGGGGGCAAGAGACTTCCATCTTCCAAACATCTGCTTCCATTTCCTTTTTTAAAGTGTGAATGCATGAGTGCCCTGGATAGCGTGTGAGAAAAACGTGGAACAAGACTCAAGATCATAGAAAAGACCAGACTGGTGGACAATGTCCCCCTTCCCCGCGCCCCAAGACCATGGCACTTCCACACCCTGTAGGCCTGGAAAGGGACTCCAGCCCTGACTCACATTTCAGTCCAAGGATAGGCCCACATGTGGGCCAGGGAGGAGGGGCACTCCCTCCTTAGACCCATCCACCACCGAGGGCAGAAGGGCAGCCTTTGCTGGGCACAGCTCAGAGGGCGGGGCAGGGCAGGACAGAGGCTGCCTTGAAACCATCCACATGGGGAGCAGGTGTGGAGAGCGCTGTTGGGCTTCCCATCCAGTGTCACACAACGCAATCTGTACAATTTGCTGAATGGGAACCAAATTTATTCTGCAAACTCTCACCCATATCCCAGTGAAAACAAAAATCAAACATATTGCATTTTTTCTCTCTGCGGGGAGAAAAATTAAAATAACATAGACACGAATAAGTTTTGTATAGTCATGGATGAAAATACATAAAACGTAACCTTAGCCTCCAGTTGCCTTCAAGCATTCTTGGGAGGTGTCCTGCACCAGACAGAGTTGAGCAGAACAAAGCAGGTCCTTTCTTGCCTGGGATCTCTGGACACACCTAAGCCGGGCCGTGCTCCCCACCCCCACCCCCTTCACCTGCCTAATTCCTACTCGCTCCTAGGACTCAGCCTCGACAGTATCTGCTCAGGGACCCCAGCAGGACTGGTCCCTAGATAGATTCTGGACCTTCTTTGGGGCTTCAATCACTTGTCAGTTCACCCTTCCAGGTGATCAGCTCTTCTGGGTGCCGTGGCCTTGCTTATACTTGATCTCCGAGGCCCAGTGCTGGGCCTGGCACACGACAGGTGCCCAATGAGTGTGTGTGGAATGAATGAGTGAAAGCCAGAAAAGCTCGGCCGTGATTGGCAGCCACTCTGAGCCAGGCGCAGGGCGGGCTGCTGGGAAGGGACCATGAGTGCCCCGATGTGGACAATACTGGTGGCAGCAGGAGTCCCGCGCGCGCGCATGACGTTGACCGTGTGCAAGCATCGTGCCAAGGGCTTCTGCTTATTAACTTTTCACCCTCCGCTCCACCCGCCCTGCCACAAGAAAAAACATGCTATGTGCAGACACTCTTATTAGTGTTATCTTCATTTTATGGATGAAGAAAGACAAACACTCATGGAGCTCCAGGTGAAGAATCTCTGATATATGAATTCCAGGAGGGCGGTTATACCGGCCAAGAAGGGGTTACCTAAGAATTCACTAGGGACCTTAGCTTCTGCTTCTCGTCTTCGCAGAAACATTCCTACCCGCTCCTCACATTGATTGAAAATTTCCTTAAAATATTTTGATAGCACCTGCGTGATGTCAACTATCGTCGATGCTCTCGAGGCTGCGATTTAACACGTGGAGGGCAATTACTAGGAATTCATTCTCTGCAGCTGCCGGCGCCCTGCGAAGATCCTGAGCGCAACCTGCGGCAGAAGGCTCTGTAGTTGACACGGTGGGGACCTGAGAGGACCTCTAGGTGTTCGTGGGAAAATTTCTCACCTTTCTAATCCATTTTCCCACGAACTGTTTGAAGCCCCCCTTCACTCATTTATATATAAGTAAAATTTTATAAAGTTAGGACTTGTAATTATATATATTAACCATGTATATAGTTGAAAAGCAGCTTCAGACCAGCATAAAAAAAAAAAAGAAAAGCAGGGATGTCACTTTGGAAATTGCACCTGACCCAAGTCTCACGTTGTTGTTGTTTTTTTTTATTGCCTCGTATAGAGGTGGAAATAGGTCATTGAATAAGGAAGACCGGAGAAGAATCAATGCATCTGACCCTGGCACGGACTACTGAAACTACCGTGGGCTGCCGTGGAACGAACAAATCCCTCTTGGAAAAAGCACAGGCAGAATGTTCTTGGAAGCAAGGAGGGTGAGTTTGTCTCCCGTACGTTGGATATGCTGCCAGGAGGGACCCGTTCGGGAAGCAGGACACCTTGTTTGGTAAAGTGGAAGCAGGAAAATAGAGGGAGACCTTTCATGAGAGGGGCTGACAGCGTGGCGCCAACAATGCACCGAAGTGCAGGAACAATGGTGAGGCTGGCCCAGGGCCTGACAGTGTTTCTTCCTGTTGTGAACAGGGCCACGACGGGTTGGAACTGACTTGATGGCACCTAACAACAACCACCACAACCACGACAGCCACAGATGTTCATTTGTAGCAGGAGAGAGCTGCGGGAACCCAGGTTGGCAGGACTGCCTGAGCTCTGGAGCCTCATTGGGTTCAGCCACCCTCTTCCCTCCACCCCGTCCTTGAGCAAAGATCCTGGGATGCTATCGCATGTGGACCTGACGGGAAGAGGCTCCTCAGTGATGTCACTGCACTTAAACAAGCAGAAAACGAGCCGATTTTGTGCCTGCTTGTTAACACCTGCTCTGCATGTGTGACAGGAGCCAGGGGCTGGCTGTCATGGTCAACTACCACCTGGCCCCGACCCTGGGGCCGGAAGACCTATAGTTCCCAACCTTTCCTAGTAATCAGCGGCTTTGGGGATTTAACCAAAGGACCAGACCACATTGGCTGGGCAAGTTGGCCACACCCCATCCTTACTGAGGCCTCTCAGCCAACTGCAGTTCATCTTTCACCCCTGCACTCAAACATCCTCTTTACCACAAGGGTTTCCGGATTGTCACCTTTAGTTGCTGAAATGGGAGCCTGGGCATCTCTGAAATCTTTCGGATAAACTCCATTTACTCAAGATAACCTGGGCAAGCCTCTGCCTGGCCCCAGAAAAGGCCCAACTTAGCACATGGTCTTAGGATACGATTGATGGAGCCAGGGGGCGTGCTGGTCGCTCAGAAGACACAGCGGAGGAAGGCGCCTCGCTGAGAAATGAGCAGGATAACTACCCCAGGTGGCCCGCAGGTCAATCCCTTCTCATTCTGAAACACCTGCTCTGTTCAGAGAGTGGGAGAGGCCACAGGGGACCGCCGACAAGGTCTGGAGGGATGGGGCAGCCCTCAGGAAGGAGTGGATGGATGCTGAGCAGAGGATGAGTAGACATCAGCTGGTGAAGGAAGGAGTCCACACCTCAGGGAGGGTGCGCCACGCTCTCAGGATGAGAACCTCAGTCAGCCCAGGGCCAGCAAGAGGAGAAAGTACACGTGGCCGGGGCGGGAAGAGGTGGGGCTTTGGTTTTTTTTCTTGAAGGCTTCTTTGGTAAAAAGGGGCATAAGTGTGAGTTAGAAAGGCTGGTGCTGGCTCTGGGGAAGGAGATGGTCCAGCAAGGAGGTCGGCTGGGTGGGAACCGACAGAGCGGGGAGAAAGCTGTCATGTCAATCCAGGCAAGAAAAGGTGGCGCCTGACCTAGGGGCACAGTGGACCACCCTTCTGTCTCATGCATAAAACTCAGCGCTGCTTTGTTTACAGGGTCCCTCTGTCTATCTGACTGTGACTCCCATAAGGACAGACCGTGGACTTCCCCGTCTCTGGGACCCGAGTGCTGGCAGGTGAGGAAGCCCTGAGAAAAAGTAGGGGCAGTGAAAGAACAGGGGTGTTGGAGTCCCTGGGTGGTCGAACTCAATAACCCTGGCAGGTGAGTGCCAGCGAGGGCACACACCCTCACTGCCAGTCTGCCCATAAAAACACCTCTCTGCTGAACACACACAATTAGACTAATGCATGAATGGGCCACAGGGACATCAGACTCCACGACCAGAACTAGAGGACGTCTAGTTACCATGGCCAACTGTTCTGAAAGGGGTTACATTAGAAGGGCCGAAATAGAGTGAGACAAAAATGTGAACAAATGCTCAAACTCATAAAAAGCACTGGGCCCCGAGAATACGGCCCTTAGCCACACCTCAGTTCTGGAAGTGAACTCACCTGCCTGCCTGGCTCGATTTTCTGCCACACAGTAAGCAGCATGCTATGTACACCTTAGATTCATCCACCCTTTGAGATCAAAGGACAGTATTTGCCTAGTGGTCAAATTCTAATCCTGAGGAGGATTAGGAAAACAGGGGGCATGGAAACAGGAAACCCAGAGAGGAAGTGGGATGTGATGTTTCATTGTGGGGACTGTGTGTGGATTGTTGAATGGAATGTGTCTGCAAACTCACGCAATTCACAATAACGTGTTTTTCTTTTTGCTGTTGTTTTGTTTTCAAACCTCCTTTTACCCAACACACCTGCTCTCCTTTGACATTCGGTTGCTACAAAGTATAAAGTGACTCCCATCGCCCTTCATTTCAGATACAGAGTGTTTTGTCCTCCCAGTCCCTACACATCTTACCCTGCCCCTTTCTCTCCACAGCCCCAGGCATTCAAGAGTCTACAGACACCCAGATTTAAAGAGCCTCCATCCTTCAAAGTACACGCATCCAAATTGATATGAAGGGGGCAGGATGTCGTGGAGACCCAAAGTCCACCAGCAAGAAAACTGGACGGTCCTTCTTAGTAGGGTCTTACAGACGGAGGATGAATCCAGGGTGCAGCACTGATGAAACCACTACCTCTCCTCTAGTTCGTTAAGATCTCATCCCCTTACCATTATGTCTGTACACGAGGGATTGCACTGGTCATGTTAGACTTTGTATGTTCCCTGGTTCAGCTAAGATCGCTGGGTACATGGTAGTCGAGGCAGATGTCCCTCTGGAGACAGTGTCAGGAGTAAGGGTTCCCTGAGGGGATGGGAAGTGAGGGGGGGAGGGAGGAGGGAGAGGGGAGCTGACAGCATTGATGATTGTACAAGCCCACCCACTGGGATTGAACAATGGACCTGTATGGGAAGGGAAGGATATATTGGAATGAGTAAGAGATATGAGGGGCACCCCCATAAAAATGGAATCTCCCCCCCAAAGCTATGTATTGAAAATTTGTTTACAAGACAACCTTATTACCTTCAAAGTTCTCTCCATTACACTTAATATATTTGTCAAATCTACGATTCTATTCTTGCAAACATTTTTCAAACTCATCTGTTTGGATAGCTGACAGCACCTCCCTCATTTTTTTTCCTTCACCTCTTCCATGTTGTCAAATCACTGCCATTGCATGTCCCTCTTTGTTTTCAGAAACAAAAAGAAGTCTCACGGAGTGAGGTCAGGTGATTAAGGTGCATGGGGCAAGAGAGGCATGCTGGTTTTTGCCACAAACTGGCTCACTGAGACGGCTGCGTGAGCAGGTGCATTGTCGTGGTGGCAAAATGGTGCCCCATCTGCCACAAATCAGGCTTTTTTTTTTCGTCCTACACGGTTACACAATCTTTTCAGAACCTCTAAATAGAACGTTTGATTAACAGTCTGAATGAATTCCACATGCACTATCCCCCTCACATCAACCCTAATCTTCCGTTAAAATACTTTGAACGGAGCTCCAAGATCACTCGGGTAGCTTCCCCATTTCTTCAGTGGTCCGCTGTCAGTCTTCGAGACAAGTGCACGGATTTGGTTGACAATTTCATCCATTCAGGAAGTTGACGGACGTCCAAACGGAGGTTTGTCACCAATCAACATTTCACCTTTTTTGAAATGAGGAAACCACTGTACACTTAAGTGTTCCTTGTAAACTGTGTTCGACATCACGCGGCATTTTTCCCAAGCAGGAAACAACACTTCACAGCTGCACTCTGTTCTCTTAAATTGGCCATCACATAAAAACAAAGTTAGAGTGAAATTGCTTTTACAAAAAAATTCATGTGACCAGAGAGAACCTTCTCAGGGGATGCCACTGGGTGCACTAACTCAGAGAGAGTTGCTTGATGCTCTCCTAGCGGGAAAAATGCGTACTATGAAAGCTACGCCCAGTGGAGCTTTTTCCTTTTTCGTGGGTGGGGGTACCCTTCGTATGTCAATAAAATATTATTCAAAATAAACAAGTAAATAAAGATCCCCCATCTATGAGTAGTGCAAACAGTATTGCACTCAGCTACTCCCCCAAAACTTGGCAGTTTAGGTTCACCCAGAGGCACAGCAGGAGAAAGCCGTGGTGATCTCTTTCCAAAACCACAGTCACTGCTGACCATGTGGAGGAAAGTTCTACTCTGGCACACAGGCGGTCACGATGGGTCAGCGCGTTGTGTTTTTGGATCTGCCTAAAACCAGGTCCTTATTTATTTTCATATAAAAACCCCGACCCTCTCACCAGCTGCAAGAAGTGTCCACAAACTCCAACAATCCTGCTCCAGGAACGTCCTCCACCTTGATCACATTCATGTGTGCGCTTGCCACCTGCATGTGACTTGGTGCGTCTTCCTCAAGGACATCTTGGCATGGCATTGCAGAATCGCGCTCCACCCCCCCCCCACCCCGCTCGCCTGTACCCTGCGTTCACGATCCTGTCCATCTTCCCCTTGCTGGGGTCCACAGACCCGTTGAAGACTCTTGTGGCATTCTGCAGAGGTCTCCACTTCGCTCTTCCCGAGACCAGGGGGACTGGTCAGCCTCATGTATTGTTAGTTCTCGGCGAGCTGGTTCTGATTCCGGGTGATCTTACAGATGAATGAAGCGCTGCCTGGTCCCACGCCACCCTACTGGACACAGCTTTTTCCTACCTGCTGTTGCCAGGTGAAGACACAAGACATCCAGTTACGTGTGAATTAAGGGTCAAAAGGGAAGATTCTTTAAAACATCAGACTGAATAGTTTCTGAGATCTCTCTTTGCTACATGTGACAAGCCTGGTATGTACTCGAGCGAATGCTTTGAGAATGATTGGGGCGGGGAATGTATGGATGTGCTTTATACAATTGATGTAGGTATATGTATGGATTGTGGTAAGAGTTGTGTGAGTCCCTAATAAAATGTAAAAAAAGAAAAAAAATCATATCTAAATCTTAATAATACGTAAGTAATTATTAAGAAACAAAACATAGATATGCTGTTGCAAAAACATCATGACTCTTGGAAGTATCTCCTGCGTTGTTTCTCACGCTGATGGATGTCTCCTTACATGGTAGGTTTTTCATCGCGTTCTTTCTAGCTGACTAAAAACTCTCACCTCTGCCTCAGCTCTGTCACTTGGTTTATAATTCTCTTCCGTGATCGCTCTTTGCATCATTAAGTTCAACCACTTTAACCCTGCTCCCTTTCCCAAGCCATTGTCATTCAATCGAATGCTTCGCCTTGACTTGCTCAGTCTCAGGACGATATAGCACGATGCCGCCTCTCTACAAGGCCCTGAGCCACATTCAGGAAACAAAGGCAAAGTAAATACAGGCACTTGCCCCGTTTCCCAAATTGAACCCAGAGATCAAAGTCCTCTTCCTCTTATCCCATGCTCTCAAGCACTGGGAAACACCTCCAGGAGCCAAGTCCCACCTCTGGCCTGGTCCACCACTGCTGTCTTCATGGATGAGAAAAATTCCTGGTCAGGAACAGCACAGTGCCAGGCAAAGCCCTGAACAGCTGTATCCCAAACACGGAACCCCGTGAGGTCCCAGAGACACCCTCAACTTTCCTAAGCAATGTTATTTACAGGCACCACCCCAACAGCACCCCAAGGAATGCAGAGCTGAATTCATTGTCTCTGCTCACTGGGGGACAGGGGCCACCACGGTCCTTAAAAGGAGCAGAGGAGGAACTGTAACACAGCAAGCACTTTGCAGCGTGTGCAAGGAGCCATTGAGATGGTGAACCAGCGCACTGTGGGTGGGACTCGGAGGGGAACAGGCCAGATCTGACCAAGACCCAGATGCTCCCTAGGTGGGCTAGACAGGCAGGAAAGATGGAAGACAGCAGTTGTGAATGTACCAAAGGGCGGAAATGAGTGATCAGTCACAAAACAATATCTCATAAAACAGCCATGATGCTAGAAAGGTAAGTAATTTCATGGCTACTATTAAGGCTGATAAAAAGCTTCTATACATTTTACAACTGTCAACGTATTTATAGTATATTCATCACTGACTCTAATGGTCACTTGTCCCCATGCGAATGGTTCACTGCATCTATTATTAGACTTCCTCCAAACCAAACTCACCGCCATTGAGTCGATGCCGACTGACTGGCACAGGGTGGAACCCCCCTTGTGAGTTTCCCAGACTGCAACTCTTCAAGGGAGTAGAAGGCCCTATCTTTCTCCCAAGGAGTGGCTGGTGGTTTTGAACTGCTGACCTTGCAGTGAACAGCTCAATGCATAAGCGCTAAGCCACCAGGGCTCCTCAGACCTACTCCGGAGGTAATGACAACAAAACACCATCCCCACTGGAAATAAAGCAGGATCATGATAAATGGAGAGAAGCTTGCAGCTAGCGAGGATTTCCTTTTGTTTGGATCCACAATCGATGGCCATGGAAGCAGAAGTCAAGAAACAAGATACTGCATTCGACAAGTTTGCTGCAAGAGATCTCTTCAAAATCATAAAAAGCCAAAATATCACCCTGAAGACTAAGGTGCACCTGCTACAAGGCATACTATTTTCGATGGCCTCAGATGCTTTTGAAAGCGGGATAGTGAATAAGGAAGACCGCAGACTAGATCCTGCCTTTGAATGATGGTGTGTTGGTGACGACTATTGAATATGCAAGGAGCTGCCAAGAGCACCAACAGATCTGTCTCGGGACAAGTGTAGTTAGAAGGCTCCTTGAGAGTGAGGATGTTGAGCCAAGTTCTCAGGAGGGACTGGTCCCTGGTGAAGGCCATGATGCTTGGTCAAGCAGGGGGAAAAAAAGACCCTCAATGAGATGGATCGACACAGCAGCACCAGCCATGGGCTCAACCATCACAACTGTCCAGCAGGGGCAGCACAGGGCCCCATCGCCTTCCGTTGTACACAGTCTCACAACACAGATCATGAAAATGGTTGAGGGATGTAGGAGTTACGGGAGCCCAGGCTTCTAAACTTGTAGTACAGCATGCCGTCCTTACCTAGCAGGTAGTTGTTGTTTACAGTCCAGCTGGATCCTGGCCAGGAAGCTATTTCCAGCCATGTCCCAGTACCCCCTGGAAGGATGTGCTGTTGATTCGGGGCTGGGTTATGTCAGGACAAGCATCCCAGTGGGAAGAATGGGGCCTAGAGCTGGGAGATCTGGCTTTGGATCTTGGACCTCCTCCACCAGCCTGGATGCCCTCATTTGTAACTGGGGAATAATAGCAATTACCTCTTGGAGGTGTTGTGCCCTCTAAACGAGCTGGCAGGTGCACGGCTTTGGCACTAATTGTAAGGCACACAAACATCATTAGCGATGACTATCATCACAGGTTCAGGAATCTGAGTAACAGATTCAAGTAGACACAATCCCACGGAGAAAAGAAGGGCTGGAGGAGAGCTGGAGGTTTTGTGTTGTTGGTTTTTTTTCAAAGCTTCCCACAGCCTATTCAACTTGGATTTCTGCTAAGTGTCCAGAGAAGCCAGAGTTTAGGCATGGCTCACCTTCGTTGAGCGCTCGTGTGCGTTGGTCAAAAGCTTTTTTGAGTGGTGGAGACACGAGGACCCCACGTGTGTCAGAGTACAACGGGGCTCCCTAGAGTTTTCAATGGTTGATGTTATTTTTTATAATAAGTTACCAGGTCTTTCTTCCTAGGCACTGACAAGGATGAACTGGATCCAACTGCCCACTTTTTGGTTAATTGCTCAATGTGTTTGCATTTGCATTCTCTACGATGCCCACACAGAGTCAGACACTGTGTTATGTCCTTACACGCCTTTCCTCATTTAATCTCCTAGCACTTTGTGAGTTCGGTACTATTCCCCTTTGCTCCGTTCTCTAGGGAGAGGAGTCTTGCCGTAAAGGGGTTAAAAACTAGCCCACGGCAATTGGTAGGCTCAGAACTCTTCACGTTCAAGCTATTAAACACGGCCACACTTGTCGCCCAAGCGGATCATTCTTGTGGGGGAGGGTGTATGAGAGTGAACACGTGCAAACACATGTGCATGTAAGGGCCCAGGAGAAGACGAGGGGCTTCACTTTTCAGGGGACACCTGTCATCTTGGGATTCCATTTCCCCACACACGTTCTGCGGGCCCCTGGGAGAGGCTGAAACCCTGCAGGGGCACAAGGACTCCGTGGCCGGGGGTGTGGTCTGGTTTGGTGTAGGACGTGCTGGACGTAACCAGTGGACCCCACTGGGCGGGGCAGCTACAGCTGACATGCACGGACTCTTCACACCTGACTGAGTTGAGTGAGCACTGCTTTGACCATTAATTTTTTTCATTTTGAAAATAATTGCTGACATAAAAAAATCCTTAGCTGCAAAAACGGGATGAAAGGAACCATGATGACACCTTAGGAGCAGGATTCTTTTCATGTCGTTTTGGGGAAGAGAAAAGATGTCAATGACCACAGTTTTCAGGGTCCACGGTGAAACTGTCAAGCTTATTTTTTTTTCTTCTTTCAATCCAAGAAACTTTCAGGTTAAAATGAGGTGGTGTTGTTTTTAGAACAAAGGTGTTATCCACACAACCCAGAAGCCTCCCGTCACCTGACGTTGCGGCTCCATTGTCTTGTGTCTTGGTCAGCAGGTCTGAGTCCTAGGCCTCAGCTGTGCTCCGTGTTGTCCATCCCTACTGATGGGATCCGCCGCATCACCAGGGGTTTGTAAAGCCTGCTTTCCTCCTTCCTCCCTCCCTCTTACTCTCCCCCTTTCCTTTTCTGACCCGTTTTTCTCCATCTGCCCCATTTCCCCCTTTCTGCAATGATTTATAAGATATGAGCAAACTCCATTCTCCTCCCTGCGCTTCCCGAAGGAGACAATGATGAAAGGTCACCGCGGCACACATCCGTCCTGCTGTCCACTCAAACCCTGAAATCTTCCTCAAGGAGAATCGCGATGATGAATTGAGATTCCGTGCCCCTTGTACACAGAGCTCATCTTCAAAGCTGACCTGAGGGGCGGGGGGCGGGGACGACACAGGAATTGAAAGTAAATCTACAGAGTGCCACAGTGATGTGCTTTTCCTGTTTTCCCACTGTTGGCAGCAGTGCAGGGGGCGATGGGAGCCCCTTGTCCCCTCAGCCTCTTGGTCACAGCAACTCGGGGTTCCCACGGGGTCAAAAGGAGGGCAGTGTACTCAGAGGGTGGGACAGGAGGGTGTCAGGGAGTTCAAAGACACACGGTTCCAGGTCTGGAGTCATTTATGTCTGGCTAGTTGTTCTAGGGGTCCTGGTGGCATAGTGGTTACGTGTTGAGCTGCTAGTTACAAGGTCAGCAGTTCGAAACCATCAACCACTCAGATGGAGAAAAATGGGGCTTTCTACTCCTGCAAAGAGTTATCATCTCAGAAACACACAAGGGCAATATCCTGTCCTCCAGGGTTGCCATGAGTCACCATTGACGCTGTGGCAGTAAGCCTGGATCATGTCCTGGATGATGCCCTATACATGTAAGTAGTTATTAAGCATTCCCCTAGTAGCTGAAATATGTGCTGGTAGTTTGAACCAGGCCTGGTGATTGGCTTCTGAAAGCTCATAACCTTGAAAGCCCTAAAGACTAGTTCTCCTTTGTAACACACAGGGCCGACCCTACACTTTCAAAAACCAACCATCGCAACAAAACCCAAACCCACCGCCATCAAGTCGGTCCTGATACAGAGGGACCCTGAGACTGTAACTCTTCACGGGAGTCTCATCTGTCCCCCAACGAGCTGTGGGCAGACTTGAACCACCAACCTTGTGGTTAGTGGCCCAGTGCCTAACCACTCAACTAGTAGTCACAAAGCTGGTGATTCAAATCCATCCAGCTGCACCTTGGAAACCAGGCCTGGCTACTTGTTGCCAGATAGTGATAGGACTCGAAAGGTCGGCATCGTAGCTGGCAAACTGACCCCCCACTGCTGGTGTGTTTTAGAGCAAAGCAACTCTGGCACGGGTCCCCCTTGACACTGAAATGCATGGATCTCTGGTGGGAAACAGAGAAATCGGGGTCACCTAGTTTTACTGGATGGAATCCAAGTTCAGAGAACAATGTTTTAGGATACTGACTTGCACGTTTGCACGAGTGTTTGCCTGTTTAAACTTTGGTCTTTCTCCCGGCCCAGGTAGAGGAGTGGAGTGAAGGATCGAAATTGTCTGGATGCTAAGGCCAGAGAGTGAGGCTGTTAGAGGAGCCACGTGGGATGCAAATCCGGCTGGGCAGCTGTTCTAGATCTACAGGTGTGCAGGGTGCAACGTACTCATGTCACCTGCAGAACAATATTTTCATATTACTTTACTTTTGACAGATTACATCTATTATTAACAAGTGTATTAGGTTGGGTTCTTCAGAGAAGCAAAAGCAGTGGTTTGTATATGTTGCATACAGAAAGAATTTTATATCAAAAATGGCTTACACAGTTGTAGAAACTGTTAAGGCCAACCTGGTTGAAGTCAGGTTTCTCCTGACTTGTAGAAGCAGGGAACATGATGAAGAAGCAGACACAGTGAAGGGCACCGGCTGGTGGATGCAGAGGGCAAATGAATCCACCATCAGTCATCCACGGATGGTTCCTGGGACCGGCAGGCAACATGGCAGGAGATCGAGGAACCAGACATGAGATCCAGCTTCCACAGAAGGTGAAGGACCAAAGAGGAGTTGACTCTGCTTGGTCTCTCTTATACCAAAAGGCTATGACACCAAAGAGGTGTCACCAGGCTGTGACCCAATAAATAGGTGGGGCTCTGCCCTTACCCTTACCTGGCAGTGTCTGGTTTTCCTTATACCTAACCATCACAATCGGATTGTGCATATTTCAACTATGACATTTCCCGCTTTCTAGACCCATTTGATTGTGTACATTTCCTCTCCCTCTTCTTTAAGCTCGCCTTCCTTAGTCTTAAACAACAGAAACGCAAACATTGTTGCCATTGAGTCATTTCCGGCCATGGCAACCCCACCCAGGTCAGGTAGAATTATGCTCGGCAGGGTTTTCCATGGCTGGTTAGGAGAAGGCAGATCACCAGGCCTTTCTTCCAAGGCACCTCTAGGTGGACTTGACCTGCTGGTCTTTGCGTTAGCAGTGGAGCACATTCACTGTGAGGGTCACCTTGGCCTCTCCCATCTTTCCTCCCTCCCTCCTCAGTACCCTATCCTCCCGCTCTCCCCATTGTTGCTCTGCCCCTAGCCTCATAGCGATCAAAGTCTCTTTAGCCGTACCTCATTTTGAGCAACTACGTCAGTGTGGGTTTGACCGGAGGAGTAGGACCACCAGGACTCAGAGGTCGTGAGAACTCTGTGACAAGGATCTGACCGAGATGCTGGCTCAAGTCTATCCAACACGGTTGTCTCTCATTCTGCAGTTGGGCCCCCAAGCTGGCAGGGTGGGCGACTCGGGAGGGCAAAGAAGCAGAGCTGGGAGGAGCCAGCAGTTAGGGAAGAGGCTGAGGACGAGTTGGCATCCACGCGATGGGAAGGGACTCACGTCAGCTCTCGTTGCCTCAGGTCTCCACCCTGGATGACTTTGATGACCTGTGGGAGGAGCTGGTGTCCCACATCAAGCAGCAGACACAGGAAGATGGAAAAAGGATCGATGTATTTGAGTGTCCTGGAGAAGACTAGTGCAAGTAACAGGGACTGACAAAAAAACAAACACACCTGTCTTGCCAGAAGTACAACCAGAATGCTCTCTCGAGGCTAGGCCGGAGAGACTTTGTCTCATGTGCTTTAGACATGTTGTCAAGAGCGAGCGGTCACGGGGAAGGGCAGCATGCTTGGTCAAGCACAGAGGGGCGCGGAAATGAGGAAAGCCCTCACGGAGAAGTCTTGACGCAGTGGCTGCAACAATGGGCTCACCCAGAAGGACAATGTGAGGATGGCGCGGGACGGGCAGGGCTTTGCCCTGGTATGTACGGTCACTGTGAGTCTGACCCGACTTGAGGACACCCAAGCACCAGCTCCATGGATGAACGCTGACCTTCTGAGTCAGATAGGTGGGATTCTGGAGGCCAGGGGAAAAACGTTTCGAAGCAGACTAGACGGTGTGTTTCTGTGTGTTTAGGCAGCAATTTGGTGGGTACTAAGCTGCCAGGTTTGATAGCCTCACCACCTGACCAGCAACACCCACACACCAGGGGCCACGCCGGCAGCATTGTCTTTGGCTTTTGAACAGGAGAAAGAGCCAAACGCAGGAAGGGCTCAAAGCGCCTAACCCTGAATCATAACACACACAATGTTCTTTCTCCACTGTCTTGAGGCATCTGGAAGCTGAGCCCACTTGACCGGGCTACCAATGTTTGTGAAATACCCACAGATATTTCTGGAAAGCAAATATTCCCAAAGAGTTCAGATTTCTTTTTTTCCTGATTGTTGCTTACTTAGGGAAACTAATAAACAGAATGCAGAACATATGAAAGATATTGTTCCTCCTGACTGGACTTTTTATTTTTCTTTGCCTTCCCCATGCTGGGTGTGCCACACTGCCTCTCAGCTTGAAATGTCAAAATGAAATACCTGGGATCCCTGACACAAATTGTTCTGGGAAGAGAACGATTTGCATGAATAATAAGCCACAGCTTAGAGAATTTCTCCACTGTCCTTTTCCAGCACATTTTTGTCCTTTCCTTCATTTTTTCCCCCTTTTCCAATAGGAAACTAAAAACACCTGAAACCCATGATTACTGAGTCCAGTCGAACTCAGAGAGGCCCCATAGGAGAGAGTAGAGCTTTTCCACCGGGATTCCATGGCTCTAAGTCCTTTCTGAAGCAGACCGATACATCTCTCTCCCGGGGAGCAGCTGCTGGGTTCAAACTGCCAACCTTCTGGACGGCAACAGGTAGATATAAACCGACTAGACCCAAGGGACATCCATCTGATGGCTAAGGTTAATATCTCCTGTGATAGTTAAGGTCATGTGTCAACTTGGCTGGGCTAGGATTCTCCATGGTTTGGCAGATAAAGATGTAGTAATGCCCCCATGGTGAAGTCTAGCATAATGTAATCACCTCCACCATGAAATCTGCTATGATCAACCAATCAACTGAAAGGAAGTGCCCCTGGGAGGTGTTTCCAGTAGAAGTGGACGTTGTTGAATATCTTGCTAGCTTTTTGCTGGGTCTGGACCTGGGAGCTAGCTCATCATCTGACCTCTGCTCCTTTGGACTAGAGGCAGTGGCCTGCCACATTGCCCGCCAACCCTGGGAGTCATCAGCAGCCACCTGCCGACCTTGGGTTCATTTGCACCTGCAGCCAGAAGCCTTTGTCCAACCGGCTGATCTTGAGTTCATCTGCCCTTGTAGCTACGCGAGTCAAGAGAAGCCTCCAGCCTGACATCTGACCCACGGTCTTGGAATGTGCGCACTTCTACACCTGTGTGCACCCTTTCCTTACAAGAAACCTCTTTCTGTAAATATGTATGTAAAGGAGCCCTGGTGACACTGTCGGGCAAGAATTGGATAGTTAACTACAAGGTCACCAGACACTCAGAGGGAGAAAGAGGGAGCTGTCTGCCCCTGGAGACATTTACAGAGCCGCAAGCGCACCGCCAATGGGTTGATTCTGATTCAGAGGTACAGAGTAGAGCAGCCCCTGTAGGTCTCCAAGACAACATATTTATGGGAGTAGAAAGCCTTATACTTCTCCTGGGTTTGAACTACCGACCTTGTGGTTAGCAGCCCAACTCATAACCCCTGATACTACCAGTGCAAAGCCTCAAAAATCCTACATAGGTCCCATGTCAAAATGATATGATGTCAGGTTTTTTTATATGATAACAGTGTTGTTGATGATGGTTCTAGGCACATATATAAACTTCACTGATTTTTCTTCTTTAGAGAGTCCTACTTGAACCCCACCTCCCCCATCTACCCAACAACAGCAGAATAAACCTTTTCATTTGGAGTCAGGTCAGCCTAAGTTTGCTTCCAGGTTCTAACCTTGAATAGTTTTGTGGTGTTCTTACCTCATCTTCTGAGCCTATGTTTCCTCAGTTACAGTAACAGATGGGGCTCTGGTGCTGGTAGCAGGAGATGCTCTGGGCTGCTAACTGCAAGGTCAGCAGTTCAAAACCAGCAACTGCGCCGTTGGGGGAAAGATGAGGCTCTCTACTCTCATAAAGATGTACAGTCTCGGAAGCCCACAGTTCTCAACCTGTGGGCCTCGATTCCTTTGGGGGTCAAATGACCCTTTCACATGGGTTGCCTGATTCGTAACAGTAGCAAAATGACAGTTATGAAGTAGCAACGAAAATGTTATGGTTGGGGGGCACCATAATATGAGGAACTGTATGAAAGGGTGCCAGCATTAGGAAGATTGAGAACCACTGTGCTATAGGGTTCTACCCTGTTCTATAGGGTCACTGTGAGTCGGAATCAACTCGGTGGCAGTGTAAAAGAAGATCATAACAGACACATTTTTGGTGCCTCACAGGTTAGATTTGTTTCTGGGTATATTTGTCCAGCTGATTCCCAAAATGACACAGGTTCTCCCCCTATCAGCTCTAGTATTTGAGATACAGAACATATACCATATACTCACCAACCCCTCCCCACAAAAAAAATCAGCATATTTCAATGTAGCACTAACTAGTCTGAGATAGAAGTAAACGCTGCTTTATTTAAAGCAGTCTGTGTTGTACACATATTTAGGTCAAGTTATACTTCACATGGTGTCCTTTGATTCAAAGATATATTTGAACGGTGGACATTACGTGAATTTGGAATTTTCCCCAAGTATCACTTCATCTTTATTAGGAACTGAATAGCACCCAGTTCCAATATGTTGTCTTAAAAGGGGGTCAGAAATAATAATACTCACCTCTTACCACATAGGGTTGGGTAAGAATGAAATGAGAGCTACATTATTGCAATGGTTCCTATGGATACTATACTACAATCATTTCTTTATAAAATCAGTTTATTGGGGGCACGCACAATTCTTATCACAATCCACCCATTGTGTCAAGCACATCTGTACATTTGTTGCCATTCTCATTCGCATCTACAATCATTTTTATGGACATTGATGAGATCTAATGAACTAGAAGTTATTTCAAATACCTTGTAAAGACCCCGAGAGAAGCCAGGGGGTGATTTTCAGACCTCTAAGAAAGACCTGAGATGGTCTGGAGCCTCATTCCCCACTTCTCCTCTGTCCCTGCATGTGGGACACTCCTCCAGGGCGGCTCTCACGCCCTCGCAGCAGACACCAGGATGCTTGGAATCAACACATGACAAGATTACAGGAGAAAAGTGGTGATAAGAAGTAAGCAACAGTGATATGATTTTTTGTTCTGATGATGCCTGATATCTGAATGGAGATCCATTCCCTTACTGGAGGGTCATGGGGAGGAAACCAGCCAGTCAGGGTGCAGTGTTACAATGATGAAACATACAACTTTTCTCTAGTTCCGAAATGCTTCTTCCCCTTCCCCACCCCCACTACCATGATCCCAATTCTACCTTACAAATCCCACTAAACCAGACGATGTACACTGGTACAGATAGGAACTGGAAACACAGGGAATGCAGGATGGATGATCCCATCAGGACCAGTGGTGACAGTGGCGATACTGGGACAGTGGAGGGAAGGTAGGTTGGAAAGGGGGAACCGATTACAGGGATCTACATTAACCTCCTCCCTGGGGGACGGACAACAGAAAAGTGGGTGAAGGGAGATGTCGGAGAGTGTAGGATATGACAAAATAATAATTTATAAATTATCAAGGGTTCATGAGGGAGGGGCAAAAGGGAGGGAGGAGGAAATAGATGAGCTGATGCCAGTGGCTTAAATGTTTTGAGACTGATGAGGGCAAATGAATGTACAAATGTGCTTTACACAATTAATATATGTATGGATTGTGATAAGAGTTGTATGAGCCCCTGATAAAATGATTTAAAAAAAAAAAGATCAAGTAAGCAACAGAAAGTATCTCCCCCGGTGGCTCTGTAGGGTAAGTGTTGGATTGCTAAATTCATAGTCAGCAGTTCAAACTGGCCAGCCACTCCAAGAGAGAAATAGGAGGCACTGTCTCCTTAGCGATGCTGTATCACCTCCGAAACCCGGTTGCTATGAGTCAGGATCAATGTGGTGGCCGTGGGATCGGTTTGGGTTGTGGGAAGGAAAGAACATAAGCAATGATTTCTCATGTCAACTACGTCCTTTACTTTGGGCTTTGTGTCATAATGGTGCTATCTTTAATTCTTTGTGTTCAAGTGGAAAAACCAACCAAACAACCCACTCAGAAAAATGCAAATTATATCCAAGGAAAGGAGAAGAGATCCAGCGGAAGTCGAACGGGCTCCCTTAAGGAGCTATAACCTCCGGCTTCTGTGTTCATTAAAACAACAACGAAACCTGGCAGCAGCCAATGCTGTCATTTTGCTTGACACTTGTTAAGGAAAAAAAAAAGAATGCACCCGTGGAAATCAATCACAATGCCAGGGAATGACACTCAGTGCAACTGGCAAGGACGTGGTCTAGTAATCTGTGTGACCATGACCTCGTGGTGTGTGGCATTGTTCAGGATAGGGATGCAGGTAAAGCAATTTGCCCGGGGCTCGCATGTTACAGAGATGCTCTGCACGGGGACGAGCATCTGGGGCTTTGTTTTCCTTTTGGAACACATTCTGTGTGCTTCTCCTGTGCACGGAAGGAAGAAACATAATTGAAGAGTGCCCTCCAGAGGCTGCTGGGAACTGAACTGTGCAGACAGCTGGGCGTCTGGGAGAAGACTGCCAGGGAAGTCGGGAGGGAGGTGTCATGCACTTTCTTTATCCGTTCATGCGGGGACAGTAGTTGAGCTTGGGTCTGGGGATGGTTAGACCCTAAGTGAGGGGTCTAGGTTTCAAGAAGTTAGAGCAGCAAAGGAATCTTGGACAAGGGGCAAGCCGGAGATCACAAAGTAAGATCTTAATGTACAGACAGGGATGCTAGTGCATTGTGTCTACTAGCCACACGGAAGCATGGGTGGTCTGAACATAAGAAACAAACAAACAGAAAACAACTCACCGACATTGAATCAATACAGACTTACCGTGAACCTACAGGAGAGGGGAGAACTGCCCGTGGGGTTTTGAGATTGTAACTCTTTACAAGAGTAGAAAGCCTCATCTTCTCCACATGGAGTGGCTGGCGGTTTCAAACTACTAACCTCAAGGTTAACAGCCCAAGGCATAACTCATGGCACCCCCCAGGGCTCTTTATGAATGATAGGCACCTAAGTAAATAGGTGGAAGGGGGACGATCTTTGGTAATTAGACTCAGACATGGGAAGAAGGTAGCTTTTTGAGGAGCTGGGGCTAGCTCTACCCATGTGTGCAAGCGGAAGGCTGATTCTTTCCAGAATTCCCTACAGCAGGGAAAGCAGTGCATGCTGGTGTTATCTCTGGATTAGCATGTTCTTACAGGCAAAAAGACCTCTGGTCCTTTACTTGCCAAATGATGTCACTGACGGCCAACAGCAGCTTTCCTCTCAGGTGTTTTCTGTTCAGCGCTCGGATCTGTCACCGCCAGAGGCCACAGAAATCACTTGGAGACAAATCCAGCTAGGTGTCGTGGGAATGGGTGCTGGGGACTGCAAGCCCCAAGCTCCTGAAAGCTACTGCTCTCCACCCCTGCCCCCGCCCCTCTGGGGACAGTTTCTCAGTCCTGCCCCTTTCTGGATGTCCGTTGTGTGCTTCCTGTTGATGTTTGCCCTTCCGTCATCCTGGCGCACGTGGTTCTCTGGCTGGTCGCTGACACAAGTCCACCCCGACCCCAGGTGACCTCTCACACACAGCTCAGCAGCCTGACCTTTCTCTCTGGCTGGATGCCACATTCCCAGGAGATGAAAGTGAAGGGCAATCCACTTGAGGGGCTGGATCTAGCTTATTTATCCGATCCTGGTGGCTGGTCAGGACGTGGGGGCAGGGGGAGCAGGGAGAGGACTGGGCCAGGGGTCCAGGGCCCAGATCACATGTAGCGCATCCTTGGCCGTGGGAAGAGCACACGCTTCAAAGCAGTTGCTTTTCCAACAACAACACACCAACCGTTAGCCGCACTCGAACGAGAACATCATCCGCACTATCTCACTGAATCCTCAAGCCTAGCCCCACAACCAGCAGCCGTTGCTGATAAACAGCTTTGGCATCTGTTTCCGTTTCCCCCGTGCATCTGGTTCCCACTTTGAAGATGAGGGCGCTGAGGTTCAGAGAGGTTGATATCCCACTGTAATTATCAGATGGATGAGCCACCAAGCAGTGAATCTCGAGCCGGTGTCGTTACCACGAACTCCAACTGAACTTCCACAAACGGCCGACAACAGGGTAGCTGACGTGGACGACACAGAAGAAACAGCAGATGTGGTCTTGCTCTCAGGGAATTTATGATCCGGTTTTAGGATCGGGTGGGCTAAAGGAGCCCTGGTGGTACACGTCTTGACGCGCTGGCCTGCTAACAGAATGGTCGGTGACTCAAACCCCCCAGCCACTCTGAGGGAAAAAGATGAGGCTGCCTATTTCTGGGGCCACTCTCTTGTGCTGCGTCAGAATTGACTTCCTGGCAGGGGGCTGGGTTGGGCTGACTTGGGAGGGCACAGGACAAGACTGACACACCATGAAACAATTCGTAAAAGGGCTGAAAGGGGCCATGAGCGTGTGTTGTCCCCGCTGTTGGGTTTCTGGCATGTTGTAACCTATTCCCTTAAATCTAAAGATTTTAGGGTAGCACCCACAGATGAGTCTTGTGAGTCCAGCGCGTTGTGCCTGGGTCTCTGCTCCACATTTCAAAGGCTGGAATCAGGGTCCCGGCGGGGCTGCTTGTTGTTGTTAGGTGCCAGTGAGTTGGCTCCCACGCCGTCCTCACAATCGTCCTTATGCTGAAGTCCCCGGTTGCAGCCACTGTGTCAATCCATCTCGTGGAGGATCTTCCTTTTTGTCCCTCACTGCTCTACTTTAGCAAGCATCATGTCCTTCTTCAGGGATTGGACAACATGCCCATAGTATGCAAGACGAAATTTTGGCATCCTTACCTCTCAGGAGGATCCTGGCCATACTTCTTCCAAGACAGATTTGTTTATCCTTTTTGCAGTCCAATGTATTTTCAGTATTCTCCGCTAGCACCCCAATTAAAATACAAAGCAAAGTGCTGCCTCTGGGCTTAGGCTCCTGCTTCCAGCTGCTTGGGTATAAGCGGTATTCTGAGGTCTCCGTGTTCCTGACGGCTGTCAACCAGGGGGAGGTCCCCCTTTGAACTGGTATGTCACTCGCAACAAGGATGATGCTTTCCTCCAGGCTAGCTGGCGCATGCCTCTGACTTCTCGCGCTACCACCCAGAGAATGCCTTCCTCTCTTACGCAGTTGCCCCGACCAGGCCCGCTGATCAGCGCCATTCTTCCACTCACTGTGTGGCATAGACCCTCACCGAGCCCTGGGAGTCGGACCCACCAGATTCACAGCCCGAGGTGACTGGTCAAACTGGCGCACGTGCATTTTGGGAGAGAGTGTGCACTGGCAAAACCACACGGGCAAGCTGGGTAAAAGAATCCATGGCCACAGCACTTCAGACACAGCGTCACGGATAATGACGAAAAACGGAAGCCAACGTATGAGAAAGCTTAGCGCAATGACCGTTGGGTATGATAATTTCATAAGCTGGAAAACGCTTGGCTGTGTTGAGTGAAAGGGGAGAATGCACCTTTCCGCATGGCGTGTGAGTTCCTATCTCTAATGCATTCCCACAGTGCAGAGAAAGCTTCGAGGAAGACGGCCTCTTTCCCATCCTGTCAGCGGGAGTGCAGATTAGTAGGCACCTCTGGAGGGAAGTGCCCTGAAGTTTCGACATCCTGCAGGTTCAAGCGGAGGGTGGAGAACGGGAGGAAGGCTCTCCACAAGCTGGCTTGACACCGGAGCTGCATAGCAACGAGGGCGGGCGGTGTCTCTCTCTGCTGTGCACAGGGGTCCTATGGGGCGGGCGGACCCCACGGCACCTAACAACCCGATACCTCGAGGGAAGGCATGTGGCAATACCAACCAACATGCCAAGTGTCGTGTCTTTTAAGCTGAGGACGTTGAGGATGTCTGCTTCACACACACTGGAGCATCAGTGGAATTCACTGGAAGGAGGATGGTTGAGACAGCAAGCGACGGGCCAAGGAAAGCGGTCATCAGTGGTGACTTTAAATGAAAGCACAGCAGAGAGTCCAGGGATGGGCAGCTCTGCTGTCAGACAGAACGTGGTACAGTTGCTTAGGGCAGATGCCGTTAGTTAAAATGTAACAGCGTATCATTCCATCGGGTTTCGACCCATCTTAAAGCTGTTCCCGTTTTGTTTTTTTTAATTTTACTTTATCAGCGGCTCTTACAACTCTTGTCACAATCCATACGTATATCCACTGTGTCAAACACATCTGTACATATGTCATCATCATCTTTTTCAAGACATTTTCTTTCTACTTGAACCCCTGGCATCAGCTCCTCATTTGCCCCCTCCCTCCTCCATACCCCTTTGATGATTTATAAATTCTTTTTTTTTCTTTCATGTTTTACACCAACTGCTGTCTCATTTCACCCACTTTTCTGCTGTCCATCCCCCTGGGACTGGGGCCATACGTTGATTGTTGTGATCAGTTACTCCCCCCTTACACTCCCCAGTTGTACATCTTCTGGTCCAGTCAAATTGGTAAGCTAGAATTGGGGTCATGGTAGTGGGGGGGAGAGCATTATATAAGTTGTTCCAGTTTTTAATCTTTTCTGCTTTTTTTAAATTGAAGGTTTTCTCTTTTACTTTGGCATTTTTGTTGGGTTTTTGTTTGTTCCTTGTTTTCATTTCTTATGACTCTCTGCATGGGAAATCCAGGATAATTTTATAGAAATAGTTCCTAGTTGCCTATGGGTGTGGCAGAGGGGAGGCCGGGGGACAATGGGGAGCTAACAGTTAGTGCAAGAAAGAAGAACACGTCCTGAAATTGATTGTGGTGACAACTGTACAACTCTTGATGACTCAACGATTGTATCGTACGATATGTGAATTATATGCCAACGAGACTATTAAAAAGAACAATAACACCAACAAAAGCACATGAAAGTCCTTCAGTGGAATATTATATGGCTGTTAAAAGGAGAGGAAAAAATGAGATGTTCTTCTGTTTTGGAACAATCTCTAAGTAAGTTTTTAAATACACTCTACCCACCAGTCAATAAGAGCCAACACGCATAGGAAAGTGAACAATGTGAAACAGTAATGATAGTAGTTCTTCATATGGGTAACAGCGGCTCCTCATTTGGACACACTGTCAAGAGAGACCAGTCCCTAGAGAAGGGCTCCGTGCTCGGTAGCAGATCTGCAAACACGAGGAAGATGCTCAGTAAAATGGACTGACACGGTAGCTACAACAATGCACTCAGCAATAATGATGAGGATGTTGTATGACTGGGCAGGATTTTCTTCTGTTGTACATTGGGTCACTATGTGTTGGAACCAACTCATCGGCACCTAGCAGAAATATAAGGGTGTGATAGCTAGGTTTATTGTGCCAACCTGGCCAAAAGGAACATGTGGGATTAATCAGGTTGCAGTTTGATTGGAGGGCAAAGAGATAAATGGCTCTGCAAGGCCCGCCCTACCCGCTCTCTGGTGATCAGAGTGTGCTGGAGCATGCTGCTGCTGTTAGCTAGTTCTTTGCCTCAACCTGTAAGCTACACTACCTGTGGGCCAGGCCAACCCGTGGATCATGTTGCTAGAGGTTGAGGCGTCTTCGAGACCTGCTTTGCCATGCTGCTGGTGCCTACATGGCTTGAGCTTCAGACTGGTGGATCCTGTCGCCTTGCATTGCTCGTGTTCGGTATCCCATCTGTGCCTGCTTCACTAAGCTCTTGAGCTACTGACTGTTGCCGACCCACCCTGATGCTTTCTGCCTGTGGGTGAACTCTGCTTGCCTTGCCCAAGGGAGGACTCCACTGTAAGCTTCCTTGACCTTGGGCCTGGCAATCCATGTGAGTTGAAGGGCCTCCAGTAGTTAACTGTTCCATGGAAGTGAGTTAAACTGAACCCTCTGTACTGTTGTGTGGACTAATTAGCTGTTATATTCCTTCTTGCTGTATAAACCTGTGTGTGCATGCATGTGTGTGTGTGTGTAAAATCATTACGGGCCCTGGTCTTAAGCCCGACTAATGCAGAGTGAAAGAGGTGAGCTACACAGAGAGCTATGGTAGATGCTTAGACACTGGCTAGGAAAACCCTCCAGTGGTGGTAACCCAGTGAGGTTGTGGGGCACTGTCACGGATCCTGGTGGCGTTGTGGTTACAGAGTGAGCTGCTAACTTCAAAGTCAGCAGCTCAAAGCCACCAGATGTTCTGCTGGAGGAAGATGAGGCTTCCTATTCCCATAAAGAGTTACATCTCCAAAATACAAAGGGGACAGTTCTACTCTGTCCTATTGGCTCGCTGTGAGTCAGACTTGACCCAATGGCAGGGAGGTGGGCTTGTGCCCTGAGCATGGGGTAGGAATCGAGAAAGGGACGTCCCACTCAGCATCCTGCGCGTCCCCCTTGCTTCCCAATGTGGACGCCTTGCTTTTTCTTTTTTTGAGACTTGCCAAGAGGCCTTTATTTATCTAGTTCAACTAGACACTATTACAACTAGTTACTCCTTTTACTAAAATTGTTCAGAGCAATGTCTGTACCACACTATCAAAAAGGGCCGTTTCTCTCCCAATCAAAGCGGTTCAGTAGAGGGTGGGCGCAATGCCAATCAAAGCGGTTCAGTAGAGGGTGGGCGCAGGCCCTGGAGCAGGCGGGCGGGTGGCCAGACCCGGCCACTTCCCAAGAGTGGCTCAACCCCCAGATACGGAAACAGAGAGCTGGGCCGGAGCCTTTGTTTACAAAGAAGACCCTGTTCTTAAGAAAGGGAGCCTGAGAAATGTGTACGTGGCACAGAGCTGAAACCAGGGGAGCGGAATGTGCAGAATTCATGTGGTAGAATTATAAATGCATGGTGACCGGCTTTCACCTTCACTTGGAGAAATTAAATGAATGGAGAACTGTTCCTACTCCGCGTGGAGTGGGCTCCGCCCCTCACGGCAGCACTGTGCACAGCCCAGTCCTGTCCCATCCTCACAGGTGTGTGTCTCAGCCGTTGTGTCACTGCACCTCGTTGCTGAGGGACCCCCCTCTTTCCCGGACTCTCCACTTGAGCAAACATGGTGTCCCCCGCCAGGGACTGAAGTCTGACACCATCCTCGCATCTCAGGAGCATTCCAGATGTACTGCTCGTAAGACAGATGTCACAATTCGTACAGTAGACGTATTGCAAGCTATTCTTTTGTTTCAAAATGTCAGATTCATGCTGCCATTGAAATTTTTAACAATTGGTGTATGTGGGGAGATAGGGCATGGGTGCCTGAGGAATTCAGTAGTATCTTTAAAATAAGCTGGGTAGGTGAGGGGTGACGGAGGACGATGTAAGATATGAAAATAATAATCTATAACTTATCAGGGGTTCAAGAGGGAGGGCGGAGGAAGAAATGGGGAGCTGATATCATCGGCTCAAATGGGAAGAGAATGCTTTGAAAATGATGATGGCAGCATATGTGCAAATGTGCTTGACACAGTGGATGAATGTATGGATTGTGAGCAGAGTGTAAGAGCCCACAATAAAATAATCTAATATTAAAAATAAAAAAAAACAAGCTGGAGAAGAGTGAGCCAGAGAGAGCTGGGGCAACAAGAGGAGTAGAGCCAGGTGTCTGGGTGCCGGAGGCGGGGCGGGGTGCAAACTCCGATGACAGGGAGGGCAGTGGAAGGTGGCAGTTGGAGGGAGGAAGGGGATGTCCAGCTTGCAGAGGCAGGTAAACCAATGCTCAGGGTCCCTAGTTGAGGGTAGGTGAGGGGGACA
This sequence comes from Tenrec ecaudatus, assembly GCF_050624435.1. Lineage (NCBI taxonomy): Eukaryota > Metazoa > Chordata > Mammalia > Afrosoricida > Tenrecidae > Tenrec > Tenrec ecaudatus. The sequence continues at coordinate 30,611,587 of NC_134531.1, read as the reverse complement.
TGGCTGATGAGAGACATGCCCAAACCCAAAACCAGCGAGTTAATTTTCAGAAACCTGCAGAACCCATGTGTTTCAGACGAGACTTCCTTAGGCGGACCAGGCCAAATGCTGGGGCATGACGACTCCACAGTTTGATTTCTCATGCTCGCAGTAAAGAAAAGAACCATGCATTCCTCCAATATATATTATGTTTAACAAATACATGCACTCTTGTATGAATACATTGTAGCAATTTTTTAGAAAGATACACTTCATCGACGGTACTTGATAGTTTAACATCTTTTACGCCTCTATTAAAAGATAACAAGGAGCTCTAATGATGCATCATGTTACAAACTGAGCTGTACCCACAAGGTCTGCGGTTCGAACCCAGCGGGCGCTCCTCAGGAGAACCATGAGGCGGTTTTCTACTGGAAAGATTTAGAGACTTGGAAACGCCAACTGCAGTCTACTCCGTCCTATGGAGTCTCCATGAGCCCGAATTGACTCGATGGCAGTGAGGGTTGTATTAAAAACTAATAATATAAAGTGAACATCACTTTCAGGAAAAGCTAGGTAGTGGAACGTGGATTTCACCTGCTGAACTTTGGTCAGCAGCCTAACACCTCACGAATGCACTCCCGGAGTTCATTAGGCAGTTCATGTAAACAAATAAAATACACGAGCAACAAAAACACCCCAAACAGCTCATGTGACCCTGCAGAGTAGAACTGTGCCCCATGGCTTGACAAGACGTTTAGAAGCAGATCACAGGGCCCTGTTGTCTAGGACATCTTAGGGTGGGTTTGAACTATCAGCCTGTCAATCAATAGGCCAACACTTAGCCATTTGTGCCACCCACAGGAGTTTTGTCCTGAAACAGATTCTGGTTTTCAAAAAGCTTAGCTTAGGATAGGATGCCTGGTTGGGCTGCTCACCACAAGGCCAACGGTTGGAATCCGCCAGCTCCCACAGAAACACTGTCTCAGACCCGCGGAACAGCTCTCCCGTCTTAAAAGGTCGCTATGAGTCCGACTCAGCTGGACATCAGCAGCGAACGTCTGGGGACATGATCAGCATAGGTATGTTTCAACTCCTGAATAAATGGGGGTTGGTGGTAAGGAGGGCCACCTTGGGGTGGTGTTTCATTCTGACGGCACCCAACTACAACAACAGCAACTAACATGCCGCTTCCACTGGAAGCCATGTGTCCTTATGAAGCATCTTAAACATGTTGCTAGGTGCTGTCAAGTCGGTGTCATCTCATAGTGGTCCCACATGCAAGAAAACAAAACGCCACCCAGTCCTGTCCCATCTGGTGTCCGAGCCCAGTGGTCTAGCCACGGGGTCAGGCCGTCTTATCAGGTCTTCCTCCTTTTCCATGGAGGCTCCTACTTCTGGAAAGATGTACAGTCTTGGAAACCCACCGGTAGCTCTGCGCTGCTCTAGACAGGGGGCTATGAGTCAGCACCGACTCAGTGAGGCAGGAAGCGAGAAGGTGATGTTGGTGACTGCATTTAATAAACCACAAGTTCATTTTCCAAGCTGAGCTATTACTTTTTTGGTTTTGGTTAAAGTGTTATGCATTGAATTTTAACTTCCTCGAGCTTTCTTTGCAAATTCATTGAAAAGCCCTGTCATGTTGATATTTTTAACATCTGGGCTCTCTTAAATCCTTTGTTTAGAAGATATGCAAACTATTACATTGGGTTTCCTAGGTTTTAAATACGTAGACATGGCTCACTGCTGGCAAGCATAATTTGTTATAATAAGAAAACCCAGTCATATAATTAATGAAACATTTCCAAAAATTGATTTTGAAAATGCTCTTTCTATAGTGTGGTGTGTTAGGATGGGTTCTCTAGAGAAGAAAACCAGTGATGCTTATAGTTGTAAGCGATTTATGTCAAGAAAAGGCTAAAGCAGTTGTAGAAGGTGGTAAGTCTAGTTCAGTTTAAGTCCATGTGTAAGATGGTAAGCTGACTCATGCAGGCTGGCATACATAGTCAAAGAACCCAAGGCCACTGATGGACATTGGGTTCAATGTCAACATGGAGTCAATGACATGATGGATCCTGATGGATCTGGATCCGGCATCTAGTGGTCAGCTTCCTGCCATATTGCCTGGGGGATTACTGCCAAACTACTGAGAACCCTGGGGAGCCGAGTTGATTCAAAACCTATCACAGTTTCTTTCAAAAGATGCTTTCCTGTACTTTGTTATAACATCACCTTTACCTTGAAAAGACAGGTTGTGTGTGTTTATTTTTTGAGAGCCTGGCCATCAGGAAGCATTATCACTGAGAACGACTATCTCAATCGATATGGATAGCAAATGGGAAACACTTGTGTTTTGTGCCACAAAGTTGGTGGTTTGATAAAAAAAAAAATCACATCATTGTGAATGAGGGGGAGTGCAGAGTGGAGACCCAAAGCCCATCTGTAGTCAACTGGACATCCCCTTACAGAAGGGTCTCGGAGAGGAGATGAGTCAGTCAAGGTGCAATGTAGCAATGATGAAACATAAAATTTTCCTCTAGTTCTTTAATGTTTCCTCCCCCACTATCATGATCCTAGTTCCACCTTTCAAATCTGTTTAGACCAGAGGATATACACTGGTACAGATAAGAACTGGAAACACAGGAAATCCAAGACAGATGATCTCTTCAGTAACAGTGGTTACAGTGGTGATACCGGGAGGGTGGAGGGAGGATGGCGTAGAAAGGGGTAACTGATTACAATGGGTGAAGGGAGACATCGGACAGTGTAAGACATGACAAAATAATAATAATTTATAAATTAGCAAGGGCTTATGAGGGAGTGGGGAATGGGGTGGGAGGGGGGAAATGAGGCGCTGATACCAAGGGCTCAAGTAGAAAGCCAATGTTTTGAGAATGATGATGGCAATAGATGTACAAATGTGCTTGACACAATGGATGGATGTATGGATTGTGGTAAGCGTTGGACAAGCCCCCCAAAAATGGTGGTGGTTGAACCTCCCAGCTTCTCTGTGGGAGACAGAGGGAGATCTTCTTCTGGAAAGAAGCGCAGGCTCTTATCAGGGCATCCTTCAACGCGCCACGGTGAGCGGGAATCCAGCAGATGGATTTGGGTGGCCAGGGCAGTGTACAATATACTGCTAATTAAATGTCTGTGATTCCAATCCACCGGGCAGCATGGTGGGAGAAACACCGCCCGCTTCTGCAAGGTCCCGGCTATGAAAACCCTACGCAGCATCGTCTGCTTTGCAACACAGGGTGACCATGAGTCAGATGGACTCCATGGTCAAGGACGTCGGTAAACAGTGGGGACGCCCCATGGGATCTCCTCTATGGCAACATAAGGGAGAAGGAGGAGCCACCTCCCACCTGCCCGGGGCTGACCGCCACAAAGAAGAGCAGTCAGGCAAGCCTCAGGCACAACAAGGGGGCTGTCTCTCTGATGCCTGCAAAGGGCCTCAATGATGGGGTTGGAAAGAAATCAGGCAGCCATTGGACACCTACGGGAAAATCCAGATCTGGGCATGTGCAAACTAAGCCCCCTAGGTCCAGGCAAAACCAAACTGGGCACACCGTCTTAGGCCCATGACATCACACAGGTAGGCCTAAACGCAGCCAAAGGGGTCAGCCAATACCTTCAACCACGCCTCCCCAGTTTGTGTGTGCGTGCGTGCGTGTGTGTGTGTGTGTGTGTGTGTGTGTGTCTGTGATCCCCCTCAAGGCCTGCCCAGGGCCTGTTCGAGCCTGCAAGCTCTCGGCCTCTGGGGATTCCCTATTTCCACATGTGTGGGCGCCCGCTCCCGTTCTGGGATTCTTTCCACGTGGTTTTTCACGCCTGGTTGGTACCCCGGCAGGCTTCTGCATGGCCTGGCGCACTTTCCAGAAAGAGTGTGTACCTTTGTGAGACTGTGCTACCTGAAACCAGCCCCTTTTCTTCATAAAAACTCACCTGGATGACAAAAGTGCTTCCGCTGCGGGAATTCCTTCAGTGCTCTGAAGCAAAGAGCCCAGGTAACCCCAATCCAGAACCCTAACACCTCCACGCTCCACCCATTTCTCCCCTAGTCTGACACTAGCCAGTCCTCACGTAGTACTGATGTTTACTCTTGGTTATAAAAGAAAACAACAACAACGTAGTCATGCCTGAGTCTGACAGCTCTAAGAGCTTTGCCACAGACTCCACATGGCACCCGCGTCGCCTGCAGAGAGAGCCTCTCTGTGGTTGCCACCTCATTGCAGACAAAAAGCCAACGTCCACGATGTTAGGCGCATGAACAGCCATCTAAATGGCAAACACTGGCCTCTTCCCATCTGGAGGAAAGACGAGGGATGAAAAAGGAAAAACATCTACATGGAAACAACTTGTCCAAAGGACTCGGGGCCGCACTAACATCAGTCTCCATACCCGGATGGTGGCCGGAACTGCTACCATCTACTTGGTGAAGGCTCGCACTGCAGTCCTGGGCCGAGCGGGAGCAAAACGTGGAGCAGAACTCCAAGTCTTAGAGGAGTCCAGGCTTGCTGGTTGGAAAAAGACAAGCTGGATCCCGAAGCCCTAGCTCGTAGTCACTCATCAGGTCTGGGACGGAACTCACCCTGTGGCAAAAAATCAAACCATAACAACCACGTGAACTGAAAAGGGCAGCACTTCCCCAGCCTCCACGTTCAGAGGGCGAGGAAACAGGAAGCGCAGGAAAGCAGCGGTGACAGTCCATTGAGGGGCTGATTGCAAAGATGCGATGAAAGAAAAGGGCGGCTATGGACCATTGAATGTACAACTCATGACCTGCTCTGTAAACCTTCCACCCAATTCACCATAAGAAGTCTCAGAAAGTTCTATGAAAGCTTGTCTTATCTAGACTGAAGCCATTCTTGCGCACTGTCAACATGTCAGTCTTTAGCTTCTTGGTCATGCTTACTCAACTGAGCATGGCAGTAGATCCAGCTCATGTTGGGCCTATTTCTGTAGCCCGATCCACGTGCTTTCTCATTCCATTCACAGCCGCTGTGGTTATGCTTACATAACCTCCCCGCGCTGCATTACTTAAGCATTCTCCAAGTCATTAATCACTGAACGTACATCTTTGCTGGTCCTTCTGTCCTGTACTGACTCACCAGCCAGTAGGCTGTGCTCTATGTCATCCCCCAAAGCACAGTCGGCGCATAGCCTTACCTGGAGCATGTAGGAAAGGGTAGCTCAGCGGGCCAGCGAACCTCCCACACCGCATCGGGCTGCTTTCCGACGTCAGCAGGGCTTTCCGTGCATCTTCCAGCTGAATTTGCTGACGGAGCGTGTCATTTTATAGCCAGATTGTTTGGCACGAGCTCCTGGAGCTCCTTTTACTGCCTCAATAAGAATGGGTGTTTCCCTAATGGGGGTTGGCTTTTGGCCTGAAGCAATTAAGTACAACAAAGCCACCAACAAGCGGGCTCCTAAATATGCAGTTTAGTTAAAAAAAAAAAATCTGGACTAGGTCTGGTATTGTAGGGCGTGACATGCTGCTGGAGCAGCTAACATGATTTCGGTTCATCTTGTGGCTGTTTAGCTGGTAAATATCCTGCTAATTGAAATGGATCCGTATCACCACTAACTGTTACCTCCAAGTATAATCCATGCTGAGGATGAGGCTTTTTCTTTCTTTAATGATTAAAAACAAAGAACACAAGCCCACTGCCGCAGTCCGGACTCCTGCTGCTGATGAATGACGGACACGAAACCCAGTGCCATCCAGCCACCCGAGCGGGCAGAGGAGACGTCCCATGGGATTCGAAGCCGGCCACTCGTCATGGGCGCTCACGGCCTCGCCTTTCTCCTGCAGAGCAGCTGCTGGGTTTGCAATGCGCGCCTTGCATTTAGCAGCTCAGCGCATAATCCACGTTGCCACCCCATGTCCATTTCAAATAGTCTTTGGATTTTATTTTGGGGGCTAATTTCCTGTAGATCTGACGGAATTCTCGTGTTTTTTTTTAAACCTCCCATGTGGTACGTGTGTCAACCTGGCCATTTTCTTACTGTTTGCTTCCCCTCGAGTTGTGTTTTATTTTTAATCATCTTCTTTCCTCTTACAAGTTTCTTTTGGATACCTGCCTATTTGGTCAACATTCATTTAATTCAAACCAAAAAAGCTAACCCACTGGTCCATACACTCCTTTGCCTAGTAAGTCCATGCCAATTGCCATCCCTTGAAATAAGTCTCACATACAACTCTCTTCCTTCCCTCGGGTTAAGGACCCCTGGTAGAGCAGTGGTGAAGTGCTTGGTCTGCTAGCCAAAGGGTCAAAGGTTCGACCCCACCAGCCACTCTGCAGGAGAAAGTTACAGCAGTCTGCTTCGATAAAGATTCAAACCAAACACCAAACCTATTGCTGTTGAGTTAGTTCTGACTTGTAGTGGATAGTACTACCCCACAGGGTTGCCAAGGCTGCAGTTTTCATGGACTTTTGGGTTCAAAGCTGAGTGCTCCACCACCGGCCCACTACGTTTCCTTCTTTAAAGATGAGTCGGAACCCACTCAACGGCTGTGGATCCCTTGGGTCACATCACATAGCACAGGACACAGAGTCCCTGGCACACAGACTATGTGGAAATGCAGGCGCCTATCCGGAGCTACACCAGGAGTCAAGTTCAGTCACCGTGTTTGTAAGATAAAGAACACGCCCTGCTGCGCAAATGCATGTTTCCCTGGCCCTGTGGCTCTCCTGGGCATCCCAGTGTGGCAACTACAAGAACACAATGCCCTCCACCGCCCCAAACCCATTTTATTAGGCCATAATCTGACATCCCACCATTCAATGGTTCCGGCAGAGCAAGCGGTGCTGTACAATCGCCACCACCGTCACCTTCTAGGCATTTTCTTCCTTCCTGTACTACTTGACATAAGCTCCCCGTTAGCCCCCTCCCCCTAACGTACCCCCCAGGCACCTTATTGTTGTTGTTGTCTCTAGAGAGTCACCGACCTGGGCTTCATATAGAAAACAACAACAAAAACAACAACAACATAGAAAGATACATAGCAGAGAGTCAAGAACGGTAATAACAAAATACAAAAGAGATAAACCCGGATTTGGGAAAAACAAAAGCAAAACTTGGAAGATAGTCAAAGCCAGCTAGTCCTCAGGAGTGAGACAGGGCTCTCTACTCTGGAAAGAGTGACAGTCTTGGGAACTCACAGGGGAAGTTCTTCCCTGTCCTATAGGGTCGCCATGAGTGAGAATTGCCTCAATGGCAGTGAGAAGGTCAAACAGACAATGTCTTAAAAAAGCCCAGTCCCCACTGGGCCTCTAAAGTACTTCATCAACACAAGGACACTTTGTTCAGATAACCTGGCATTCTGTGGTACTCACCTTCCCGACATGATTACTGAAAACAAAGCGGGTGCATAGCAAATGTGGTGAAGAAAGCTGATGATGCCTGGCTAGCAAAAGATATAGCATCTGGGGTCTTAAAGGGTTGAAGATAAACAAGCGGCCATCTAGCTGAGAAGCAAGAAAGTCCACATGGAAGAAACACACCAGCCTGTGTGATCATGAGATTTCAATGGGATCAGATAGCAGGCATCAAAGACCCAAAACAAAAAGTCATATCAATGTGAATGAGGGGGAGTGCAGAGTGGAGACCCAAAGCCCATCTGTAAGCATTTGGACATTCCTTTACAGAAGGGTCACAAGGAAGAGACGAGGCAGTCAGGGTGCAGTATTGTGCTGATGAAACATATAACTTTCCTCTAGTTCTTTAATGCTTCCTTCCCCCCACTATCATGACCCCAATTCTACCTTACAAATCCGGCTAGGCCAGAGCTTGTACACAGGTACAGAGAAGAGCTGGAAACACAGGGCATCCAGGACAGATCAACCCCTCAGGCCCAATAATGAGTGTATCGATACCAGGAGGGTAAGGGGAAGATGGGGGGAGAAAGGGAGAACCGATCACAACGATCTACACATAATGATCTACATATAACCCCCTCCTGATCTATTTGCATTCTCCATTTTCCATCGTGGACGGAAGTCACTCAGGGGTGGCCGGCTGTGGAGTCTGACCTGCCCCATTCCGGCGCTGACCAGGGGCCCATCTGAAAGACATTCCATTCCTGTGGTCTTCGGAGTGTGTAAGTTCCTGTTACTTACACTCTCCTGGAGGCTGTGCGATTCCTGGAGGCTAGCAGAAAGAGAAACGCCCTCGGCCGCCAGTCATAAAGAGGAGAACAAGGATCAGCTTAATCGAGAGGCTTCTAGTCTGCCCGTGAGGAACGAAGGCCACGGGTCTATGTGTGTGCGCGCTAGGGAAGGATTCCGCGGGGGGAGCCTCCACGGGGCACCTTCCCGGGGCAGCGCAGAACACTAGTCACGGAGGAGAGGAAGATGGCAGCTGAGCTACTTCCTGCCAGGAGATGGCTCCGTTGCTGGCCACGCAGACAGAGCTGGGGACCCAGAGGTAGCATCCTGACAGCACAGTTGTCCAAGATCCCCCACCCCCCTTCCCTCCTAGCATGTCCCTCCATGCGTTCAACTTCAACCACGAGGTGGCAGGAGAGGCCTCTCCGAGTCTCGCCACGGGGCGGGTAGCAGCACTCTGACCAGCTGGGAAAGCACGCTCCCCAGGTCCGCTCCCAAGGCCAGCAAGGACTCCTTAGGAAGTGCTGCATGGAAGGTTCTAGATACAGTCACCATCCATTTAGAGAATGTGTAGGGAAAAACTCATTTTCCTTCTGTTTGTTGTCATTAGCTGTCCGTGCACACACACACACACACACACACACACACACACACACACACATGCTGTGCTTTCTGAGCTGGGTTTGAAACCACCAATCTTCCGGCTGGCTAGTAGTCACACACTTACCATTCCCCTAATTCCCCTGATTACTGCTCGTAGCGTTAAAGGACAAGTTGTAGAATTTGAGGCGAAGGCTCTGAAATGAAGTCCTCTCTGTTTTTTAAGACGATCCTTGAGCCTGGAAAGCCATCTCTCAGAGTCTCAGTTTCCCTGGGTACAGTGAAGAAATGGGGCTTGGAGGAACGCTGGGGAATCTTCTAGAAACCAAAGCGTGCAATGAAATTGTGTGTTGGGGGGTGGGGGTGGCGGGGAAGCAGGCCGCCTAGTGACTGGCCAGCGGGGGCGCTTCGCTCACACGGTGTCTTTGGGGACCGGGCTTTCCAGAGAAGGAGCTGTTAATCGCTGAGACCGGTTTTATTTTTAACCTTTGATAATGGAAATCTTGTGAGTGTGTACTATCAGCATCTCTGCCTTCTTAAACAGAAAACGGGGTGCAATTTAACCTTTGCTGACTGTCTCTGGGTCATTGTCATGACCACTCCTGACTAGAAATACGGAGCTGTTCGGGCGCCAGGGAGCCTGTGGGCATCTTCAGCTGCGAGGCCCCAGAGACGGCACTAGAAAGCTGTAATTGGCAATTCCTCCTCGCTGCGATCTCCTGTATCACTACCTGCAGTCATTTCTCCAAGTCACACCTTCCAGCAGCCTCTTGACACTCTGTTTAAAATCTGCTCTAACCTAGAGAGAATTCGAGGTTGCCATGGGTAACCAGAGCATAAGCTCATAACGACCCTAAATTTAATTTTACACACAATTTAAAGTCACTGGGTACTGTGCTGAAGGCTGCTGTTGGCCAGACCTGCTGCTTAGCTAGTTTGCACAGTATGCAATGCGCCGAATCCCTCCCTCTCGCCCACCCACCCACCCCGCTGTGCATAGCAGAACAAAAGGCTGCCGGCCCTGAGCCACCCCAAAGGGTGCTTGCAGGTCAGACGCTGTGCCCACAGGTTTTCACGGATTGCATTTGGGAAGCAGCCTTTCTTCCTAGTCTGCCTTAGTCTAGAAGCTCCACTGAAACCTACGCAGATCCTAGCAACTTGCAAGTCTCCGCTCAGGGTGGGTGGTGGCCACGCACGAGGTGCATTGGACTGCAAAGGAAGCCAGACGAGCTGCATGGAAGGTGAGAATTGTTGCCCTGAACCACCAAAGCCCTAGAAGAACACATGTGACTGCTGACTGCGTGCTTGGAGAGTCCCAGAGGCACAGCGGAAGGGAAGCCTGGTGATCCGCTTCCCCAAATCGTAGCCACTGAACACCCTATGGTGCACACACGTGTTAAAAGGAGTGGAAAGTCACTGGAACCCATTGGCACAGTATCAGTCCTGATCGCCCCCGGTGCCCTCTTCCAGCCCGGCACCCTGGCCCTCTCCTGGGACTGCCGAGGCTGCACATTACCTTCTAGTACCTCAAAGGTACTACCCCACTGGGGGACTTCAGGGCCCTGCTCCATCCAGCACATGCCTGTGTCAGGGGCTGGAGGCACACCATTCCGGTTGTTCAGTATTTTGAAAACCATCCAACTTTCAGGCTGAAGGCTATTCTTCGCCTTCCCTGCTGAGGGAACTGCTGAGAGGTCTGGGCCCCTTCTCTTTCCCTCAAACTCAAAGGTCTGTCTTCAGTTGCCTGCTGTGACCTGGGTGATTCGGATTGCTTCAGGCAGACCAGGTGCGGTGCTAAAAGGTACCTTTTATTGACCAGCTACCATGTGCCAGGAAGCTGCTGTGGATACAATTCCCCAGCCCATCTGATCTCATCCACCAAACTGCCCTTTAGGGAAATAACTCCGACCTCCTGTCCCTGAGGCCACCTGCCCACAGTCGCTCAGCCAATAGGCTGGTCTTGGTGCTTTCCGTGCTCAGTTCGCTCAGGTTTACTCCTTTACAAGAAGGTCAGTCAAGACCCACGACCTGAAAAAAGACCTCTCCAGTGGGTCCTTTCCCGTTTCAGAAAAGGCTAATTGTTTCTCCTAGGCTGTGTGGCCTTTGTTTTTAATTAAATCCACATTTTGTTACCAATTTGGGACCATCTATCCTCAGGGAATGGGCCTCATTTGCTTGCAGAAAGCTAGTGGAGGGAGCGACTGGGCTTTCAAACTGTTCCTGGTAGAAGCTAATCTATAAAACATTCCCAGTTCTCTCTGTACCAAAGAAGAGTTCACAGAACATACCAGAAAATCAGATATTCCCCAGCGTGGGGATGGTGGAGCCTGCAAACCAGACTTTCCTCTGTGTGCTCCTGCTGTGCCTGCCAACACCCAGTCTCCCTCGGCCCTGTCCGGAGGTTCTCTGGAAGCTGACACCAGGACAATACTGTTATCACTCTGGAGGATGGGGAGGGGGTGTCCCAGAGCTACTCCGCAAGCCTAGAACTAAGCTGCGGAGCTGGGAGTGGTGGGTAGAGGGGACCAGCCAGGGAGGAGGCCGGAGTGGCTTCTACAGCTTTGGGGCAGTCACAGATCTAGCTTCCCAGGCAGGTCGGGCCGGCAGAGAGGCTATCCACCTCACGGCTAGAAATGGTCTGTTCTTTCCTGAAGGCGAGCCTTCAAGACCGACCTGGATGAGGTTTTGAAATAAGCAAACCATGACTTCATCGGCAGTGTGCACCTGCTCCTCCCACGCTTCCGCGCACACATCCACCGCACCCACCGAGCACTCCCGGTCCCGGGCTAGCTCTTGTCAGAGAGGAATGCGTCTAAAAATGGACCCACCATCAGGTGACAGGGTCAAAAGAGCACCAGAGGGAGTTTCAAATGGAAAAGCAAACTCAAGGGAGGGAGGAGAACCCACGGTCCCAAGGTCCGCCTCCAGCATCGGAATGGCAAGCACTGGTGTGGCAGATGAACTGTGTTGGTGGGGTGCAGGGGTAAGCTGGTGTGTCAGGCCCTGAAACCTGGGGCTCACCAATAAGGAAGCGTTCACCTGGCTGAGTCCGATGTCAAGATGCAACCATCCACCGAGGGGGCTGTTTGCTGAGGTCTCTAAAGAACCCTCGTGGGCGAAGACTACTGAAGGAGCTGCGGACCTTCAGAAGAGCTAACATATCTGACTTGGAAGAAGGACAGCCAGAATGGTCCTTAGAAGCAAGGATGCCTTCCTGTCACTTGCTTTGGACAGGTGACCAGGAGGGACTAGTCCCTGGAGAATGACATCATCCTTGCTCACGTAGAGGGGCAGTGAAAATGAGGGCGTCCCTCCGTGAGATGGAATGGCACCATGACCGTAACCTTGGCCTCTGACATAACGTTTGGGAGGAGGGTGCAGGGCGGGCGGAGGAGTTTCATTCTGGGGTACAGACAGTGTGGCTCTGAGTGGGTGACCTGCCAGCCACCTCCAGGGCCTCTCACAACCAGAACAACAGAGAAGCCGAAGTCATTCTCGTGGTGTTTGAGGTCCACATACACATTAGCACAGGGCGCTGTGCGTCGGCTACAGAGAGAAGAAACGGGCACTTTGAGAACTTCAGAAAACACCTCAAGACTCACCCTTCGATCTCAACGTGCTTCTAATCCTAACGCTCTGGCTAGTCAGGTCTGCCAACGGCATTTTATATTGCATTGGCTTTCCCTGAAGGACGTGAGAAGAGCCGTCTGATTTCTTTGTCAGGTCAGGTAGATGGACTAACCACTTCCTTCCCCAGTGACTGCCAATACGGACATAGGATGGAGGTATTTTATCAAGCTCGGAATCAGCCAGAAACGTAGGCACCAGACCACACCCGGGCAGGACACAAGTACAGCCAAAGGGCCGACTCTGAGGGAGCGTACTAATGGTTAAAACCTCGGATGTGGACCCACATACACCCATGGTCAAATCTCCGTGACTCCATACTGCGGTGACCTTGGGCGAGTTACATGGCCTCTCTCTGGCTAAGCGTTCACACCTGAGGCTGGTTTTTATACAGTTGTGTTGGAGATGAAGTGAGAGTGTGGAGGCCTGGGGAGGTGTAGTGGTTACGTGTTGGTCTGCGATCTGCATGGTCAGCAGTTTGAAACCAGCAAGACTGGGCTTTCTACTCCCGTGAGCGGTGAGCATCCGTCTCAGAAACCCACAGGGGCCGCTCTGAGTCAGCACCGACTCGATGGCAGCCAGTGAGTGGACGCGAACATGCCCACTCTGCTCAGGAAAAGGTGCTTTAAGAGAACCAGGGAGGGGACTTTGAGAAAATGAGCTTAGTCTTCTCTGGTTGTTAAGGAGACAACAGGGTCATAGGCCTGGGGTTGATTCCAGCTCGTTGCAGTATCATTCAAGAGAAGAAACTCCATCGGGTTTTCTCGGCTGTGAGTGTTATGGAAGTCGGTCACCAGAGCTTTCTTCCAGTGTTGCTGGGGGCGGGGTTTGAACTTTGCAGCTAGTAGTTGAGTGCAAACCATGTGAGCCTCTCAGGGAACCTATTCATGAGCCCTAAAGACCGAGCAGTGGGTCTTGTCTTCTCACTTCCCCTAACTCCCTATCTCCGTGGCTTTGGGGTCCACCTCCCTGCCCCTGCTCTTTGGTCAGCCTCACATACACCGACTACAGCGTAATATGGAATGTGTGTCCCGATTACTTATCGTTCCTCATCCTATGTAGTTCTCCATCACTTTTCCTTTCAAATCAGACACAGGCACAAGGCAGGCGCTATCAGGGATGAGGAAAGGGCCCTGGTGGCACAGTGGGCTATGAACTGAGCTGCTAACACAAAGGTCCGCAGCTCAAACCCACCGACCACTCGGAGGGAGAAAGAGGAGGTTTTTTATTCCCAGAAGGGTGTGCAGCCTCAGAAACCCACAGGAGCCGTTTACCCCGTCTTATAGGGTCACTGAGCCAAGACTGACTGAGTGGCAGTGAGGTTTTGTTTGTCTAGCAGGGCTGGCTAGTGAGAGGGCGATCTCTCCTTCATACCCAGGGACCCAACCCCTCCCGCAGGGTCTCCAGTCGCCTTTCCGGCTCCTTGGAGCCTGGTGAGCTCTGTGGTGGTCAATTCTGCTTTTTCTAAGGACGAGCTCTGTTTGCAAATAAGCTCACCACCCCTCCTTGAGAACCAGCGGCCTTTCCCAGTAAGTACCAGCCAGGCACCTGGTCGTTCGCCATGAGGGTCTTTTTAGTCGGAGAGGCCACCAAAAGGAAGTCCTGTTGGGAATGCCCACTGAGTAAGTGCCTGCATGTGCTCACCACCCTGGGTTACGGCCTGCTGGCTTATCCTGTCTCTTGTCCACCTGCACTCTGCCTCCGGAGTTGACACGCACGGCATTAATGGCTCCCTCAGCCCCTGGTCTCCGGCTGGTTTCTGCTGATGCGAAGCTCTGATGGGAGGCTGGGCTTCTCTTCTGACTCGCTCCCTGCAGGCTCACCCGCAGCTCACCATGATCCACTCCTTCTGGGACTCAGGCATCCTTCTCACAGGAGCCCTGCACATGGATGCAGCTCAGGGATCCTACAACGTCCACATTCCACTCTCTTTATGACGCATGAGCATAAAAACATACTCATCATTTAAAGCACCACGGACTGCTCAAAGGACAGACAACTCTGGCTTGGAAGAGGGCAGAGGGCAGGATGGCGAGACTTCGTCTCACAGACTTTGGACACGCTGTCAGGAGAGACCAGTCCCTGGAGAAGGACATCATGTTTGGTAGAGTAGCCAGGAAGCAAAAGAGAGGAAGGCCCGGGGCGAGATGGACTGGCACCATGGCTGCATCAACGGGCTCAGGCATAGGGACAGTTGTGGGGTCGGGGCAGGACAAGGCGGTGCGTTATTCTGTTGTGCACAGGGTCAGAACCGACTCGATGGCACCTGATAACAACAGCCACCATTAAAACTCGGTTTGGGGTGCTCACATCCTGTATTTCCCAGAGAAAAGATTGGCTCTCGACCAGCTTCAGGCAATGACCTTGCCAACATCCTTCTGGAAGAGTAACTTGGCATCGGTTGAGCTCTCGGACCAGGTAGGTTAAGCTACCCTGTTTTCCCGAAAATAAGACAGTGTCTTATATTAATTTTAGCTCCCAAAGATGCACTAGGCCTTATTTTCAGGGGATATCGTCTTTTTCCATGGAGAAGAATACAGTACACATTTATTGTTTACTGCTTTCTTGTTTTATTAAAAGAGACCTCGCACTTCCTGTCTGCTCCGGCTGCCCCATGGCCAATAGTGAGCTGTGCAGCAGTACCCGCTGCTACAGTCCAGAGTTACAGTAACTTCAGGGGGCCTTATTTTGGGGGAGTTGTATTTTCGGGGGAATGCCTTATATTTCAGCGAGAGGCAAAACTGTACGTAGGTCTTATTTTGGGGGGATGTCTTACTTTCGGGGAAACAGGGTAATGGTGCAATCTATGGTGAGGGCTGTGAGCCCTGCTGTCTGAGTGGGACTTCTGAAAAAGCTGCAGCCTGAGTAACTGGGTCAGCCGCCGGGCGCTCTGTGCTCAGGTTCCTGTCTGTCCCCAATCAAAACCTGCACACACGGCTCAGGGGAGCATCCCTGGTTGGCAACACTCCCCATGGAGTCACACATCTCGGCTGAGCGAATTCCATGCTGCCTGTACAAACCCACTGGGGAAGGACAGCCGCAAGCTGTGCCTGGGATCTCCTGGGGGCCATCCAAGGCCTTTTATCTTTCTGATTTTAACCTGTATTTGTTGGCTGCAACAAATGGCAGCCAGGAGCATCACACTTTCCCTGAGTTCCACGAGTCCTCCTAGCACGTCTTGAACCTGAGCGTGACCTTGGAGACACCAGATTCACTTGGAAAATGACAAAACCTCCCGGTCCTAAGCTACGACCATGGTAGTAGGCACATGGATGGAACACAGGAACACATTATGGTCAAGAACATTCCAGAAACATGCAGGTGAGCTCCTGGAGGACCGCTCAGGATGCGGAAGCCACGGGAGTTCTAAAGACACTTTAATCATCTCCAGGGACTTTTGAGAAGCGGGTTAGGGGCTCCCGGGTGGGTGCTCGGATGAAGACAGATTGAGAAAGGTTGAGGGTCACATATTCATGGCCCAGTCTTTGGGTCTCTGATTGGAGGTGGGATGTTACTGTGGTTGTTAGGTGCCTCTGAGTTGATTCCAACCCACAGGCACCCTCTGCACAAGCAGCAGGCAACCCTGCACAGCCCTGGGCCATCCCCACAATGGCTCCTCTGCCTGAGTCATCGTTGCAGCCACGGTGTCAATCCATCTCCCCGAGAGCCTTCCTCTCTGTCGCTCAGACACTGGGTCAAATGCACAGAGTGTCTAACTCAAGTGGGCCCATCTCACCCACATGTGTTACACACTGTTGCTTTTCTTTCTACCCCGAGTTTCAGGGGAAAAGAAAATGTTCTGAGCCAAGTGGGAAGGAAGCAAGAAGGAAACACTAGGAAATTTCCAGGAAGAGACTGTGTTTCTTTCACACCATTTGTTCATGGAGCCACCAAACCGCCGGCAGCTTTGTTCCCCAGCAGGACACAGTTACCTGTGTGGCCCCACACTGGTCCTCCAGCACCACCACCCCCAGCCCCAGGCCCAGCTGGCGCTCCACTCCTTGACTCACCTGGCACCGCTGACATCCACGCCAACCATCAGCTGCCCGTTCAGGGAGAGGACCTCATCACGCAGACGGACCTTCCCACTCTTCCCGGCGGGGCTGTTCTTCCGCAGCTCCGTCACCCAGATGCAGCCGACATCCAGCACGGGGCCCTGATGGGTTTTCCTCTTCTTGCCCCCCCTGCGCTTTTCCCCATAGTCCCCGAAGACGGGGATGTTCCCAAAGCTGAGGCCCACCGTCTCTGTGTCCCCCAGCTCCTTGGTGAGGTACACAGTACAGATCTCCATCTCGGGGAGCCTGAGGTCAGGCGGGACCGTGCTCTCGTCCACGGCGAAGTTCAGCTGGATGTACTCCTGCAGCTTCTGGATGGCGGCCTGGCACAGCCTCTGCTCGGGCCCGGCCCCGCCCTCCCGCAGGCTGTTCTGGAGCCACTGGCAGAGCAGGGGCAGGTGCAGCACGGCATTGTCCTGCGTGATGGGCATGGTGCTCACTCCCGGGGGCCAGCATCATGAGAGGGCCTGCTCTTGGGGGCCCCGCGTCCCTTGGGAACCTTGGCTGACATTGGCTTTGGCTGTGTTCATGGTCAGGCTGACAGGCGAGCCCCAGAGATGCTTCCTGTGGACTGGGCTGTTGGCCTTGGCAGGAGGTGGACAGCACACAATTAGAAGGGCAGGGGAACAGTCACTCCGAAGGACACAGCGGGCAAGAGAGGAGGCAGCTCACAGCTTCACGCTTGGGTCACTGAACGGCAGGGCCACCCCATGCACACGGCAGGGACATGGGACCCACCTCCAGCAGCGACAGCATGCCCTTCCCGAGCTCAGTCACACCTGGGACACAGAGAAAGAAACAAAACAGGCATTCCAGTGAGCTTCTCTGCTACCGCAGGAGGGAGCTGGCTTCAAAGACACTAGGTCCACGCCAGAAACCCGATGCTTCGCTCCAGGGCCCAGCATGGCTCCCTCCACCCTGTGCGCATATGCACACGCGCGTGCACCTTGGACGCTCATACAGGAACTTCGGGAGTGCTGAGCATCTCCTGAAAACGTCTTCCGACGAGCAGCGAAGTGAGGTGACCTGTCACGACCACCTGGAGCACTAGAGCCACGGCATCCATGTACAGTGAAACAAGACCGCTTGGGAGGTGGGATGTAAACACTTCTGCCCTGGCTGCACCCCATGGGCGCCAGAAGGAGACACCGATGTAGGCCCTCCTGGGCCATCCTCACAGGGGTTCCTGACTGAGACCCTTGCTGCAGCCAGTGTGGTCGAGGGTCTGCTTGTTCAGCTCACCCCGGTTATCTCCTTAAAATTCACTGCCATCAAGTTGATTCTGACCACAGTGTCCCTCCAGGACCGAGGAGAACCACCCCATAGAGTTTTCTAAGACTACTCATCTAAGACTAGTTCATCTTGTGGAGCAGCTGGTGGGCTTGAACCACGGACCTTGTGATTAGCAGCTTTATTCTTAACTCACTCCACCACAGGGCTCCCTCTGATAGCCTTAAAAAAAATACACCCCCACCAAAAAACACCACCATTTAGTTATGTTGACTCCTAGTGACCCAACAGGGCAGAGTAGACCTGCCTCCAAGACTGTTGATCTTACAAGAATAGAAAGCCTCATTTTTCTCCTGTGGAGTAGCTGATGGCTTCGAACTGCTGACTGCAGTTATCAGCCCAACTCATCACCACTACGCCACCAGGACTCTTTCACCCCTCTGCTCTCTCACTCACTGACATCCTGCCACCGGGTCGATGAGTATTCACAGCACCCTAGGGGACAGGGTAAAACTGCCTGTGTGAACTTCCAAGGCTAACTCTTTACAGGAGTAGAAACCCCTGTCTTTCTCCCACAGGGTTCCTTAAAAAAGTATATGCATTGGTTTGGATCCACCTTACTGCTGCTGGAGGAGGGCCCTCCCATCCAGAACTCTGCAGGCCACACGACCATGAGCCAGTCCACACTGCAGCCATTTCGGCTCTGCCGTGGGGGCAACACCAGTGCAGGCAGACTCTGAATCTTCGGCCTTCCTGCCTGGGGGTCGCCTTCAGTCCCCTCATCCCTCCCCCTGCAAACAGTTGACAGTGACCCTTATCAGACTAGCCCGAACATCACCTGTGTGAGATGACCGTGCCCCTCCTGACTTGCTTGCCTGAAATCTATTTTTTTTAATTGTGGAAGAGACCAGGATGTCAAGACTCCATCTTACATGCTTTGGACATATTGTCAGGAGAGGCCAGTCCCTGGAGAAGGACATCATGCTTGCTAAAGTAGCGACAATGAGGAAGGGCCTCAGTGAAATGGAGTGACCCAGTGGTCACAGCAATGGGCCCCAGGCATGCATCCGATACGACTGGACAGCACCTCACGACAACAGCAAGCACCTCTCTATGGCGCAGTCATTCATTGTCTGGTGATGACAATGTGCCGTGGTTGGTTGGTAGGCACTTGGGTTGCTTCAGCCTTTCAGACACAGTGAACAGGACTGCAATGAGCCGGCATCCGGGCAGCTCTTTGCTGGCTCTCTAACACATTGCGATCACTGGGTAGCACAGCTGGATGCAGCTGCAGGCACATCTCGCAGACTAGGGCTGACACGGACTGGCCTTGTCCCCTCTCCATTGCACACTGTGTCTGCACTTGTACAGAGGTGAGTCCCCGGCGAAAGGTTGCCTGCATCCCACTGCCAATTCTCCTTCTCCACCACAGAGAAATGCTGCCTCCATGCTTGGGACCCCTTTCCAAACTGCACTTCCACCCAGAGAAAGTCAATATCGACCACCCCGCCTCGGATGGGAAATGTTCCCTGGGCTTCATGGGAAGCGATTTAACCAGGAATAATAATAAATGGGAGAGGTGTCAGAAGCCATATCCATAATAAATGACCTTATTATTCAGTTACGGAATTTCCGATACAGTGAGCTCTGAGCTTCTGAAAAAGTTGAGTGCCAGCTATTAGTGGCTGTCAAACAAATCAAAAGTGGAGCCAATATCACCTAAATAATCGCCTGCCTCCGAACAAGAACCCCAGATCACAGAAAGATCATCCCTGCGTGGGCAAAGCGCAAAGCCCCCGGTGGTCAACGTAAGTCCCACCTCCCGCTGAAAACCAGCCACACATGCAGGCCTACTAAGAGCTTACGAATGAATCCAAACAATCTCCATCGGTCCTAGCAACATCTAGGAGCCGCCATCACTTTTTTTCATCGAAGTGAGAGTTTTAGGGTATCTCGGGTGCACCCCTGAGGTCCTCGCACACAGTAAGAGCATCTCCTTCATCAACGCCCCCATTTCTGTGGAACAGAGCCTGCCCCACTGTGAACTCCCCACAATGCAAAAGGAAGCCTGTAAGATCCTTTCAGTGAAGGTCTAAAAGGTCTGCTGTGATTCCAGGGGGTCCTGCAGGTGGATGCTTCTGCTTTGAGGAGCAACCTGATAGGACAGAAGAGAACTTTCTCTCTCTCTCTCTCTCTCTCTCTCTCTCTCTCTCTCTCTCTCTCTCTCTCTCTCTCTCTCTCTCTCTCTCTCTCTCTCTCACACACACACACACACACACACACACACCTGCCCACTTCCCAGGGCTTTCTAAACTGCAATCTTTCTGTGGGGAGACAGTGACAGTCTATAAAGAGCTACAGTCTCAGAAACCACAGGGTTAGTTCTACCCTGTCCTAGAGGGCGGCTATGGGTCTGGAAGTGAGTTTGGATTTGGTTTGGAATCTTGCTGGAGCAACTTGCCAGGTTATTTCTCCCATGGAGTCGCTGGTGAATCTGGACCACCGACCTTTCAGGTTTGCAGTGGAGCCATTTATCTATAGGTTCCCTACAATATTTGGTCTACCACCCCCTTTACTGAAAAACAAAATTCCTTAGCACTGCCCCACCCCAGACAATGACAAACGATGTCCTAAATAACCCATAATTCAGACAAAGTGTAGGTATCTGCTTTTGCAGTGCTTTCTGGATTGTTCTAGCGCCCGCCAGGGGGAGGTATCACCCACTTTGGAAAACTGGGTCACCATTGCGCCATCAGAGTTGTGAGAGACGATTCTACGCATGAGTAAACATCTTAGGCGAGCTAGGCTTTAAGCATTTCTAAAAGAAGAAAACTAAACCTCAGCATCACAGAGAATCTTTTTAGCCAGGTATCAATTGGTATTCATCCATTCGACAAATATTTATTGAATATCTATTACGAACCAGGCCTCGAACTTGGCACTGGGGATAGAACTGTCAATAAGTCACATTCCTTGCCTGAAGGAATTCAAAGTCTAGTGGGAAGGTGCATAAATGAATAGAAATTAGAGTGTAATAAGTCTATGACAAGCCTGTTAACTGTCTCCACCTGCCAGCCTTGACAGAGCTACCTCCCTGGCAGCTATGTTTGTACAATAAAACCCATTCCCGTCTCTGCCAATCGGTCCAGAGCTTGGCATCTCATCTGAGCTGGGACATTCAGATTCTTCCCCTGAGAATTGAGAACCACGCTCAGAAAGAAAGCATGCGTCTCTGGCGAGGGGCAGGAACAAGAATCTTTGAATGCAGGAGCCCGGAAAGGCAAGCTTCTGCCTGCTTCTCGGAGTGAGTGACAAAGACAGTCAACCTGGCAAGGAATGAAACTAAAAGTGGCCAGGAAACCGCACGGGTGCAAGACTGTGGCAGCAAGAACCCTATGCGCTCCCACACCACAACTGTTCGCAGCTCCGTCTGCGGGCAGGGCTGCTTTGCTGCCTCCGCCATATGACAGCCGGGAGGACTCTCTCACTCCTTGCAATCAATTACACTGAAAAATTAATTACTAAAACAAATGAACATCTTACAACGGCAACAAAGAGCAAGAGTAAGTCAAAACAGAACTTTACTGTGAACACCAGGACCTTTTGCCAGGAGATCAGAAGAACCGGATGGTGCCCAGCTGCCATGATGGAAAGCTCTGACCAGGGGCGCCACACGAGAGTCCTGATCAAAATGAGTAAAACACAGAGCAGAGTTTCAAATTCTCATGGGATCCACTTTTTCTGGAGCCCGGAGATCATTTTAAAACGTTAAACCAGAAAGCTCCCCTGAAGTCTTAGAACAGTTTAGATTTACTTGTAAAGCATGCCTGCCTCGAGTGTGTTCTCTTTGAAGCTTGTCTTCCCAGGATCAAAATGACAGCAGCAACAAAGAAAGGTAGATAGGAACCTCTGCGGACAGGGAGGTTATGGCCATTGGGAGGCACAATTCAGAAATGGAAGGTGACATTGCCTGCACATCTTGAAGAATTTATCAATGTCCCCAAACTGTCGCCTTGGTGTGGTGTATGTGTTCTCAGCAACACCAACCATAAGCAGATCATCTTTCATTCATTTATCCTACACCTTCATTTGGTTGGGCTACTTGCCAAGCTTGTTCATAGCTGGGGGTGAGCACAGTTGGCTGGCTCGGCTCTGATCAGCAGTCCATCGGTAGTACAGTCCGTCCTGGCCAAGGGAGGGAGGTCACAAGATGCCAGCCTGGCTGCTGGAGGCCCATCCAAGTGACTCTGCATGTGACGGCGCCAGGAGGCAGTTTTAGGAAATGTTGTAGAGTGCGCAAGACACCCTCAAAGGCGTCTAGTCTTATTCCACACCTCTGGTGTCTTTCCAGTCCTAGGATTCGGTATTCAAGGAAGCAGAGAGAGACATCCTCTTTCACCTCAATGATGTGAGATGACTCGGGACATAAGAAAAGACACACACTTTTTCAATACTTTGAAAAGTTTAATTCTTCAACATCCCATGAGACATCCCCAAGAATAAAATGGTGACAAGAGGAGACGCAGAAGAGTCGGATTCTTCATACGCTTACAAAGGCGGACATTTCCAACTCGTCGCTTGGTCACGGTCTCAGAGTTGCTCATTCTGCAGACGAGGGCATTTCCACAGTGGGCAGAATGTGTGGCCATCCAGGTCCACTGCCAAGGACCAGGTCACGTTTGTCTATCAACCGTAATCCCCCAATTAGATTCCCATCTCAAGCAAACAGCCATGAGAATTTAAATTAGTTTTGAGTAGTTTGACGTTGGCAGCCTTAACATCCCAAATCAACACCGTGACTAGGGAAGTTATTGAAGTGGTGGCGCCATCAGGCCAGTGCCGGCTCACACCACAGAACGAAATGGCGTCCTGTCTTGCACCCGCCACCCCATCAATGGTATGTTTGAGTTCGTTGTCGTAGCTACTGAGTCAACTCATCTCTTTGATACGAAGTACGTGTGTGCTTCCCCTCTTCTTCCTTCGAACGCACGTGTGATGGCTGGAGCTACAGCAGCCATCTGGTGACCAAGTAGAAGGCAGAGGCCTGGATCCTCGAGCAGCTCTACTGTCCACTTCCAGGCTAATAACACGAGGGCGAACAACCCTGTCTTCCAGACTCTCTTACAGCTGAACCCTGAGAGGCAGTCTCAGGACCAGAATCCCTGATGAACATATTCTTGCAATTCAATCCTGTGTGTTTCACCTTGAACGCTGCCACGCTCTTAATCAACGGTTAGGATTGCATTCTGGTTGTGATTTGGAGGTCCCAAAGAGAGACAGGGCATGTTTGGGGCCCACAGAAGAACGAGCCGCACACGAGTGGTCTGCTCCCACCGCCGTCCAGTCCAGGGGTAACAGGCAAACCCACAATGGGTTTAGAGGCGCGCAAAGTACAAAAACCGTGCGGCTCCTGTCAGTCGGCTTACAGTTTGGCGCGGCAAGGTACTTGGCTGTGCTTTATCGATAGCGCTGGCCTGCCCAGGAGCATGATGGAAGACAGGCCTGGCGATATGCACCTGTCAGGATGAGGGCCAGGAAAGCCTAGGCCACAATTCCACCCTGTGGCCATGAGCCAAACTGACTTGAAAGCAGTCTGTATGGCTGACCCCAGAGGCCCTGAGAAGGGCACCTGATTGACGTGTTAGGCTGCCAACCCGAGAGTTGAGTCCACTGAGAGGCACCTCAGCAGCAAGGCTGGGTGATCCATTTCTGAAGTCGTCACTGCAAACCCCGGAGGGCAGTTCTACTCAGTCATACAAGGGATCGCCACGATTGGGGCCAACTCAGCGATGTTGTTGTTCTCAGTGCCACCAGGTCCGTGCCGACACATAGTGACACCATGGGTAACAGAGAGAAATACTGGCAGTCCTGGGCCCTCCGCACAATTGCTCTTATGCCCGAGCCCGTTGTTGCAGCGATCGTGTCAGTCCAGCTCCCTGAGGGTCGCCCTCTTGTTCCCTGTCCCTCTACTTTACCAAGCAGGATGTCCTTCTCCAGGGATTGGTCTCTCCTGACAACATGTCGAAAGTACATAAACAGGAAGTCTCACCATCCTGGCCTCTAGGAGCATTTTGGCTGTACTTCTTCCAAAAAAGATCTGCTGGTTCTTTCGGTGGTCATTCTTCTGAACCAGCACCACAACTCAAAGACATCAATTCTTCTTCGGTCGTCTTTATTCAATGTGCAGGTTTCACATGCACAGGAAGCCATTGAAAATGCCAACGATAACGTATCTATATGGCCAACTCAAGAATAGCTTAAAAATGCACTGCCATTCAGTCCATTCAAACTCATAGCGAGCCGCTACAGGGTTTGTATGGTGGTAAGTCCTTAGGGGAGATGATAGCATCTTTCCCCTGCAGATTGGCCAGCGGGCTGTGTACCAGAGACAGATGTCAAGGAGCAAGGGCTCGCTGTGGCAGGCAGTGTGGCCGGCTAGGAGAGAATTGATGCCCAGCTTTGCGGAAGCTCATCAAATATCCATGAACAATAAAACGTGCTAGGAGCATGCAGGGGAGAGAATTGGGCACCTGATGGGTTCTGGGAAGTAAGGCCAGCCACGGTCTCTGTTGAGGGCTGAGGGGTGTGCTAGCTGTGTCCGGAAACACTGGAGAAGGTGAGGACTTGGAAGGGACCTGGCCGATGGGCTTCTCCAGCCTTCAGATGCTGCAGCTGAGAGCCGCTGTGGCCCAGACAGAAGCAGCATCCTTCAGGTGCTGCTTCTGGCTCCCTTCCAGAGTAGAAGCAAAGAGAAGACGTGTGGCATGACAGAGAGCGACCGGGCAGCTGCTTTGAGACTGGCACCCGTACGTCCGAACCCAGGGACTGTCTGCCCAAGGGGCTAACAGCACCAGCGGGCGGACATCGCAGGCATGCTCGTGAGCGCTCCCCCCCCAACCCAGTGCTGGCAAGCACACTGCTGAGAACCAGCACCCCCAAATGAAGAGGATAAGCTTGCTGTTCTTGCCCCGCTGCTGCAACCCATTTGCGGTGATCTCCAAGGCTGGAAGAGCTTCGTGAGGCCAGAGTGGGAGACTGCTTTACCCAGAAGGCCAGGGTTTGGCCAGTTGTGGGTTAGGAATATTTCTGGAGTAGAATGATGTCAATTCTCAAAGAGTCTAATGTTGGAAGCAAGAGGGCATGGATGAGGCGGGGACACACGAGGAGCTTCAGGACATTGGTGACAAAATGGAATGAAAGGATGTCATTTCTCCACAGACCTTTGGAAGCCTCCTCCTATTTGTGTGATGGGAAATCCATACTTTGAAAGAGTTACTATCTCCCCAGTGGACCACTGACTGAGGTCGTCTCAGTGTCCAGACCAATAGCAAGACAGGCGTTTGGGGGCCCTGTCAGCCTGTCATGTTATGGTCTACACCTGACTACACTGCATGGAATGGGCAGCCATCACACTGACAGATCACCCAGGTAAAAAACCAAATGGGACCAATCCATCACCATCGAATTGAGTCCAACATTGATTGAATTGATTCCTGTGTTTCTGAACAGAACTCTGCTCTGTAATGTGTCAGTGTCTTTTCTCTTTCAGAAGTGGATCTCCGCAGTGTTCTTCCTAGACATCTCTGGGTGAATTTGAGCGGCCCACCTCACATCAACCATTTATGCCAGCAGCTTCTCACACAGGCCGTTCTTGTCAGCGCTATCGAGTAACTTCTGACTCACAGTGCCTCTGTGCCCAGTCTTGTGCCACTCACACAGTTATTTGGTCTAAGCCCATTGCTGCAGCCACTGTGTCCATCCATCTTGTCCAGGGTCTCCTTTTGGCTGCCCTTCTACATTTCAAGCATGATGTCCTTCTCCAGGGCCTGGTCTCCTGACAGCATGTCCAAAGCATATGAGACAATGTCTTGTCCTCCTCGCCTCTAAGGCACACTCTGGCTGTACTTTTCCAAGACAGAATTGTTTGTTTTTTGGTAGTCCATGGGACTTTCAATATTCTTTGACAACATCAGTAGTTCAAATGCATCATTTTTCTTCAATATTCCTTATTCAACGTCCAACTTTCACATGCATATAAGGCAACTGAAAACAATGTAAGTTAGGTCAGGTAATTCTTAGGCCTCAAAGTAACATCTTTACTTTTCAATACTCTAACGAGGTCTTGTGCAGCAGATTTATCCAATGCAATTTATCTTCTGGTCTCTTGACTGTTGCTTCTATGAGTACTTCTCACGATGTAACCTATTGGTCCAGTTGTGAGGATTCGGGTCTTCTTGACATTGAGCTGTCATCCACATTGAAGGCTGCAGTCCTTGATCTTCATCAGCATGTGCTTCAAGTCCTTCTCATTTTCAACAAGCTAGGTTGGGTTATTTGCATACCAGTGGTTGTTAATGAGCCTTCTTCCAACCCTGATGCCTGTGTTCTTCATGTAGTCCAGCTTCTCTGAATTTTTGCTCAGTAGGCAGATTGAACAAGTGTGGTGAGAAGCTATACCCTGACACACACCTTTCCTAATCCTAAACTATGTAGTGCAACTTTGTTCCGTTCACACAACTGCCTTTCGATCCATATTCAGGTTCCACATTCCAATATATAGCATGTGTTAATGTGATATAAACCAAAACGTGTGAATGTTGGGTATTCAATAAGGAAGACTGAAAAAAAAATCGATCGATCTAGACTATGGTGTTGGCAAAACACATTGAAATACCATGGACTGCCGAAAGAAAACACCGATCCGTCTTGGGAGAAGAACAGCCAGAGGGCTCCTTAGAGGTGCGGATAGTGAGGCTTCGTCTCCCAGACTTTGAACACGTTGTCAGGAGAGCCGACTCCCCGGAGAAGCACATCGTGCCTGGTAAAGCAGAGGGACAGCAGAAAGGATGACGACTCTGGACAAGATAGATTGACACAGTGGCTGCAACAATGGGCTCAAACATAACAATTGTGCAAGTTGTTGTCCAGTCAATGCTGACTCAGTGACCCAGATCTCCACACCTGGAAATCTTCATGGACACAGACAGCCTCGTCTTTCTCCTGTGGAGCAGCTGAAGGGTTCGAACTGCTGACCATGTGGTTCACAGCCCAGTGTGTAACCCACTTTGCCACCAAGGTTCCTTATAGTAAGTTCCTCAGTTATACTGGTAGGAATTCTTTTTTTTTTTTTAATTTTAACAATTTATTAGGGGCTCATACAATTCTTATCACAGTTCATACATATACATACATCAATTGTATAAAGCACATCTGTACAGTCTTTGCCCTAATCATTCTTTTTAAAAGGATTGCGATTTTAAAGATTCATTCAGAAATTGTGTTTAGATACTTCTAGCTGTTTAGATGTTGTGGTAAGTAGTCCACTAACTGTATCTAAATTCTTAGCATGTAACCTCACAGGATCTGACCTCATCATTAATTAACCATGATTCAGATATTTAGAACAGCCCGCTGTGCACTCTGCCATCCGCTAGCTGTAGGCCCTCAGGCCAGTCATTTCACATCTTTGAGACTCAGTTTCCTTATCTGCCAAATGTCAGTGAGCTCTGCTAAGTCCTTTCAGCTCCGCTGTCTGCTGGACCTTGTGGCTGAGTTAGCACGGCAGGGCTGGAGCCTCTCTCCTCATTACGAGGCATGCTCACAAGACGGGGAGGCTTTACACTGCAGAAGGGATGGGCCAAATTGCTTTATCAGACTTGGAGTATCTGCCAGAGAAAGGGAGGAGGGGCCCCTGGGGCACTTTCCATCCATGTGCTTATTGCCACAGTTCTTCCAGAAGTGAAGAAGAAATACAGCCCACCGAATGTATTTCTTACATTCTCCGGAGCAGTGGAAAAGGGCAAGGTTTCAAGAAGGGGGGTGGGATAGGACAGGAAATCCGGCGCTCCCACGGAGGCCCCACAGACTCTGACTTGGCAAGGGTTTGGGCTGTGGGAGATGGGCCTACTCCTTCCCTCCCCGGGCTGCCTGCACGCAGGCGGAGAGAGGCTCTGCAGGGGAAACTTCCAAGACCGAGGCGCGCAGGGGTTCAGCCTGTGGGCCTTTCTGAGACACTTCCCCCCTCCCTTCCCCAGGCCCAGCTGTGGGTCAGGAGAGGGCAACCAAGTCCACGCAAGTCAGAGGGAAGACGCATCCTCGTGTAACCTCTTCCAGCCAGGAAGTGAGAATTAGGGAGGAGGTGGACTGGTGAAGGAGGACCATACCGTATCTCCCATAGTCCCCTTGGCTGCCCAGTGGCCAGCTTGGCCTCTGCTAAGAGTGGGAGCGACATGAAGCAGAGAGAAGGCTCAAAGACAAGGGATAGCATGAAGGGAGCAGATCTCCCCTGGGCATGGCCACAATGATCCTAGGGAATTCTGGGAGGAAGAGGAAGTTGGACCCACGGTCTCTTAAGCGCCTGCAGTTGCTGCTTCTCACTCAAACTCGCGCCGTCAAGTGGTTCTGATGCTCAGAAACCCTGTGGGACAGGGTAGAACTGCCCCTGTGGGTTTCTGAGACTGTAACTCTTTACAGGAGAAGAGCCTCGCCTTTTCCTATACGACAACGGATGGTTTTGAACTGCTGACCTTGCGGATCACAGCCTAATGCGTAGTCCATTGAGCTACCAGGGCTCCTCGGCTGCTTATCAACATTAAAGTGCAGCAGCAGGTACATGGAGGAGGCACTGAGGGCAGCGATGGTCCCCTGGAAGAATCCTCTACTTTCATGTAGGAGATCCGAGTTCAATACCCGGTCAATGCTCCTCAAGCAGAGGCCTCACCCATCTGCCAAAGGAGGCTTGCATGTGGCTATGGTGCTGGATAGCTTTCAGTACAGCATCAGGCTAAGACGTATTAATAAGAAAGGTCCGGTGATCCACTTCTGAACATCAATCAACCTCCATGGATCATGAGCTTATTCCATTGTGCACAGGGTCACAATGAGTCCGAGACAGCTTGACAACAGCAGACAACAGGAAAGGCCACTGGTGGACCCAGAGATTGCCACAGGTGACCCTTACCTTGGTGAATTTCCCACTGCCTGTATCTTTAGGCTCTTGGGCTCAAAAGCGCGACTTCTGTTAGCTCCTGTAAGGGGATCTGGCTGTCAGGAGGATAAGCACAGCTGTCAGCGAGAAGGCTCATTCATTAATTTCCAATGGGAAACAAAATGATTAACTGGACAGGATGTTTGCATCCATGGATCAATGCCTGCTCTCCCTGAAGGCAGGATGCAGAGGAAAGCCAAGTGCACAACCAGGAGGACCAGGAAAGCTACCCAAGCAGCTACACACCCTCGCACTCCCTCTCTGTGGCCTTCGCCTTGCAAAGGTGATTGTCTGCGGAGCCATCCTCCTCCTCCACTAGCCTCTGGTCCTGAAGCTTTTCTATTGAATTATTTGTACTCACCACCTCCTTCTATCCAAATCCACCCAGCCACCAATGAGTATCCATTTCTAGTCTCCAATTTGTAGGTCTGAGTTCAGAGGAGGCGCCCTGGTGGCTATGAGTGGTTGTGAGTTGGGCGGCAACTCCAAGGGGAAAAGACCTGCGCTGTCTACTCCCACGACCAGGTACCGCCTCGGAGACACACAGGGCAGCCCTACCCTGTTCTCGGGGATCAAGGATCGCTATGAATCAGGATTGACTTGATGGCAGTGAGATTTTTTTTGGTCTGTTTGTTTTTAGTTTGACTTTCAAAGACTTCTTTGACATGTCAAAAATAAAGAAGTCACTAAGGACCAGGGTGTTTGACCCACATCGGGACCGTTTCAGTCCCTCAAATGC
Organism: Tenrec ecaudatus; assembly: GCF_050624435.1. Lineage (NCBI taxonomy): Eukaryota > Metazoa > Chordata > Mammalia > Afrosoricida > Tenrecidae > Tenrec > Tenrec ecaudatus. The sequence continues at coordinate 30,582,256 of NC_134531.1, read as the reverse complement.
CAGCGATAGAAGAGACAGAAGAATTGACGACTTTGAATTATGGTGCTTGTGAGGAATATGGGCTGTCAGAAGAATGAGCAATCTGTCTTCGAAGAAGCAAGGTCTGGATGTTTCTCAGGAGGAAGGATAGGAAAACTTCACCTCGTGTGCTTCGGACACGATTCCAAAAGAGACCAGTCTTTGAAGGACATGGCGCTTGGTACAAATGAGATGGGTTGGCTCAGTGGCTGCAACAATGAGCCCAAACAGAGGAGCGACTGTGAGGATGGCAGGTGTGCCCGTCTACCCACGCAGCATTCCGTTCTATTGCTTATAGACTCGCTGTGGGCACAGCCCACTCAATGGCACTGTAGTGTAATGAATCAGGTGATATGGCTCTTCTAGCCTGTCTTCGTAACTCCCAACAAACGAGTGGGTGGGACCATGCAGATTGGGTGTATTTCCTCTTTCCCTGATGGGTTTGGGTAAGAGAAGTAGGGGAGGATACTGACATGGACTATATGGCGGGAGATGGTGAACAGGATCGATGGTGATGGTAAGGACTTGGAACTCTAGTGTGTTAATTGGTCAGTTTTGCCATTCTGCTGGGTATAAAAGACTCCCACATAGAAGCAGGAAGAGAGACTCTTCCTGCCTTTGAGAAAGAAGAACCAGGAATGGAGTGCATCCTTTGGATCCCAAGATCTCTGTGATCCAGGACAGAAAGCTGTGTTGGCAGAGAAGTGAGTGGCAGAAGTGTGGCAGAGGAGTGGCAGCTGAAGACCCAAGAGCCAGAACACAAGACAGAGTGGTGGGCTTCCAGGCCCATGGAGCAAGTAAAGCTGAGTACCTTTGGAGCCTCCCTTGTTGAGTGGGATGCCACCAGGCACTTAATTGGAGGAGCTATGTTTGCTGACCCACAGAGCTGGAGCCGAGTGCCTTTGGGCTGAGGATTATGGCAGAGTGATGTGGCCTTTGGTTATGTATTGGAAGCCCTAAAAGAGCTTTGTAGCATTGTTCAAGCGGGGCAGAGGCCAAGGCTAAGAACCCAAGGACGATAGAGAAGCGTGTCTGCTGTGCTCCGAGAGGCAAAGAGGCTGTCCTCAGAGTATAGTTCTTCTGGTGTCTGAGCATTTCTGAACCCATCTATAACCGGTTAACCTCCCTCATAAGCCTCAGGGTCGCCAGTATGGTTTTTCAGTTGTGTGGCCACAGTGTATTCAGAATTGCTGAACCCCGCAGAGAAGAAACGAGGGGGGCAGCTGGTGTCAGAGTTGGTCAGAAGGCTGAATCGTGGAGGCCTGTCTGATTTCCACCTCAGAAATTGCCCTTGGGCTGATGCTGAGTTTGAGTCGCTTTCCCCTTAGGAAATCGAAGGTCAGACGTGGGCTCCAGGCCTAGCTACAGGCACCTAACACAGCCACCACCACCTCGTAGGTACAATCACTCCATCGCACAATTTCACTGCCCCCTCCTCAGTTAACTATGATTCAAGCTCAGACACAACCCATCTTTCTGGACAATTTCTTCAGTATTCCTGGGTTATTCAATCGGTTACATTGTTTTCTAATTGGAAAAAATGGATACTTTTCGTATTAATTTCGCTCCCTACACTCCCACCTACCCACATCTTTATTGTAGAGCTTAGGGACTTGGTGGGGGTGGGGGCAAGGGGAGCGTCTCACTACTGGGCTGTGCGCCTGCAGGAGAGGCCCTCGGCAGGGGAGCAGGGGCGCCCCGCCAGCTCTGACTGCTCAGCAGCGTGCGTGTGCGTGTTTGAGGGAAGCAAGGGCAGAACTCAAGTCCTGAAAGAAAAGTCCTCGCTGTTCTCGTGACTGCTCTGGACCCAGAGCCCCGCTGAGGAACCTTCTGCCGCTGCAGTTCTCAGAGCCCTGCCTGGAGCAGCTTCCCAAGACCCAGATGGGGAGACAGATTGAGACAGGGGCCCTGGGATGCAGTGACAGGTAGCCACGGAGTCTGTCCACAACGTCGCTTGGCAAAAACTCACTTTACATCAGAAGGAAAGTTCTCATCCATCAGACAGTACCTCTCTCCAAGAAAACAGGCAAATGGAATTTTTAAAAAAAAGCCTGAATCTTTGTATTGGGGAGTAGGGAGGCACTGGGGTGAATCTCGTGTGTGTGTGTGTGCGTGTGTGTGTGTGTGTGTGTGTGTGTAGGAGGTCCTGGGTGATATAAACGATAGCATACTCAGCTGCTAATGGAAAGGTTGGAGATCAAAGGTGCTTGGCAGAAAAGTCTGGCATCTCTCAAACTAAAACTCACTGCCATCAAGTCGATTCCAACTCATAGTGACCTTCTGGACGGAGCAGGATTTCCCCTATTGGGCCGCTGAGGTTGAAAATCGTTAATGGAGCAGAAAGCCTCCTCTTTTTCCCTTGGAGTTGCTGGTGGGTTTGAACTGCTGACTTTGCTGCTTTCAACCCAACTTATACCACACTCCGCTACCAGGGCTCCTAAGCCTGGTATCCACATCTGACAAACGAGCCACTGAAAGCCCTAGAGAGTGCAGTTAGATTCTGACACTGTCTGTGAATTACAGTCAACGCAACAGCAACCAGTTCTTTCTGGTAGGCTACTGGGCATGTGTTGGGTGTGAAGCCTTAGGCAAGTACTCTGGCCCCGACCTGGCTGAACTCTCCGGAGACAGGCATGGTGGGCGACAGATGCTCCCAGGCATGCTGTGGGTCTGAAGAATTACCAAGATTCGCCAAGTAGCCATTACCTGCCACCCACCAAGTTCCGCTGAAACGCTTCCCACATCATGGAAGCCTCCTCATCATCAGATGACTCCCCAGGTGGGCATCACTCTCCCGGTTTGTGTAGGCTGTGCCAAGTCAGAGTCTAAAGGGATCGTGCGAAAATCACTCAAGACCTGTTCTCAACTTGAAATCTCAAGGCTCTTTGCCTGAGGAGGCGATTAAGAACTTGGCCACCTCCCCATCGCAAAGGCTCCTGAGGCCTTGCCTGCCTGGCCTGGTGGCTGCCTCTCTCCTGCTCAGTCTTGTCCTGCTCCTCGCTCCCTCCCACTGCTGCCCAAGTCTCCCTCCCTCAGAGCATTGGAGTCTTTTCCCATGAGTCTTGGGACCAGAAAGATAAGGAGAAAAAGATGCCCTGTGCCCTTGGTGCCCCAGGCTCCCCCAGGTAAACGCTGGGTTAGCAAGGCGGGGTTCCTGGGGCAGAATCCTGTACTCATCCATTCATTCATTCATCCATCCATTCACTCATTCAATGCATAGTTAATGAGTACACCACGTAAGGCAACGCCCTTGAACAAGGCATCCAAAGCAGTCCTCCCATGCAGGCTGCACTGCAGACTGCTTGGGTTTCGTAAGGACAGGTCAGGTCTAAACCTCAGAGATGGTCATGTGGAAGCTCTTGGGACTGTGATGGCACACAGGTACCTGTATTTCACAAGCTTTCCAGGAAACACCGAGGGGACGCCAACCGGTTGCCTTTGAGTTGGTTCTGCTTCATGGCAACCCCATGTTTGCGAACAGGCTTCGTGGCTGGGGCCTCTGGAAGCCGATCATCCGAGGATGGGCCGGAACCACCCGCCGTTCAGTTTGTAGTTGAGCTCTTATTTGTTTGCACAGCCCGGGGTCTCTGATGTAACAGGCTCTGGAACTACTCACTGAAGCGCTCAAGGCCATCGAGGCAATGCTGATTCATAGCAACCCGGCAGGGCACACAGACCAGCTTCTGAGGGTGTCTACGACTGTAACTCTCTGTTGCTCATTTAAAGAGAGTATTTATTAAGCCCTCACAGAGCCAAAGGCAGCACAAAGACACACACACATCCTCCGGATGAGGAGGACCACCAACACAAGGCTGAAATGGTGTCCCAGGATCGTTAATTCTTTACAGGGGTAGAAAGCCTTCCCTATCTCCCTCGGAGTGGCTGGTGGTTTCAAACTGCTGACCTTGCGGTTAGGTGCACAGCATACACCATTACGTCACCAGGGCTCCCGTTGGAAGCGACGAGGGCGGCAGAAAAGAGGAGCCAACGGCTCCGTCACGCAGACAGGGCACCATGGAGAGAAATCATGCTAACACCCTAGTATCTCACGATGCCACTCATTCTCAGCTAGGTAGAGCTGTTACGTTTAGCAAATAAACGCAAATGATGCACAGTTAACATATGAACTTCCAGTAAGCCACAAATAGTGTCTCCCTGAGGGTAGCCCCATCCATTTCAGTACAAGTATGTACACTGAAGAAGCACCGTCAGAAAGCTCTGTAACGGCCAGGGTGGAGCAACTTCCTCTCATGTACGTTGGGCAGGTGGTCAGGAGAGACCTGTCCCTGAGAAGGACATCATTCTTGGTACAGTGGAGGGGCCGTGAAAATGAGGAAACCCCTCAACAAGGCGGATTGACACCGTGGCTGCAATGATGGGCGCAGTCCTAAGAACCATTCTGAGGCTGGCAGGGGACCGGGTGGTGCGGCAGGTGCACGATGAATCAGAACCGACTTGGCGGCACCCAACAGCAAGCACGTCTATTGGTGCTTTGGAATCACAGTGCTGGTGAGGAGCGCTGAAAGGACCTCGGACGGTGAGAAGAGCAAACTCGTCTGTCCTGGGAGCAGTACAGTCCGAATGGTCCTAAGAAGCAAGGTCGGGAAGACTTCATCTCCCATAGTTCAGACTTGCTATCAAGAGCGGCCAGTCCCCGGAGAAGGCCATCAGGCTTGGTAAAGTAGTGGGGCAGCGGCTGCCGCAACGAACTCACACAGAGCAGTTCTGAGGGTGGCACAGGGCAGACGAGTGCTCGTCCTGTTGTGTGCAGCATCACGAGTTAGCACGATTGCACGGCTCCTAAAATGATAAATGTCCTCTGTGACCTTGGGGACTTGTTTGTACAAAACCAGCATTTTCTGCATTTTTGAAATTCGCGTTTCAGAGGGCATTCTCCTGCATTTCGTGCCGCAGTCCTACACCCACTACACCCCAAATGGAAGCTCCTAGACCTTCTGACCTGCTTGTCTCCTCTGCCCTTTGTGAAGGAAGTAATCCCACCCAGCTTCTCTGTCGTTGCCTCGACAGGCCTTTCATTTACTTCCTCCTGGCTGCAAACTTCACCCATGGGCCAGGGCCACCCACACGCTGCAGCGGGGAGTGGATGAGTCAGCTCTGGGATGGGAGCTGGCCACCCTACTCTGAGGAACTGCTCTTCCTGGCAGCTCTCAGTCAGCTTAGCTCTGGCTTCATCTACACAAATTTGCACCTCCGAGCTCAGTTACCACCTGTGAATGTCCTTGCTTGCTTGGACCCTGCAAATTCTGCCCCTCCCTGGCCAGCTGGCAAGGAGCCCTGCTGGTGCTGTTGAGTACGCATTGGGCTGATAACAGCAAGGTCAACGGTTCAATACCATCAGGCGCTCCATCGAAGAAAGATGAGGCTATCTGTTCCTTTAAAGATTTACAAAGCCTCGGAAACACTAGAGGATCCCTAGGCATTGGAATCAGCTTGATGTCAGTGGGTTTTCTGGCCAGTTGACCTCTTACAATAACTCAACACAAGAGGTGATGGTTCCATGTGACGCTGTGTCTCAGAGATACGAACAGAAATTTGTTTGAAATAAAGGGAAGAAATACCTTATGAGCTGCGTTAAAATCACAATAGGGGACCACGGACATCCACAGGCCTTCGATACATCCACTGGCCTTTTATCATAGCAGCCCTGACCTTTTTTGTGGGCATATAATTAAGTAGCTAAAAAGAGAGAAATCACTAGATTACAGTTTCCAAGTGATTCTATAAAACACTTTCTTTGAGTTGTAGCGGGTACTGGTTATCTACTCAGAATTCATCCTTCCTCCATTTCTTTTTAGGAGGCCTGATGATGCTATCCAATAAGCATTAGACTACTAACCACAAGGTTGGTAGTTCAAACCCACCAGCACTCCTTTGATGAAAGAAGACTTCCTGCGCCCGCAAACACTTGCAGCCTTGGAAATCCCTTGAGTCATAATTGACTCAAGGTCAGTGGGTTGGCTTTTATGGGTTTTCCTTTTTATTACCTCTGACAGCATCTGGATTCTTGTTCAGGCATCTGGATTTTATTTCATCCATTTCCACCCAGAAAGTGCCTGAGCACTAAAGATGGGCCTTCCCTTGTCAAGATCCAATGTGTAACTTTCCTTCCATTGTCAGTGACCAATGGTTAACATTCTTCCCCTGGGCGCAGCTTCACCGCAGGCTGATAGCCAAGCACCTCTCCCACTCCGACTGGAGGGTGAAGATGAACCAGCTCTTTCTGGTGTTTTCTCTTCAGAGTGATGACGGTGTTCTTGAAGGCTCCTAGAAAGCTTCACCTCAGGACTCATAGACCAGTGTTGGGTCACGTGCCCATTCCTGAAACCAAGTTGCCAAGAGAAGGATGTTACCCATTGGTCGTTGACAAGGGAAGAATGTTACCCATTGGTTGTTGACAAGGGAAGAATGTTACCCATTGGTCGTTGACAAGGGAAGAATGTTACCCATTGGTCGTTGACAAGGGAAAAATGTTACCCATTGGTCGTTGACAAGGGAAGAATGTTACCCATTGGTCGTTGACAAGGGAAGAATGTTAACCGTTGGTCGTTGACAAGGGAAGAATGTTACCCATTGGTCGTTGACAAGGGAAGAATGTTACCCATTGGTCGTTGACAAGGGAAGAATGTTAGCCGTTGGTCACTAACAGGGGAAGAATGTTACCCATTGGCTGTTGACAAGGGAAGAATGTTACCCACAAGGGTTGGTAGTTCAAACCCACCAGCACTCCTTTGATGAAGAGGGAGGATGGCAGAGTGAGAGATACAAAGGAAATGGGTGTCTGGTGGCTTTGTGGAAGGAGTGGATATCCCTACTGTGGGGGGTCAGTTTGGACCCGATGGCCATTACTTGACTTCAGCGAAGAGACTCTCTAGGGCAGACATGCAAATTTACGCTTTGAAGAGTCACAGAAACAACAGTAGATCCACACCAACACTCCGCCCCAGCGGGCAGAGTCCTGCTCCTTCTTATTTCTCTGAGGATATTACCCACAGTCGGGGTGGAACTGACAAACTTCCGCTTTTCGAAGAGCTTGAATAAAAATAGCTCACACTTAATGTTTGTTGATGAAGGGTTGAAAATAAATTTACTCTTCCCTCTGGCAAAACCAGCTTACTTAAGTATCCTCAGATCCACAAGAAAGAGCGCATGCTGTTTGAATGACCTAGTATATTTGAGGGGGAAAGAAGAGGGGGACACAAAGAGCCCCAGTGGCTTAGTGGTTACGCACTGGGTTGCTAACCACAAGGACAGTAGTTTGAAACTGCTCGGAGGAAGAAAAATGACGCTTCCTATTCCTGTAAAGAGTGGCAGTCTCAGAAACCCACAGGGACAATTCCACCCTGCCCGATGGGGTGGCTGAGTCGGCACTGACTCGGTGGCAGTCAGTTTGGTGTTTCACTTCAGAGGGACACAAGCAAAAGCAGAGGTCAGTGTCCTCAGACATCCAGAAGACCAAGAGGCTCACAGCCCTGGGCAGAACCCTGGCCAACGAACTCTTCTGTGTTCTTTAGGCCCTTGACTTTCCCACCACCTTCCCCTTCAGGGGGATCTGAGCTGACCCCTGGCCCGAGGCGAGGAGCCCCCACTGGAAAACCGGCCAGTAATGCTGCCTTCTCTAGTTCCCAAAATTTCCGTAAGCCCATAAATCACCCCCAGAAGAGGTCTGCAGGCTGCGCTCCAGGCTATCCCTTCTGGAAAAGTAAGCCTGCTTGTCAGGGATTCCAAATCTTCCCGTCATGTCACTCAAAGCCAATGACATCTTCAACCCACCAACAAAGACACAACTAAATTAGTGGAGAGCGCCAGGCCAAGGGCACTCATTCCAACAGGACAAGCCAGAAATGAAGTGAAGGCGGAGAAGAAAGTACAATGTGGATTAATCATGGGCACTAATAAAAATAAACACTTGAACCTGGCAAGGGGATAGGATGAGGCATGCCAAATGGAGGCCAACTCATTCCACAAATATCTCCTGAGTGCCAGGCATTAATGCAAGTTGCTAAAAATACAAACCAAATCAAGTCTGTCTCCGCCTTCACAAGACTCCCCATTTTCCCTGCAACGGACTATCAGTGACTTCCTATGCACCTCAAGGAAAGTTAGCACCTGCAAGGTGGAGATCTGGAATGGTGGGGGTCATGTCCGCAAGCCAGTTCTCGTAGGGTTCCCCCAGGTAGGTGGTGGATTCATGCAATGGCAAGAAGGGGTGGCACGGAAGGGCTGTGTGGTGGGTGAAAGCAGACCACCCAATCCGTTGCCTTTAAGTCAGCTCCGACTCGGGAGACCTTCTGTGGATCGCAGCAGACCTGTGCTCAGTGCTGCTTTGTGGAAGGCGTTCAGGGCTCTCTTCTGAGGCACCTCTGGGGAGACTGGAGCCCCGGGTGCTTTGATTAGCAGCCAAGTCTTTGCACGCCCAGGGCCACGGTGGGAAGTGTAAAGAGGTATGCTGGGCAGATGACACGTGGTCTTCCCCGCTGGTGGCACGAGCTCCCCCTTCATCCCTTAGACAACTGTGGGGGCTGGTAGTGGTTTTCCTTCTTTCATGTTTTCATTTTTGGGTTGTTTTTTCAGATGAGAGCGGTGTCCTGAGGTTTGTGCACTCAATGCAGTAAACAAATATGGTCACTATGGGGGAAGACGAGTCATTATCAGTGTGGAAGGAGGGTCCCAAATCGTTCACGCATCAATTGTGTTTACAAAACAAGAACCAGCTCATTCGAGGAGTTGGGTGAAAATGATTTAACTAAGAGTTCTCATCTCAGGGAGGGGAGACAGTGATGGTTTTCCCTTTAACCATTTCCAGATTTTCTAAATATTGATAAGCAATTCTAAACCAAACTCAGTGCTGACTCATAGCGACCCTAGAAAGCAGCGTAGACCTATCCTTATGAGTTTCTGCAGCTGTTAACCCTTTTCTTCTTATTCTTCTTCATAAATCACTTTATTGGGGGTTCGTACAGCTCTTATCACAATCCATCCATCCATCCATCCATCCATTGTGTCAAGCACATTTGTACATTTGTTACCATCATCATTCTCAAAACATTTGCTTTCTACTTGAGTTCTTGGTATCAGAGTCTCATTTTTCCCCTCCTTCCCTCCCTAACGAACCCTTGATAATTTATAAATTATTATTATTTTGTCATGTCTTATACTGTCCGATGTCTCCCTTCACCCACTTTTCTGTTGTCCGTTCCCCAGGGAAGAGGTCCTATATAGATCCTTGTGATCGGTTCCCTCTTTCTACCCCACCTTACCCTTACCTTCCTGGTATCCACACTCTCATTATTGGTCCTGAGGAGTTTATCGGTCTTGGATTCCCTGTGTTTCCAGTTCCTATCTGTACCTGTGTATCTCCTCTGGTTTAGCTGGATTTGTAAGGTAGAATTGGGATCATGATAGCACCATGGAATGCCAGTTTAATAGATCAAAATGTTCTTGCATTGAGGGAGTACTTGAGTAGAGGCCCAATGTCCATCTGCTACCTTAATACTAAAGCTATAAATATGTGCACATAGATCCATTTCCCCATCATCACATATGAATATATTTACACATGTACGTGTCTGTATTTCTTTAAGGGAGTAGAAAGCCCCGTCTTTCTCCCAAGGAGCAGATGGTGGTTTCTAACTGCTGACCTTGCAGATCACAGCCCAGCACATAAGCACGATGTCACCAGGCCTCCTTTTATCAATATGTAGGACTTTAATAATATAAAAATGGTGGGGGAACAGGGTAGGAAGGAAAGAGGGGGTGGACTAATGGACAGACATGAGGGCACACCTGTGGAGGTTGACTTCATAGCTGAGGTATAATCCACTGACTTCCTAGGCCAGGGTGGTGACGGGGGGTGGGGGTGGGGGCGCCATGGAAGTGGGTAGCTCCTTGGGTCAATCCAGAGGCACAGCTGACCTCGGGATGTGGGATAGCAGGGAAGGAGGTGGCGCAAATGACCTAGGAAATTGGAGAGGTCGGACCAGGTTGCTAGGAGCTCAAATCCCCTCGAAGGCAGTGACGTTTGTTGCGTGGGGATGAGGCCGGCCGGATAGAGAGCCCCTTATTCATAGGTCAGCCTCTGTCCATGCTCCTGTTCACCTTCCTATGGGGGTGGAGGAGCGGGGTTCAACCTTGGCTTCATGCCTTTCTCAGGGCACATTGGTTACCTACCTGGAGGGAGGAGCAAGTCTTTCCTTCCTCAGGTGGCAACAGACAGCCCCTCCCCGACACCAACCGACAGAACTCTGCTCAGGCCCCCTTGAAGCAACTCCCAAACATCCTGGAAGAGCAGGCCTGGAAGGCCCACACTCAACCTCCTGGAAGGCTTGGGCAACCCCAGGGCCAGGGGCCTTTGGCACAAATTACTCTTCCACCTAGATGACTCTTACTGAAGACCTCCAAGTCCCCCAGCTGAAGAAGGCCAATGTCGGCCTCCGCACAGCCCTCCCAGAGCCGAGTGGGAGAAGGCTCCACCACACCAACACTGCTGCTTTGTGAGCCCAGAGCTCAGCTCCCCGCTTCCCGCCTGATGTCCCAAAGGCACTCGTTCAACAGGGAAGCATGGATCTGATTAGGAGAGCTGACTTGAGCCAAACGGTTGCAGTCCCGGCTCATCAGGCAGAAGGGATAGGGCCAACTTCCATCAGAAAAGCCCGGGCTCGGGGTGGCGGGGGATGAGGGAAAACTATAAAAGGAGCTGACGGAGCCAACGGGAAGGAACTGCAAAGAATAAAATTACCGCTATTAACTCAAATCCGTCCTCAGATAACGAACGGGCTGAGGAATAAGTTTCAGGCCACCCCACTCTCCTAGCTTGAGCGCATTCATCTGTCATTTTTCATTTCTATCCCCACAGCCTGATCAACAAGTGCGGGTCTGTGCCCCACTCACTCGCAGATCTATAGAGCCTGCGAAATAGGTGAGCCTCTTGGATCAACGGTTGAGTACGCTCTGATCTCACTCTAAATCGCCAAAGGAAAACTGATTTGACCAAAAGAGCAATTGGATGAAGACCACTTTCCCAAGAGTTGGCGACCGTAATGTGAAGGGAAAAGGCCAATTAGAAAACTAAATGTCGTCAGTGGTTTATTGGAGGGGGCTCTTGCTGCTCCCAGGGTCTGACAGTTAAACCCTTCAGAGGATTTTGTAAGGTGATTGACTTCACATTGGCAGCTTGAAATTGTTCGTGGTACACCGGTGTACTTACACCATGGAAGCCGGCAGACAATACACACTAGGACGCCCCTGGCCCCCAAGAACCAGCTGGTAGGTATTTAGCAGCAGGTCACTAAACGCTGTTCTCTTTTCACCTGAAGACCTATTTATGTACAAAGCAGCAAGCGTGTGTGTCCAAAGTCAGGTAAGACACTAATTCTGGGCGTTGAGACAAGCCATTTTAACCACCTTTCACTGGATCTTTGTTTTGATTCTCTGAATAAGGCACAGCTGAAATCCCAAGCTTCTCATTGAACACCCTCCTTACTGCACCCCCATCTCGGAGCCAGAGCCCCAGGTAAGGCGAGTAGGTGAGCCAAGACGAGGCTGCAGGAAAGTAGAGTCCAATCCCAGGCCACAGCAGGTCGGCAGCTAGATGCTTCGGGAGCCCTGCCCTGGGTACAAACCTGTCCCTAGTGATGGGCAGCAGGAGCGAACAGGAGTCTCGCCCAGATGGCCTGGAGTCGGCCGTGTGGATGGGGCACCACTGTTTCTGCCCACTGTCACATTTGCAAAGCATGAAGACAACACTGAAACTTCTGACTCTACTAGGGGGGTTTCAGGTACTCATGGGACAATGGAAGAAAAAGGTCATGAGCTTCCCCCAGAACTTTTGGAAGTCCCCGCCCCCCCCCCCCCAGTCTCTCGTGACGTGACATGTAAACACCCCATAGTTGGATCCTGACAGCTTGACAACTCGGCTTCAAATCAGTTTGAACCAGGTTCAGTCATGGCCCCAAATGAAACCAGAACAAAACCCAAACCTCACTGCCATGTGTAGTTGCATGACAATCCCGTTTGACAAGGTAGAACGGCACTTGCGAGTTCGCGAGACTAACTCTTGACAGGTTAGAAAGCCCTGATGTTCTGTCATGGAGCTGCCGGTGGTTTCCATGCGGATGAACTTGAACACTAGGCAGTGCGCGAGCTGGGAAGGGCAGGGTGCGCCCCTTTCAGGAGCCTGTGGAAAGCGACACGCATGCAAAGCTGCGAGGCGGGCCGTGATCTTTCAGCGGGACAGCACTGGCGGCGGCGACTCTGCTGATGAAGAGATGCTGTCGTTGTACAGGGTGCGCGCTGCCCGTGTTTTCTAAGAAAGAGAGTAGCTGCTAGCGGAGCATCTGCTCACCTCTTTCCCCATTCTGGTTGCCCTTCTGGCTCCCACAGATTTGGCAAATGGCACCTGCGCTGTTCCTTCACTGGCATGGCCGAAGAACCAGTGCGGACCCTGTTTGGCACACATGGCAAGTGTGACGTGTTCAAGGCCATGCGGTCAGGCTGACAATCCAGGTCTGAACCCTGAACTTCAGGCATTTGATACTTGGCTGTGTTATACACTTGTTGAGGCTCCAAATTTCCCACAGAGCTCTGCTTGCCCAGGGCTAAGTGACGGGTTGCTAACGAAGAAATGTCAGCAGTTTGCGCTCACCAGCCACCCGGCACCCTCGTCCAGCTTGCTGCTGTGTTAGGTGTGTTCGAGTCAGTTCCAAACCTCTGGTCCTGCACCACTCTCACCATTGTTCCCAGGCCTGAGCGCACCGTGCAGCCACCGTGTCCCCCGTGTGGTCAAGAACCTTGTTGTCTTTTGCTGGTCACCTACTGTACCACACAGGATGTCCTCCAGGGACTGGTCTCTCCTGAAACATGTCCAGAGGATGCAAGGCGGAGTCTCGCCATCTGTGCATCTCAGGAGCACTCGCCTGTCCTTCTTCCAACGTGGATTGGTTCATCCTTTCGGTCGTCCACGGTCCTTGTAATGGCCTTCTCCAGCACTATACTTCAAATGTGTCAGTTCATCAGTGGTCTTCTCCAGTCGATGGCCAACTTTCACATGCTAATGTAAGAGGCGATGGCAAATTCCGTGGCTTGGGGCAGACACACCTCAGCCCTCAAAGTAACATTCTTGCCTTTCCCTGCCAAAGAGGTTTTGTGCAGCTGATCTCCCAAAGCAACTCACCTTTTGATCTCCTGACTGCTGCTGTCAAGGTGACAGCCTCGAAAAGCCAGGAGGCATGATGGCAAACCAACAACAACATCGTCGTTTAAAGACAACGTGAGCTCCCCTGTTCTCAGGATGCATTGAGTACAGCCTTCTTGAGGAGAGCAATTTGGTTTGGTTTGGAATCAGTTTACGGTCTGCTGGAAGGTAAATCAAATTCCCTCATGTTTCTTTCCTGCTTCCCACATACTTGGCCTCTCCCAGAGACTTCTGAGAGTGGGCCGTGAATGTTGGCATTGTGCCTGTTATTTCCTTGGCTGAATCCATTTCCCTACTCCACAAGACCCACCTGTTGTCACCAAATTCCTCTGCCTCCCATACAGATGCCTAACCTTCCCCATTTGATTTCCTCAAACAGACAGTGGACACATGTGTGTCCGTGGTACGAGCCAGCTCCAGCTAATGGCCACCTGGTTCTGGTTAATCAGCTGGTCTACAGACACTTCGGCTTGGCCTATACCTGATGGAGAGGCATGACCCTGTGCACCCGTGACTCGTCTAAAAACAAGAGGGCCCACTTTCCAGGCAGGAGTGTCTAGGAAACCAAGAGCCATTTGGGTAAAATGGTAATACTGAATCCCGAGTCTTGTTGGCCATTCTTTTAATCCAGTGACCATTGATTTTATTCAATCCAGTGGCTTTGGAGGTTGTCCCTACGCTATCCACAATAATTAAGACACGAGCCAAGTAGATGGGGCTCAAGTATTCAACCTGGTCTTGTCCCCCCACCCCTTTGACTTGACACCAACTCCCAGTGCCCTCCTCTGTATCAGAACAGATCAGTGCAGATCCCCAGACCTTTCTTCAAAGGTGCCCTTGGGTGGACTTGACTGATCTTGTAGTTAGAAGTGATGTATGGTAAACATTGGCACCATCCAGGGATGCCCATCTAATCTCTGATCTTGTTGCACAAGCTGACAAAACGAAGGTCCAGAGAGGTGAGGGTCGCACAGACTGTGAGTGGCCAGAGGCCCCAAGTCTTCCTAGGACACTCATAATCACTTCCAGTCGGCAGCCCTTTGACTTTGCCGCCAGCTGACCTTGGCCTCATGTAACACCCCCCACGCTCTGGTCAACCGCAGGCCTTGCTCCTGCTGGCGGGGAAATGATCTAACCATATTCAGCTCTGGACCCGGTTCTGCTACCTGCACATGCCTCCAGACTGACTTCGATTTCCTGTTTGTGGAAGAACGGCAGACCTGCCAGACCCTGTCTTGACTCCACATCCTCTGCCTCCTCAAACCGCAAGCCGACATCATCTTTGGTGGCCATAGGAACTGCCCAAAACCGCTGCATCAACCCTGGGCTATAACAGACAGAAATACACTCAGTGCCCTAGGCCTGGGTCGCACTGGCTCAGGATGCTGCCGGAGCTGAGGACCCTTGGGGTGGCAGGGAGGGCAGCCGTGCACAGAATCAAGACTGCAACGTCCACACCGAGACTGACATGCCCCCAAGAAGTGTGAGCCGTCTCATGGATTTTAAAATACCGCCACAGGCAAGCCCGACATCCCTCTGAGCCGCTCCTTTGTCAAATTCAGAGCAGCAGGACCTCAGCTGTAGTCACGGCCTCCCAAACTCACAGAGAGCACCGTGAGCCTCTCAGCTCAGCCCCAAGCAGTCCCATGAGGTTGTGCCTCTTTGCCCACCCAAAGATGCTTCCTTGACAGTATTTCCTTAGACAGTCAGTGTCTATAAGGAGTCACCCCTACTCTCTCTCGTCTTAACCAGAAAGGAAGCAAGAACCAAAGAAAGCACACACATTTTCAAGAGCACCAATTCCTGCAAAAGGCGAAGTCTACGCAAATCAGGGGCACACAGGGGACAAAGAGCATTGGGAGAAGGTAGGATCTTTGGTCCTTCCCCACACCTGCTGACTGAGCTTCTAAGACACTTGGTGCTCCATGGAGGGAAAGGGTCCTTTCTGGGGCCTCCCTCTGAAAACCCAGCATGCAGTGATTTTGAGTCTCTGGGTTCAGATTTGACCGGGCTGGTCTCTCCTGATAGGAAGCCAAGATGAGGAGACTCTCTTACACATGAAGGTAGTGCAGCCAGACTGCTTCTTAGAAGTGAGGAGGATGCTAAGGCTTGGTGTCACGTACTGTGGACTTGTTGTCAGGAGAGACCAGTCCCTGGAGAAGGCCATCCTGCTTGGGAAAGAGAGGGGGAGTGAAAACAAGGAAGACCCTGGGCACGATGGACACAGTGGGTTTGGACGTAAGGGCAATGGCACGCTTGGCAGAGGTGCTTCGGTCTGTTGGACTGAGGTTCACTATGAGTCGGAGCTGACGGGAGGCCCCCAACAACAGCCACAACAGCAGTCTGCCATGGGGGTTCTCGGTGGTTCCGTGGTACAATTCGCACCTTTCACGTATGGGGTGGCTACATAAGTTCACGTCAACGTGAAGATATATAAAAGTGTAGGGGTGATCTTCAACCTGTCACTCAGGTCACAGCCTGATGGTGCCTTCTTATGCACATGACCTTCTCATAAGGACAGCCCTGGGAACAACCCCCTGCCCCACCACCCCTTCCATCTTCCCCCGGTGAGCTACTCTGAGAGCTGCCAGAGCCTGTGATGCTTCCAGCACCATTGGATCCACAACACTTTGCACCCACCGGCCTGCAATCTTCCTGCATTCTGCATCACTGCATGTGGCTGTGTGAGTCTGAGGAGGGATTTATGGACTGGTATTGGACTTATGGACTTGAGTTGGACTGGCCTGGGATGTTTTCTTGATATATGGTGACTTATTATAGGCTCTTTCTTACCCCCAAAGTGTCTCTGCCTTATGTTTCCCTAGTCAACGTGGCCTACCACAGCATAGGAGTTCCTAGTTTGACTCTGAGCCAATGCATCTCATGGGTGGCTGGCACTTATCCAGCCATGGAGGTGTGCGTGCTACTATGAGGCTGACCAAGTGTCAGTGGAGCTACTACACTGAGACGGATTCTGAAGAAAGGCCTGGAAATCTCCTTCCTGTAAACCACCCAATGAAAAGCTTACAGATCACAACGTGCCACTGACGGCCTATCATGGGGATGGGTACATTCCACAGCACAAGGACTGACCCATGTGTCAGGCACCAATGACCACATAGCAGCTACCACCGCCGCCAAAGAACAGGGAAAGAGGATGGATTCCGGTACCACGGAGCACTCTGCTTCTGCTGACTCCTCATCCCTCCACCAACCCACCAAGGAAGCTGGCTGCCTGCTGTCCCCAGACTGAGTGACCTCAGATCACCTGGGACTGCATCTACTCTGGTTAACTCCCCCCCCCCCCAACCCCTGCCACCCTGGGCTTAACAAGGTTTCCAAATATTCCCTTCTAATCCACATGCCTCTGATGCTGCTGGAGAGAAGGTTCTCCAGCACATTGAGGGAATCCTATTCTCTCGGCTGCCACGCTTTTCCCAGCCCCCATTCCCCAGGGCTTTGCTTAACTCCAAGGGAGCCCCACCAGCGAGGGAGCCCCACCAGCGGGGGAGCCCCACCAGCGCAGGCGGCACCCAGCCAGGAGTCTCCAGCATGATCCCTTAGGCTGAAGAAGCTGCGATAAAACTAAATTACCTGACATTTTCTTCTTCATCCTCTTTTTTCCTACCCCCTTCCTGCTACAAACAGACCAGGCTCCAAACGTGACCTACTTTCCCCTCCTTTGTGATTATGCACCATGCACAAAGCTTTCCTTGAGCCTGACCAACACGTTCAGCGACACTCGCTTCAACGCTCGGAAAAGAAGGCTTTGCATTCGCCTGCCAGAGCACATCAGTCTTGGTGAAATGACCGATGAAGGCAGACGAGGTACCAAGACCTCACTGGAGGGCTCACACAGGCACAACACAAGAGCGCGCGCACATGCACACACACACACACACACACACAATACAAAATCCAGATCCAACCCCTGGAACCTAACTCACATTTACCCTGAAAGTCTCATGCACCAGAATGGCACGAGATGGAATTGCTGCTGTTCTGACTCATAGCGACCTGCGTACAAGAGAGGGACCCTGCCCATCCTGCATCCTTCTCCAATTGCTCTCATGTAGGGGCCCATCTTCACAGCCACTGTGCCCACCTCTCTGGTCGGGGGCTTCCTCCTTTTCCTCCCAAACATGATGTCCTCGGGTCTCCACAGGCCAAGTCCTGTAACATTGGCTCCACGACCTCCTGCCCCGTCCAGAACCCAGACTGCAGTCTGCATTAAAAATGAACGCAGCCGGTTTGAAAGCGTCAGGAGGAAGGATTTAAAAACAAAAGCCAAGCCACCGACCTGGGTGGAGCTGGGCACAATTACTCAACATTAAGTCGGTATTGATTTTGCGTCCCTGTTTTCCAATGTGGAGACAGTGCATTTTTTAATGTCGGATCCGCTGTCCTTTTCTCCCCCTGGTTGCAACGCCAAATGACAATCGGTAATGGAAAAACATTTGCTCGGTGACTTTGGAAATGTCACGGATTGCCCAGGACTCTGGTCCCAGCATTTGGATCCAAAGCACTGCCGGGCCCCGTCCTCTCAGTGAGGCGAAGCAGGGCCTGCGACGTGTTTGCAGACAAACTGTTCAGGGCAGAAACACAGCGGCAGCCGTGGGTCCAACTGCATTTGCTTCTCTCCAGCCCAGACCGACTTCACGCCACATTTAGGCTGTCTGGTGAGCTTTGGTCGAAACAGGAGTTGCACGTCCGGGTTCTGGAAAAATCAGCAATGTCAGAGTGGGGATCATGGAAACTCTCACTCTCCAAGGGCTTCCGGAGCATGGCCTCTGGTGATGCAAACTGAATCATGTCTCCCTCACCGTTTGTTCAGGGATTCTCATTCATTCATTCAAACTGTTTACGGAGCACCTTCCCCGCCGAGTTCAGGGGGGAGGGGGACAGACAGATACTGTCCTTATTTTAGGGAATTTGTGAGAGTGGGGGCAACGACAAGAATGAGAGGTGGTGTACATGCGATCCCAGGAGTCCCCGGGCAGGGCGAATGGTCATTCTGGTTGGCAGCTAACTGAAAGGATGGAACTTTCAGGCTACCCAGAAGGACCACGGAAGAAAGGTCTGGCAACCCACTTCTAAAAACCAGCCACTGACAACGCTCAGAAGCAAACAAAGGTCTGCTCTGATGCACACGGGGGCCGCCATGAGTCGACTTGGTGGCAACAGAGTTTTAAGCATTCCAAAGGGGAAGCACAAAATGCTCTTGGCTCTCTCTACCTATATGCCCATGTGATCCCTTTAGCCTGCCGCCCCAGGCCCCTCCTGAGAACCACCAGTCATCTTTGGTGCAATTGTGTTTGCTGGGAAGGATGGCAGCGCCGCTCTGTAGAGTGGAATGTGCACTGACTGCGTCTCTGCCTGCTCGGTCAGGCTTGCAGCACTAACCACTGGGGCCTCCTCTGTCTCCGGCCAGCGTCCACAGAGCATCTGGGATACTGCCCTGGCCATGCCTGGAGGCTGGAGCTTCCTGCAAGCTGCCTGCCAGCCTTGCCCCCCTTCACTGACTCCCAACAGCCTTTGCAGACGCTGTTGACAACACGCCACATTCCTTGCAGTTGGTACCGCCCATCTTCTTGCCATTGGCCAGACCAAGCCTCTACCTGCAGTGGGAGAAGCGGCCCTCCCAAGGGAAGTGGTAGGCTGGTGAGGAAGAGGCTGTGGCCACAGGAACTACGAGCAGGCCTCAGTCTCCTCATTAATAATCTGCAGCTGATGGGCCATCTGAAAACGTTAAATAATACTCATCTTACTTTAAGCGGCTTGACTGATCATAAACCTCTAACCTCCGGTCTACAACGGCCGCCTCGGTATATTACTAAACATGATCCAAATGGGTCCATTTCTCCAAAAAGCAGCCTCTGATGGAGAAATGGGCACAAAGTATCAAACAGCGACCATGAAGGTCAACAGAGACAAGGACGGTTTTTGAACTGAGGAGCAGTAGAGGGTAGTGAAGCGGGTGTTACAGAACAATTCCAAGAGTTACCTCCCTAAAAGAAATACTTTTCATTATCAAGATACATTTGATAATTGCTGTATAATATATTCTTCTCAAGAGTCATCATAGCCTGACTTGCTGGAGCTGGGGGGCTCAATAGTTTCAGGGAGAACCAAGATCAACTGGCATTAACACCGTCAACAAAGACAACGTTCTACACCCTGCACTGGTGAGCATCAGTTTTAAAGGCGTGTGTGCGACCATCCAGGGTGCTGTTATCGGTCTCCCTCCATGTGGAGCAAAGAAGAGTGAAGAAAACGAAAGAAACATAGAAGTCATTAGTCCCAAGGACTAATGGACCACAAGAACCTCAGCAGCCATGACCCTGAGACCAGAAGGACTAGATGGTGCCCGGCTACCATCACCAACTCTGGGATGAGATCACACTAGAAGGGTCTAGGTAGAGTGGATCCACAGACAATGCTCATGGAAACAGCAGTCAAGAGATCAACTGAAACACTCCATTGGGTAAATCTGCTTCACAAGATCTCATTACAGTGTTGAAAAGTAAGGATATTACTTTGAGGACTAAGGTGCGCCTGACACAAGCCACGGTATTTCCAATCACGTCGTAGGTATGTAAAAGTTGGACATCAAAGAAGGAAGACCGAGTCAGAACTGACACATTTGAATGATGGTGCTGGTGAAGCCTACTGAAAGCCCCAGATACTGCTAAAAGAACAGACAACTCTGTCCTGGAAGAAGTCCATCCAGAATGTTCTCAGAGGCAAGGATGGCAGGACTTTGTCTTACATACTTTGGACATGTTGTCAGGGGAGACCTGTCCCTGGAGAAGGGGATCAAGCTCTGTAACAAAGTGAGGCAGCGAAAAAGAAAAAGGCCCTTGACCAGATGGATGGACACCGTGGCTACATCAACAGACTCACACATAAGGACAAGGGTGAGGAGGGTACAGGACAGGGCGGTGTGTTAGTCTGGGTAAACTAGAGAAACAAATCCAGAGAGACAGTCATACGTGCATAAGAAAGAGCTATATATAAAGAGGAATTGTGTATTAAGAAAACATCCCAACCCAGTCCAATATTAGCCCATATGTCCGAAATCAATCTACAAAGTCCTCTTCAGATTCACCAAAAACATGTAATGGCACCGAATGCAGGGCAATCACAGGCCAGTGGGTGGGAAGTCTTGTGGTGTTGTAAGCATGTCAGGCTGGCAGGGGTTTCCACGTGTCTCCTCCAGCGCAGGCCACTGGCTTCATGTGTCGTGTCAGCTGCAATGCCTCCCAGATAGTGAGCAGAGAGAGTGTCTCCCGCCTCTGAAGAGGAATACCGGAGTTCCCAGAATCCTCGGGAGAAGGCCATGCCCACACAGAGGCCTCACTGGCAATGACCTGATTGACAGGCTAGACTCCACCCCATCCCTCTTCATCCTCTCACATTGACAAATGGGTACATAAGGACCACAGCAGTGTTGTACATACGGGCCATTTTGAGCCGGCACTGACTCCCCAGCACCTGACAGCCACAGTTTAGAGTGGAAGAAGAAAAACAGAATAAATCTCAAAATCACAAGAAAGACCAGCATTACTGGTTGGAACAGAGACTGGCGGAATCCCTGAGACTGGTCCTTCGTCACCCTTCGGGCCAAGCACTGAACTCACGCCCACAGTTCAGTTTTCAGTCGAAGAGTCTCCAGGTGTATAAGGAGACACTGAAATCAGGAAGGCTGTGTGTTAGGTTTACATCCTCTCACTGCACTCACTCAGTCTGTGTGCTGAGCAACTAAAGGATCAGCCACGGACTCATACAAACAATTGGGAGCACGGCGGGACTGGCTGGTGCTTTGTTCTGCCGCACTCAGGGTCACCGACAGTCAGCACGGACATAGCTCCACGGACCCACACTTCTTAGAATAGCCAGCTATTTGAGATCAAAGGCGCATGTGTCCCAGGACAAAGCCGAAAGCAGCACGGGCTAGGAGAGAAGGAGAAACGGGAAACAGGAAGCGGGCTCCGCGGTGGTACCTTGTGGGATTACAACCGGGGACAGGGAGCAAAACGTGTGAGCATCACTCAAGGGACAGTGGATTGGTTTTCGTAACCGCCCCCCCCATCAAATTCGCAATAAAAAGTTGTTTTACAAATTGTCGTGAAAATCTCAGGTTTATTTATTAACAACTTTCAGACAGGGACAGCTGAGTACCAGACTATGGGAAACAGTCTTTGCTTTTAAAGAAAACATGCTGGCTTGCATAACATTAAAAAAGTGCCCAGCAAAAACCCCGCGGATTCTTAATTGACCATTTTCTATCTTGAGCACGAGCTCCCTGCCCTCCGGGGCCTTGTGCCTTTGTAGTCACTGTTCTCTGGGGTCACTCAAAGGGATGGCCCAGCTGGGTGACCCCTACCTTCACCAGCCAATTCTTAGAGGGTCCTGGCCACCGGAGCGCTGTCGGCAAACCAGACTGCTTAGGACTGAATCATGGGGGCCTTTTTCCGCCTCGAGGACCTGCCTCTGCTTGCTTGCAGACTGCGTGGGGACAAGGGATTGGCTTTCAGTTGGGGCAGCACGGCTCTTTTACATCCACTACTCCCCAAGCTAATTTATTTCTCACACTGCATTTTTCAGGGAGCAGGGGAGGAGGGGCAGAGAGAGCTAGAGGAAGAGAGAGCAGCAGTGGGCAGGAAATGGCTTTTAAATCTTTCTTATAACATAATTGACCATCTTCCAAATGCTTTGCTTTAGAGATAACATAAAAGGGCCTCTCTAAATTTTGGCTTTTGGAAATGAGGTTTCAAGGTATGCGGTAGAGAGGGACACGTGGACATGGATGATCTGAGAACAGGACTTTGAACGGGTTCAGCCTCCTGCTGAGAATGGACCTCCCCATCAGAGCTACTGAATCGGAATCTACAGCTTAACAAGATTCCCAGAGGATTCTTAGAGAACTTGTGGACATGAGGACTCTGACTCAGTATCACTGGGGTGGAAAGGCAAGTCCTCAACAAGGTATCGAACCGATTTGAAGACCTGTCTGGGCGAGGGGCCCCCCTCCAGGGTTGTGGTCATCTGGTCTTCATTAGCAGAAGAGTCTAAGGAGCTCTGGGAGCCCCAGATGTGATGGGGTTGGGGGCTCCCAGCCAGAACTAGTGAGCTGGTCAGGAGGGACAGCTGATCACCAAAAGCAGCCCAGTGTCTGCCTCATTCTTCTGGGCCAACCAGAATCCGCAGAGAGCTCACGGAGGTGGCCCAGTGAACCGAGGCCTTGGAAGTGCGCTGTGAGAAGGCCGGCCAGGTTCAGCTCCCAGCCAAAGTCTCTCCCACCCGGCCACTCCCTGTGTGTCAGTGATGTACTGTGTGTGTGTGTGGGGGGGGATGTGATGCTGAACACATGTCAGCAGCACTTCCCAAGACAGACAGACACCCGGAGAACAACGTCCTAGAGGAACAATGGAACCCCAGTGGGTCACAGTGGTCTGAGCCTCAGCTGGTCCATGAAATGGGACAGGGAGGGCCAGCATCCTGTCCAGGGTGGCTGGGGACCCCATGAATTGGAGGCCGAGACTCAAAGGCACTTAGCAACCACCACCCAATGGAAACAGAGAGGGCATGCAGATATTCACAGCAATGCCTGGGAAGTGATCACTCACTGCCATCGACTTGATGCTGACTCATAGGGAGCGATTCTATAGAACTGCCCTGGTGAGTTTATGAGACTGTAACCCTTTAGGGGAGTAGAAATCCCCGCCTTTCTTCTTTGGAGCATCTTGGTGGTTTGGAACTGCTGACCTTGCAAATAAGACAGTCAGCTGAAAATATGGAGGCCTGAACCCAACCAGGTGTGCCTGGGACGAAAGGCCTGATGACCCTATGGTTTTACAAAACCTGCCCTGGGACACCCCGTGGAATGTAGTTCTGGTCTGACAACACTGGGGGTCACTGTGATTTGGGGTCGACACCCCAGCAGCTCGCTTGTTACTGAAAGCTGGACGCACAGCCCGTCTGCCTCCAAAGACACAGATAAAGACGTCGCCCTCGCTGCTCAAATGAAAGACATTTTTTATTTCTAAAAACTCCCTGAGCACTTTAAAAAAATCACATTCTTAATTACCCGCTCTACTGAGCTCCACCTTGATTTCCAGTCAAATTATTCCCAGTTTCCTCGCTGCTGAAGGGAAGTGGGGCAGGGGGTGAGTGGCAGGAGAGCGGCTGACAATGCCTGTGAATGCCAGGCCAAGTTTAGACCGCTGAAGGGAATGCCCCACGCAGAGAAGATACTGGGGGGCAGAGCTCTCTTTAAAATCCCTGCCCTGTCCAAGCCTGGTATGACTTCTTGCTCCCATCTCTTGAGCTTGGGCTGGTGGTCCGGCCCTGGGCACAGTCAGCGGTTCTCCAGCCCCACCACGATCCCAGGTTTTCATCGGCGGAGACACACAAACAACTGAGGCACAGAGGGTGCTGACCGGTCACACTGAGTGAGGAGAAGAGACCGATCCTTGTATGCACGTGCCCGTGTCCCTTCCTGGGCTGTGGTTTCTAGACTTTGGGAAGGTCAGGTGGGCATCCGGGGCAGTGGTCAGCATGAAGACAAAGACCACACATGGGAGGACATGGAGAGTCACGGATGGGAACATGGGCAGGAGGCATCCGGAGGAGGCTTGCTCTCCCCATCGGCCACCACTGGGCTGTTGGCAGGTGGTCATCACAGAGAGCTGGCATTTTAAGATGGGGGGTGACCACCCTTCTGGAGGCAGCCCCGGCCCTTAAAGGAGAAGCATGCAGCTGTGAACGAGTCCAACAAGGTGCCATCGCGTCAGTTAGGACCCACAGCAACCCCCTGCACAACAGAAGGAAACACTGCCTGGTCCCCTGTCGCCCTTGCCATTGTTCCCGAGCTTGCGGCTCGCTGATGGCAGCCACTGTGTCCACCCATCTGGTTGAGGGTCTTCTTCTTTCTCACTGCCCCTCTATTACCAAGCAGATGTCCTTCTCCACGGACTGGTCTCTCCTGACAGCATGTCTAAAGTATGTGAGATGAAGTCTCACCCTCCTTGCTTCTAAGGAGCACCTGGACATACTTCTTCCAAGACAGACCTATTTGCCCTTTACAGTAGCCCAGGGCACGTTCCAGACCCCGGGCCAGCACTACCATTCACATGCACCGAGTCTTCTTCCATCGCCCTTATTCAGTGCCCATCGTTCGTGTGCACAGGAGGCGATGGAAAATACGATGGTTTCAGTCAGATGCACCCGCGTCTCCAAAGTAACAGCAGGAATTCATCCTGGTGCCTCACGTGCATGGCCTTGTCTTTGTCCCTGCCCCTGCTGGCATGACGTCTGCCCACAGCCTGTCCTTCTTCCTAGATTCTGTGAACCGAAGCTGGAGAGGCTGTGTCCAGTGATTTCCCAGGGGCCGCTCCCAGTCTGGCCCCAGCTCCACGACCTCACAGAGAGGCCTCTAGTTCACAGCCTCACCTCGAGCCATGCCAAGAGAAGGTGGGCACCACTCAAAGTCTCTCTCAAGTTTGTTTATGTACCTGGTGTAAGAGATGGGTCCTGTCTCATTCTTCTGCAAAAGAATATCCAGTGTGACAGTACTACTAGTGAAGGAGACTCTCTTCCCCTATTTCATGTGTTTCTGTCTTTTGTCAAAGGCCAGCTGTCCGTCGGTGGATGGATGTACGTCTCAGTTCTCAGTTCTGTTCCGTTGGTCAGTGTGTCTGTCTGTCTAACGGTCAGCGCCAGGCTGTTTTGACTACTGTGAATGTGTAGCAGGTCTTGAGGTCGGGAAAAGGGAAGTCTCCTGCTTTATTCTCCTTCTTCGTAGTGCTTTGCTTATCTGGGGTCATTTTCCTTTCCAAATACCGCATGCACTCATGTATAAGCTGAGTTTTTCAGCACATGTTTAACGCAGTTTTTGTGGTACAATGAGGTGCCTCGGCTGACATTCGGGTCGGCTTATACTCGAGTATATACAGTCGAGTTGGTGATGAGATTTCCCATCTCTTTAAAGCGGGGGTAGGGTACCTTTCTTCTGCCAACGGCCATCTGGATATTTAGGATATCATCTGTGGGCCGTACTGGCCAAACATTTCATGAATTCACCACTGAGGTGATGGCACGTGTTGGGTGCGTTGTGTGATGTGAGCAGGTATTGATGATTTCCTCGGCTCTTATATGGCCATGAAGGAACCCTGGTGGTGTCATAATTACTCACTGAGCTGCGGACTGCAAGGTCAGTAGTTCAGAACCACCGCCCGCCCTGGAGCTTTCTACTGCCCTAGACTTACTAGTCTTGGGAACCCACAGGGAGAGTCCTACCCTGTCCGATTGGGTCGTTGTGTGTCAGCATCTACTCCACGGAGGTGAGTTTTGAGTTTGGAGATGTGGCCCTGAGTTGGACACAGATGGCCCGGCGGCCTGGATTGTGACACCCGCACTGTACCTTCAGGGCACGGTGGATCTCAATGCCGAGTATGGTTGGCGCTGTGGAGCTGGCCTCCCTCTCGCATGGCAGCGCCAGGCACAACAGGATCAGACCGCTGTGATTCACAGGGTTTCTATAGGCTGATTTCTCAGAAGTAGACCACAGGGCCTTGCTGTTGGGTCCATCTGAGTCTGGAAGCTTCACTAAAACCCGCTGAGCATCGGAGCAACTCACAAGCTCCCCCACCCCCACCCCTGACCCCTGACAGGTGGGTATGGCTGGAGGTGCTCCTCTGGCTGGGAACAGAAACCCGGTCTCCCACATGGAAGACATTTTTTTCCCTTGATCCACTTATATTTTATTGCTGTTGGAGACATTGCCTTTGCTGAAATCCTGTGATTCATTCTGGAAGAAGGTGGCTTTATAGAGTTTTAAATATAGGCATGTACATATGTAAACATACATATATATGGTGATGGAGAAATAGATCTATGTGCATATATTTGTAGGTTTAGTATTAAGGTAGCAGATAGACATTGGACCTCCACTCAAGTACTCCCTCAATGCAAGAATACTTTGTTCTATTACACTTTCATTCCATGATGCTCACCTTCCCGACACAATCCCTGAAGACAAAGCGGGTGTATAAGCAAATGTGGTGAAGAAAGCTGATGGTGCCCAGCTATCAAAAGATCTAGTATATGGCGTCTTAAAGGCTTGAAGAGAAACATGCGGCCATCTAGCTGAGAAGCAACAAAGCCCACATGGAAGAAGCACACCAGCCTGTGTAATCATGAGGTGCCGATAGGATCAGGCATCAGGCATCAAAGAACAAAAATTCATATCATTGTGAATGAGGGGGAGTGCAGAGTGGAGATCCAAAGACCATCTGTAGGTAACTGGACATCCCCGTACAGAAGGGTCATGGGGAGGAGATGAGCCAGTCATGGTGCAGTGCAGCAATGATAAAACATACAATTTTCCTCTAGTTCTTTAATGCTCCCCACTCCCCCACTATCATGATCCCAATTCTACCTTACAAATCTGTCTAGACCAGAGGATGTACACTGGAACAGATAAGAGCTGGAAACAGAAGGAATCCAGGACAGACAAACCCCTCAGGTTCAATAATGAGAGTAATGATACCAGGAGGGGAAGGAGAAGGTAGGGGAGAAAGGAGGAACTGATCACCAGGATCCCCCTGGGGGACGGACAACAGAAAAGTGGGTGAGGGGAGACATCAGACAGTATAAGACATGACAAATAAATTATAAATTATTAAGGGTTTGTGAGGGAAGGTGGGTGGGGAGGGAATGGAAAATGAGGAGCTGATACCAAGGGCTCAAGTAGAAAGCAAATGTTTTAAGAATGACGATGGCAACAAATACACAAATGTGCTTGACACAATGGATGGATGGATGGATGGATGGATGGATGGATGGATGGATGGATGGATGGATGGATTGTGATAAGAGCTGTATGAGCCCCGAATAAAATGATTTTTTAAAAAGACAACATACTTCATGAATATTTCTAAAGAAAAGAAGTCTACTACCAAACCACCACTGCGACCTTAGTCTAATATGTTGCTGGGCGCCGCGGACTCAGCAACCCTATGAGACAGGACAAAACTGTGCCATGGGGTTTCCGAGACCAATAGTAAACGAAATCTAAACCAAACCAATCGCCGCAGGGTTGATGCTGCCTCCTGGAGAGCCCACGGGAGAGAGTAGAGCTGCCCCATAGGGTTTCCAAGGCTCTAAACGTCACAGGGACCGCCAAAAGAACACACACGCCTGTCTACGAAGGAGCACAGCCAGTACATCCCCGAGAGGCAAGGATGACAAGACTGTCTCACACACATTGGACATGCTGTCAGGAGAGACCAGTCCCAGAGAAGGGCATCACGGGTGGTAACGCGGGGGAGCAGTGAAAGGGAGGCAGGCCCTGGACGGGACAGGCGGACACAGTGGCTACCGCCATGAGCGCAGACATAAGAACATTGGAGGGGACGGCGCAGGGCTGGGTAGGTTTTGCTCTGCGGTGCCGAGGGCCGCTATGAGTCAGAGCAAATAGAACAATGCCTTTCTCTAAAGGCGCAACTGATGGGGTCAAACCACCAACCTTTCTCCCCTTTTAGCAGCCGAACGAGCGGCTGACCCCCCAAGGCTCCTCAGTCTACCATTGCTACTGTTGAATTCAAGTTGAACAACAGCCGGTGCCTGGGTGATGATCTGACCTGTTCCTGTCTTCCAGAATTCATAGCTAAGTTGGAACAGGTACATATGGCTCTCATTTAGCCTTGCTTCTGAGCAAGAAAAGCCTAGAAGCCTTTTCCAACTACTTAAAAGCTGCATGCGCAGCAAGGGATGATGGTTGTGATGAGGAATTGGTTGAAAGTAGGGGTTTGTGGTAGCTGTATAATCGTTTGTCAATTTAAGGATTGAAAGTGTAGGGGTGGAGTCTAGTCTGTCAACCAGATCATAGCCAATGATCATCACAACCATCATCCCTTGCTGTGTGGGCGTGGCCTTCTCCTGAGAATTCTGGGAAATCTGGTATTTCCTTCATGGAGGTGGGAGACACCTCTCTCTCTCTCTGCTCACTCCCTGGGCGACATTGCAGCTGACAAGACACATGGAGCTACACTAGTGCCCTGAGCTGGAGAAGCCACGTGGACCTACCCTGATGCGGCCCTGGAAGCTGGAGACGTCACGTGGAGACCCCTGCCAGCACTGTGAAGCTTACAACGCCACTGGATCCAAAGACTTTCTACCCACTGACTTGTGATCATCCCGCTTTCGGCGTCATTGCATGTGTTTCGCGAGTCTGAAGAGGAGTTTATAGATTGGTATCGGACATAGGGGCTAATATCGGACTTATGGGCTTGAACTGAACTGAGTTGGGATGCTTTCTTAATGTACAATTACCCTTTATATAAAACTCTCTTATAGACATATGCCTGTTTATTAATTTGTTTCTCCAGCCTACCCAGACTAACACAGGGTTGATTCAATTTTTTCAAAGTGAGAGAAAATTTAAATAAACATAACATTAAAGGGCAAGGCATTGTCCGTCAGTCTGATGTTCACAACACAGGAACGGCCCATATAAGAACATACGTACGCAAGCAGAGCTGATCTGTTATTTTGCTCATGAATACAACAGTTTTCGTGTTTAATGTCAGGTTCTGGGACAAGTCTGTCCGAGTTGTTAACTGGTCATGGAACCCCAATGCCGTCACTCAGAGCTTCTCGGCGAAGCCTTGCTACCTCGAAACACAGCCAAGAGGCTGAAGAATTTTGAACACCTCCAAAGAAAATAAGAATCTGCCTTTTAGGCCAGGCTGCACAAAACAGTGGACCCTGAGGCTGTAAGAGGCATTTCTCCGAGACCACTGAACAGACTGGCAGGGGGTGACCTTCAAGACTTCCTGCACATAGGAGTTCCAGGCTGTTAACCACTCAGATGCTGGAACACCCAAAGATTCTGGTTCAGGGTTTTCCCGGAGGTGTTTGCCTCTGGTAAATGCCACCTCGCCCGCACCTTTAGTGCCTTAGAGTCAGGGGACAGAGCATTCCTCCAAGGCTCCTAGGCGAGGATCCCCTGGGAGTGATCCCCACGAACTGGGAGCAGTCCTGAGTCCACAGCTCTGTCTGTGTCCTCTCTCAGCCCTCTCACCCAGCATCGGCAGCATGCTTCCACCCACAGGTCGGCCAGGTACCGTGGGATGACCCGCCATGGCTTCCAGTCTAACACACATAAACCCCAATCCAAACCAAATTCACAGGCACCGAGTTGATGCCAACTCAGCCATCCTATAGGACAGGGCAGAAGTGCGGGCACTGTGAGTTTCTGAGACTGTGACTCTTTACGGGAATGGAAAGTCCCGTCTAATAAGATGGCATCAAAGTTTGAACTCTTACAACATCTCTTACAAAGACACCATCATCTCCCAGGTAGTCGAGTTCTCAGGACTGCTTTCATTTCTTCCTCTTCGCTTACCCACCCCCACCCCAACTCTACTTTGTGGCTTTGACAGCCGCTGTCAGAAGTCTCTTTTCTGTCTCTCTTGCTCCCGGCTGGAGGAGCCTGACTCTCCTGCCCCCCTGGATCCTGCAAGCAACCACCAGGCGAATACCCCAGGGGTAAATACTTTGTACTGGTGGCCTTTCATGTGCCTCCCCGCCCTCCCCACACCCCATCTTAGCTACTTCTCATCCCAGTTTTCAAGCCTCAACAATGTGGCCTGAGCTTACCACCCTAGGCAGCATCCCCTCCCCCAAGCCTACCCCTATTACTGCCCCCCCCCCGGCACCCAACCCCGTCAATACAGAGCAAGCCCATTCTCGCCCAGGGCTTGCTCTGGCTCCACTGCTCTCTTCTGGAATGCCCGTCCACCTCCTCCGCTCTGGAACTCATTGAGGATGGTTGATGGCAGCCACTTTCTGATGCGCGTAGCACACGCAAGACCACCACCAAGGCCAACTCCCTTGCGACGCTGACATTGGATGGATCTGTTATCCACACCCACCCCACAGTGGGAATCCACCTCTAGCCCCACTTGCCAGGCTGTCTATCCCTTGGCAAGTCCCAAGTCAACCCTTATTGCCAGGGTCTCTCATACTTACTGTTGGCATCGGGCACACAAGCCTGGTGTCTGTGTCTGGTGTCCCCCAGGCTTGCTGCGTTGTCTTCAGGGACCTAGCACCTTGCCCACACACTTCCTGAGGAGCACGCTGAGAGGCTGGCGGGGTTTTATAAACATGAGTTCAACAGACGTGTGCCTGAGTTCGGCAGAAGGGTCACCAAACTGAAGCCCACCCTATCTACACGGCCACCCCTCCCAGGAGGCGCTCTGCAAATACAGGGAGTTCTCAAGTGAGAAAATGCTATCATCCCTCTCCCCAATAGAGCCCTCCCGACACACACACATAGAAGCACATACTTCTGGAAATGTATACTGCAGTTAATCACTCAACAAATTAACTTCTGAACTCCACTGACTTTGGGGCATCAGAATGGGCAGGCCTGGTTCCTGCCCTCACTTAGCTGTACACGGTCATGGCTCTGAGAAGCCCCTCACTCACCCCCTACCAAGAAATGTCCGTTTGATTAACTTGGGGCCCCGTCCGGCCTTGGAGTGGAACAGTCCTGGTGGCTGTGAATCTGGCTGTTCCATTGAAACTCACTGCCATTTTATTGAGAAGCACCAAGAACATTCCACGGGCCACACCGTGGGCGCCAGGTGCCAACCAGAGGGTCAGCAAGCCAAGTTTGAGATGGAGGAATAAAGAATGGGGGTCTTCGTTGCACGCCGGGCAGCTCCGTCCTCCCGGCAGCCTCCTCCGGGAGCCTGGTGTTCACACACAGCAGCTGCTGGGAGGCCTCCCCGTGGAAACCCGCTGGGATTAGGGGTAGGGTGGTCACAATCAGCTTCCATTCGGTGGCAGCCAGTTCAGGCTGTTCCCTCGCAGGAGCCAGAAATAACCACAATGGTGATGAGGGAGGAAGCCAGTGGGGGAGTAGGTGGCTGCACAAAGGGAGAGGGGCAGATGATCTCAGCGTGGCGGGCGTGGGGCCTCACCGGTGGGCAGAGTTTCTTGCTCATGAGGTTGGAACTGGGGCAGCGCGTTGCTCCGAGAGCAAGAGCGCGGGGACCTGTTGGAAACTGCAGCGGAGGCGGCGGCGGTGGAGGAGGGAGTGAGGATCGGTACAGCAGGACCAGGAACACGGCGTGATGAGCAAGTGTGTGTGGGAAGGGAGAGGGGGCAGGCTGTTGCTGAACGGAGGGGCTTCGGTTCTGTTTCAGCCTGCCATCTTGCTCAGAAGGAAGAGGCCCTACCGCTTCTAGACTTGGGAAGAAAGAGGCAGGTGTGAGAATGGACAGATCTACCCACCCTGGGGGCTTCAACACCTGCAGCAGCAGGACAGCTGAGCCCCTGGATGTCTGGCCAGTGTTCAGTCCCACCCGATTCTGAGCTCAGTTGCAAATGCAAAAGGAGAAAGTGAAATCTTGGCATGTTCACTCTCGGAGCTTGTTTGGCATCCTGGCACTTGGGCGGCTGTGGAGGGGCGCCGGTGGCCCACCGGTTAAGTGCTCGGCTGCTGAAGGGGAGTGGGAGGAACGACCTGGGGGTGGCTCCTGTGAGGGTCACATGCCGGAATCCCACAGCCGCAGGTCTCCTCCGTCCTGCGGGGTCTTCCCCTCCCCACCCCCATCCGTCAGAATTGGCAATAGGTTTGGGGGTCGCATTTGGACTCTGTGACAGAAAATTACAGATAGGAAAGAGCGCCTGTGCTTTTGCAATGCAGATGCCCTGGCAGCATTGTGATTAAGTGTTGGGCTGGGAACTGCAAGGTCAGCAGTTCGAAACCACCAGCTCCTCTGTGGGAGAAAAACTGGGGCTGTCTACTCCCAGGAAGAGCTACAGTCTCAGAAACTTACAGGGGGCAGGTCTACCCTGTCCCATGAGGTCACTAACAGTTGGCCTGGACTTGATGGCGGTGAGTGTGCATCTGCAGCATGCTCAGCATTCTAGAACCCACGGTTCAGGTTATGGGCACAGCGGCGTAAGACATGGGTTCTTAACCTCACTAGGTTCCCACGTCCTGGCTGGGCATGTTCTATGAGGGCTTCCCACAGAGACAGAGAGATGTCCCCTGCAGAAAGGAAAGCCAAGCACCGACCCACCTAGAAATGGCCCTCTCGCCACTGTCTTGTGCTCCCTTGGGACAAGGACCTTTTGGGGGTCCATACTGCCCTCTCAGGCCTGCCGTGCCCCAGGAAATGAGGAAGCAGCACTGCCCTCGGTCGCTGCTGGGACTGGGCAGTGTGCCCGGACCCTGCCCCTCCTTGGTGCTCTCACGCAGGAACTCGGCTCCATGAGGGAGTCCTCGGGACACCCATCTCTCCATCCCTTCCATCCACCTTGTCTGAAGCCATCACGCTGCCGGAGAAAGGGAGAGGGGAAGGGGCATCTCCTGAGAGAGGCATCTGAGGCACCTAGAAGCTTCTGGACACGATAGCTGCCCCAGGACTGTCAGAGAAGGGCCAAGCAGATTCACCCAGCCCTGGGCAGCGGCTGCTGAGGACAACCGTGGGACGAATTAGGGAGGAGGCAGTCGCAGGGGAGCTGGAATTGGCAGTGGAATAAAAACACAGCTAATTCAGGACACCAGGCTGTCCTGACTCCACCCACCCCAGGGCCATCAACACCGTCCACGCAGGAAATAATGGGACAGCCGTTCCTTGAAAGTGGACAGAACTTAGCACAGAAACTGTCTTGAAGGGTCTGACTTGGGCTACCCCAACAGCAAAGCCACCTTTGCTGGGAGATTTTCTTTAGTTAGGTGCCGAGGTTCCCAGGCTGTGCCGCGGGGGCCCATCAGCTGGAGCAGCTCCACGGGAGCTCCAGAAATATCTTCCCAATCCAAGTCCCTGCTGGCCCTGTCGACTGATCTGAGACAAAATAAAGATGTGTGTTTTAAGGTGGTTTCCTTGTGTTTGCTTAATTAACTGCCTTGCTCATCCCACGGATGGTTTCTCTAACTCTAACCCCCAGGGAACCTTTGCCCCTTCTTGGCCTTGCAGCTTGGCCACCTGCTCCAACCCTGAAAGAGAGACGTCTCCATGGCAGAGGGCAGTGTCCTGCCTCCCACCAGGCCCACCAGAATCAAGGACAAGCTCTGGCCCTGGGCTTCCAATCTGAGGGTGGGGTGTGCAGAAGGGGAGCTGGTCAGACGAAGCTCTCCATCCACCAAGAGTGGCCGGAATACAGACAAACAGAGGCAGTGGTACCCAGCAGTGGTCACGAGTGCTGAGTTCATGGAGCTGTCCCACCCAGACAGTCCCCATGAGTCACCTGGGCTGTCTTCCTGCAGCTTGCCTTCCTCAGTGCCTGCCTTCTCTTCTGTTGGTGTCCCGGGTACCCGATATGTTTCCAATACATTCTTTCACGTTTTCACACCAAGAGGAAGTGTGTCCCCATGGCTGGTCACCATGGTCCCCATGCTGACCGCAGACCCCATGCCAGAAGCCCCACACGGGCGCTGGGCAGGGTGGGTCAGCACTGGTGTAAGGTCTCCGCAGGCTCCTCCTTCCCTTTGGTGACTCACCAAGTGTGGGGGCCACTGACCTTCGGGGTCCGGCTCTTCTACCCATAGTCTTTGTAACTCCTTCCAAAGGCAGGGGGCGGGGCATGCAAACCTGAGTGAAACTCTCTGATGTGTGTGGCGATGGGCCAGTTTTTCCATGTCGCTGAGTGTGCAGTGCACCTGAAGCAAGGATGGGGAGACTCTCGTGACCGTGTCCGAGAGCCCTGCACAAAGATGAGGCAGTGGTGGCGAAGGAGCAGACGCAGCAGCAGGGAGACCATGCGGCAGAGGGGAAGGCTTCCTGCCCACGATGGGGATTAGAACTGGCTGCCTTTGGCATGCGGCTGGCTTGCAATGTGGAGTGCTCTCTGGGCATTTATGACCACTACAGTAGCTTTATAACTCCTGCCCGAGCAGGGCAGAGGCCAAGGGGCTGTGTGGCTGAGAAGCTAAGGACCAGAGGGAGGCATGCCTGCAGGCATGGCCGAAAAGAGGCACTACAGACAAAAGAACTGTATCCCTGCCATTTTCTGTCCTGAATTGTTACTTGCTAGCTTCCCAAGGGTGGTACTGTCTGTGAGGTCTCTAGGGTCATTGGAATGGATTCGTGAACCCAGCAGAGCAGTAGAGTACTGTGGGAGGGACTTTGGATGTCAGAATTGGGTAATGATGGTTGGAGAGTACAGGAATGTCTGACTTCTGCCTCATAGGAATTGCTCAGGGACTGATGGGGAGTGGACTCTCCTCTCCCTTTGTGAAACCAAAGAAGTCAGGTATAACTCCCACACCATTTTTGCCCCAAATATTTATGAACGATAACATTTATTGATAGGTGCTGGGGATATGGGGCTGAATGGACCACAACCAGTCCTCATCCTCTGCTAGCTCCCAAACGTGGGCTTGTTCGCAGAGTGGACAGTTTGTTCCTTGGCCAGAGTTTCCTCGACATTGCCTTTACTCGTGGTCTCATGGTCCAGGGCTTGATCTCGGAGGTAAGCGTGGGGCTTCTGAGTGTCCTTGCAGGCACAATGCAGGTGCCCAATTGGGTGGCTTGCTGCTTCTCCCTCTGCCAGTGGAGGTGTACCTGTTGCTAGGATGCGGAATGGATCTCAGCGAAGCTTCCAGCCAAAGATGACCAAGAAGATGGACTGGGCAAAGAATCCTCTGTGATATACTTCCCCAAATAGCCCGGGGGGACCTTGTGGATCAAAACCAGCCCAGTCGATCACCAATCACGCGGACAGGGCAGTGTTTCATTCTGTGGCGCGTGCTACCGTCAAGAATAGGGCTGACTTGTCTGCAGCTAGCTACCTCGCTTTGAGAGAACAAGACCGGTTCGCTTCTGCGGTTCACGTGCCATTGCCAAAAATTCAATCACACCATGTGATGTTCAAAACAAACACAGACAGGCAAGCCTGCCGGTTCGTGCCACGGAGCCGCCGGGGGCAAAGTGTGCTGCCCGAGGACAAAAAGAAGGCAAAGAGAGCCGGAGAGGGGGACAGAGGTACACAATCAGGGGTCAGAGACGTGCTACCATCAAACCCAGACGCACCACTTCTTCCACCGCACTGATCGCAACGGCCAGCAGAGACTTCCAGAGCCAAGAGAGGTCTGCACACTTGGATGTTTTCACTCTTCTCTCCCCACCCTCTCCCCACAGTATAATTTGTCTCCATCTACAACCCAAAACAAAAAGCCATCCAGAAGCAAAGGCCATTCGGAAACCCAACACCAACGAGGAGCAGCTGGCCACTGCGGGGCCATGAGCCCACAAGGTCTGCAGGCCGGCAGTGTGCGCACAGGGCGTGTCCTGGGAATGCTTCACAGTGTGACCACCAGTTGGCCGCGGCCGGCCGCTACCCTGTCATCTACCATGACCACCTGTAATTTTCCAGCGGGACGCCCCACATCACACGCCACCAATGTCCTCCTCTGTGCTTTTTATAACAGAAATGTTGAGTTTGCCCTGAACAAGCTCACCCTCATCTAAGCCTCAGTCAGTCTGTTGTATAACACGAGTAGATTGGTACTTTTACTGGCTTTTGTTCCCCGCCAATTGTCCTTCAAGGAGTTGAGGCTGCTGTCCCAGAAACACGAAGCCTTCCAGGGTGGGCAGCGGAAGCGCCGTTCCGGCTGTGCACTGGAACGCCCGTCTCTCTGTGAGGAAATGAGGCCCAGGAGAGGGAGCGTCCCACGGACGTCTCTACCGGGCATTCCAGAAAGCCCCATAATTGGATTTCGGTTTCTCTGACTTCTGAACCAGAAATCTTTTCACTCGAAGAGACCCGAGAACAAGATTTAATTTTAAAAAGACATGCTCTGCCGCCCATGGCAAGAGAAAATGAGGAAGAGTTGCTTAAAATACGAAAAAGAAGCCGGAAGCCTGATTACAGCCAATTAAGTTAATATGCCCTCCCAATTAAACTTTCCACACAGAAGCCAAATCATGGAATTTCGAGTTCTTCCGCTCTTTCTCCCGCAGAATTCCTAATCAGCTGTGAGGTGACTCAACGGTGACCAGGAGTGGACAGAGATGACCAAGAGTCTTGAAACTTGGGTCACCCCCGGCCCCAACTCCTCCCTACCCCTCCCTCTACTCCAGCTCACCCGGGCACAAAAAGACACCCAGCAGCCTCCCCTCCCGGCCGCCCAGGGCCGCAGGAGGCCTTCAATTGAAGGAGCCCTTGGCTCCGCGGGCGACAGACGGGGCTTTCTACTCCTGGACAGAGTCACCGTCTCCGAACCCCACAGGGCCAGTCCTGCCCTGTCCAGTAGGGTCTCTATGAGTGAGGACAGTGAGCTTGGTTTTGTTTTATGGCCTCTTCTCAGGCTGGGTGGGGCTGAGGACGGGGGTGTCCGGGCCCGGCAGCTGTTCCCTCCTGAGCAGAGTGTGACGATGGGGGAGCTCCTGGTTGCCAAGGGCTGCAAGCCGAGGCTGCGAGGCTCTGCATTAAACCCAACCTCATTATTATGAAACCTACAATTGAAAACCAATTACACTTTGCGGAAGACTGCAGCCTCCGTTGAAACCACTCCTGGAGGAGAAGCCCGTTGTACGGAGTTAAGACAGGCATGCCGGGCGGGCGGGCGGGCACAGATGAATGGGAAGCCCGTTTCGCTGGGTTGGAAGGAGCCCTGGGCAGCAAATGCTAAACAGGATGCAGACATCCTCTTTTTTTAACTGGGAAGAAGCTCGATCCCCTGGGGGACTGCAAAAAAAATTTATTTATTTCCCGTCGGGGGTGGGGGAGGTAGAAAGTTCGCCAAGGAAGTCAGAATGAGGCCGGCCCACAGAACACACAGAAACCTGGGGAATCAAATTGCTGAAGTTGAAGTCTGCTGTTGCCAAGCACCATCAAGTGGGTCCTGAGTCAAGGTGACCCTAGGAACAGAGGGACACACTGCCTGGCCCTGCAGCACTGCCCAGTCCTGCGCCAGCCACCTCGCAGTTG
The DNA here is from genome assembly GCF_050624435.1 of Tenrec ecaudatus. Classification (NCBI taxonomy): domain Eukaryota; kingdom Metazoa; phylum Chordata; class Mammalia; order Afrosoricida; family Tenrecidae; genus Tenrec; species Tenrec ecaudatus. The sequence continues at coordinate 30,545,073 of NC_134531.1, read as the reverse complement.
TTCATTCTGCTCCCACAGGGTAGCCCTGTGTTTCCCAGAGTGGGCGATACCGCCCCCTGGCGGGCCTCGGAACAATCTTGGAGAGCCGCAAAAGCAGATACCTACACCTTATCCTGCATGACGGGCTTTTCAGTGCCCCAGGGACTCTGACACTCTCTCTCTCTCTCTCTCTCTCTCTCTCTCTCTCTCTCTCTCTCTCTCTCTCTCTCTCTCTCTCTCTCTCTCTCTCTCTCTCCCTCCCTCCCTCCCTCCCTCCCTCCCTCCACCTTATCCTGCGTGACAGGCTCTTCAGTGGCCCAGGGACACTCTCTCTCTCTCACCTAAAACGTCTGAAATTGTAGGTTCCTTTGACAAGTCAGAGGATCCAGCAACGCTGCAGACATGCACATCTAGAGCCCAGGCTGGGAGGTCAACTTTAAATGGGCACGTGCTGTTTTATTTTAATCACCATTCCCACCCCAATCTGTTGCCTCCTGACATGGAGACACCCCCCTACCCTCCTGGCCACTGCCCCCTCTCCTCAGCCTTGGTGGGGTTGCCATGAAGAGCGTGGGTCCTTCCTCAGGACACGGACCACCTCAGGAGCACGGTGTTACACTCGGCCCCTTCGTGTACCTATCTCGGTTTCCCATCTTGGGCATGTGACTCTCAAGATGTGAGCTCCAGGCCAGATCTCCTGATGGAGGCAAGTGACCGGCAGCTGAGGAAAGTGCCTGACATCAGAGAAGTCAATTCCATTTAAATTCTACTCACCAAGTGTCTACTGGGTGCAAGAGAGTGTGCGGGCTGCGGAGAGGGTCCCAGTGATAATTAAAGGCCATCACTGCACTGTGGCATTTGGGGGCAAAAATCCTGGGAGACCCGGGGAAGGTGATGTCATCTGAAAGGCATAACCCACGACGTGGTTCCGTGGTTCTGAGAAGGGCCAGACCGTATCTAACTGGAGGGCTGGGACAAGCTGTCTGAAGCCCCGGAGATGGGCTTCAAGGTGCTGTAGTGGTGCAGCAGATGGTTAAAGGTCTCAGCTGCTAACTTAAAGGTTGGTGGTTCAAATCCACCAGTGGTTCCTGGGAAGACAGGTACACACTCAGCTTCCATAAAGATTTACAACCTTGGGGAACCTGTGGGGCAACTGTTGGCATTGGAATGGGCAGCGTGGCAGTGGGCTTCTCTTTTTCTTTTTTGGTGGGTGGGATTGAGGCTGGGGTGACATTTCAACCAGTGTGTGGCGGGGGGACCGAGCGAGGTGTGGGAGAGAGAGCAAGGTGCCTATCTGCAGAGACAGAGCGACATCAGGGTGTGTGGGCACAGTGAGTAACCGTGCTCAGGAGTGCGGAGAGGGAGTGGCTGGGCTGGGCCGTGGGTGGCGGACTTGAGGGTTGCAGGCTTCCGCAGAGTGGAGGCAGCCTCTTCACAGCCTACTGACATCGAAGTGGCACAGGGAACCTCCCTCACAGGATCTCAGGCAACGTGAGCACCAAACCACCTCCCAGGATGCCGATACCAAGGCTTCGTGGTACCACTGATGGCCAAGCAATAGCCGGCTGCTCACGAAATCCATGACTCAGAACCAACAGGGGCCCAGGTCCTGAGTATTTGGGGGGCTTCAGCCCTTACTAGCCGAACCCTGGTGGCATCATGGTTACACGTTGGGCTGCTAACCTAAAGGTCTGCAGTTCAAAGCCACCAGCCACTCAGTGGGAGAAACAGGGATTTCTACTCCCGTAAAGGGTCACACTCATGGACCTTCACAGGGGGGAGTTCTACGCTGTCCTATAGGGTCGTTCTGAGTCAGCAATGAATTGATGGTAGTGAGTTTTTTCTGGGGGTTTTGTTTTTGTTTCTTTATTTTGAGTTCTTACTGAAAGGAAACCAAGCAGCATGCAATTGGCCAACATCTGAGCTTAGCATCACTCTGGTATTTGCAGATGTGCACCGGTTTGTCTTCAGCCTTGCCACCTCCCTCTCAAACTCTACATCCAGCCCAGCAGTAAACCCCCCTCCCCCCATGCTGCCCATGCCCAAACGCTTCTCAGCCATGCAGACAAGGCCCCGCCAGCTTCCACCTGGGCTTCTCCGAAAGCCTCCTCACTCCTCTCCCTGGGCCTCCCCTGACTCCCACCCTGGAGTAAAGGCCTGTCTCCGCATGTCACTCCCCTAAGCTAAACCATCAGTGGGTACCAACCGCCATCATGACACCAAAGTCAAACCCAATGCCATGGGGCCCGTGTCCAGGGTCGTGGCCCAGTGTCCTGCAGAGCAGAATGCTCGCCCGGGGCTTTCTTGGCTGTGATCTTGATGGAAGCAGGTTGCAGGCCTTTCTTCTGAGTGAGCTGAGTCTCCAACCCTTAGGCAGGTGGTGGAGTGGGAACTCTCTGAGCCTCCCCAGGACCTCCCACCCCAGGATGTGTAGGATACAATTCCAGTTGTTCTAATGTGTTTCAAATGCTATTTAAGTTACACTTGCTAGCCTTCATCTTTTACCCCAGTCTTACCCATTCAGTTATCTACTGCAGGCCTACCAAGTGCCAGGCAGCCCTCTAAACCCAAACCAAACTCACTGTCATCGAATCAGTACCAACTCATAGCAACTCTGTGGGACAGGGCAGAACTGCTCCTGTGGGTTTTTAAGACTGGAACAATTTACCGGAGTAGAAAGTTCCATCTTTCTCCCTCGGAGTGGCTCGGTAGTTTCGAACTGCTGACCTTGCAGTTAGCAGCCCAATGCATAACCACCATGCCACCAGGGCTCCCAGACAGTGCTCTAGGCTGCCAGAAAACCAGGAACTAGTGATCTCAGGCCCTTCCTTGAGGGCTAAGAACATGCTTCTTCCCTTTGTACTGGGGCTTCTCTCTGCCTGGAGCAAACCAGGTATTCAGAATCCCATACAGATCTTCACCTCAGTACCCGCAGGTGTCTGCTACCCTGCCTAGCACGGCAGCACACTTCCGTCCCCAGTCCCTCACACCGATCTGATTTCGCCCGATCACCCACCATGAGCATGTCACACTGTGAGTGCTTATTTGTATAGCGTGTTCATGACTGTCCCTCTCGGGGAGCCTCAGCTCCACCAGGGGAGGCCTCTGGCTGTTTGGCTCATGGCAAGCACGGCCAGTATTGGGTCGAGTGCTTGACAACTACTCAGCTGATCCTTGCACAACGTGGGGCTCCCACGCAGCAGAAACCCCGAGTGACCTTGAATGGCCCAGGTTTGAACTACAAGGACACACTGATTTCCTCACAGACTTCCTAGCCTATGACCGTGGCGTTAGGCTCGAGTGCTGGGGATTTCTGCTTAAAATGCCACACCACACTCATCGTCTCCCCAGGAGCAGCTTGCCTCTCCAGTGGCGGGGATGGAAGGGTGAGGTAGGGCAGTTACGGAAGGGAGGCGCTGCTTCGTGACCCATGGCATCTGGGGCAGATACTCGCAGCTCTCGAGCTCACAGTAAGTCACCAAACAAAGGAACCCACAAAAACTGGGCCAATTCCAACTCCTGCAGTCCCCCTAGAGGACGGAGTGGAACTGCCCCTGTGGGTTTCTGCCCCTGTAGTTCTTTCTGGGAGCAGAGCCTCGTTTTCCCCTGCAGCACGCGTTCAGATGGCTGCCGCTCCATGCCTAACCCACGATGGCACCAGGACTCCTTGGAAGATGTGCCAAACTCACCGCCATGGAGTCAATGAAGACTCACAGTGATCCTAAGACAGGAGAGAGCTGGGCTTGAGCTATCAAAGGGGCGGGGTGGGGGTGGGGAGAAATCCAAGTTTAAGCTGGCCTACGATGTTCTCATCCACGCTGTTTTAGGGTCAACTCAACACTAAAGAGCTGAAATAGCTGCTAATCTGCCAGAACTTCCCCACAAGACCCAGCGAGGTCGAGTAAAGGGGGTGCAGTGGAATGGGAACTTGGTGGCTCACGGAAAGAAGTCACAGGTCCCATGCAGGTGCATGATCTGAGGTCTGTGCTGATCTGTTGGAGCTTCTGGACTAAGAGGAACTAGGAAGAAAGACCTGGTGATCGACTTTTAAAAAGCAGCCAATGAGAACTCTGTGGCTCCCAAGAGCACACAGCCCCTTCTAGGGATGGTGCAGGCCCTCTGCCACCGGGAGTCAGAATGCGTCTCCAGGGCACACACAGAAAGGTGGGCTGCAGGTGGGAAGAGGCCAAGGAGATGGGGGCAGGCCTGAAGGACCCTTCCAGGTGAGAGAAAATACCTGACCAAGGGTAGAGGCACGGCAGGCGCTGGAGAAAGCAATCTAGCCTGGGGGAACCGTGCTTGCCCGCTCCTGAGGATGCTCAGCAGAATGTGCTGCTGGGCGGGAAGGGCAGAATCCATTTCCACGGGCCCGCTGCGGCTTTCAGAATTGCCTGCCTCTCCAGAAATCCTGAGTCAGCGGTGCTGGGGTACAGCGGACCTGCGTCTCTAACGGGTTGAGGAACCGGTGCCCAGAGGAACGTCAGTGATAAAGCATCACTAGGGCCCCTAGTCTGTTAAAGAGCGCAGTGCTCCCCTTCTCCCTGCTGAGCGCCCCCAGGCCAGAATGAGACAAGAACGGCTACTCAGGAGGGAGAGAGAAGCAGTCCGCAGCACAGCACAGCAAGACGGCCGTGGGGGTGGGGTGGGGGGAGGAAACACAGTCCAGCAGCAAAGATAGAAGCGGTGGGGCCCTCACGTTGGCCTTCCTGGCTCTCGAGGCAGCTGGAGCATGAAAGAGACAGATGTGCAGCCCAGGTTGACTGCAAGCTCATTACTTCCTGCAGCTGAGCTTCATTTTCTCACTCCCTCACTCACCTAGCCTCTCCCAAAATAACAAGACACCCCCTCCCCAAACCCCCGCTCCCCAAACGGCGGGCCTGCTCTTTGCTGATGATCATTTTAGTGCCGAGCGATGCAGATTGAAAAAGTCACGCCTGCCACTCAAGACACTTGCGATCCCACTCAGAGACAAGCCCGTCAAAAGCACAAACCTGCTCTCAGAGTTGTGAGGAGGGGCTAGGAGGGAATAACTATGAAGGACCCAAGAGCTCTGGTGGCACTGCCAGGTAAGCACTGGGCTGTTAACCACAAGGTTGGTGGTTCAAACCCACTAGGCACTCCGTGGAAGAAAGATGAAGATCCCATAGAGATTTACAATCTTGGAAACCCTATACAGATCAGGTGGCTGTGAGGTGGAATCGACTCAATGTCTGTAGGTTTGGCTTTGATTATAAGATAGAGGGGGGCGGGGGGGTCTCTGGGTGGTACCAATGGCTAACACCCTTAGCTATCAGCTGAAGGCTGGCAGGTGGAGTCCACCCAGAGTGCCTTGGAAGAAACACCTGGAGGTGTACTTCCAAAAGTCAAGCCATTGTTAGCGCCGGGGAGCACAGTTCTACTCCGACACTCATGGGTCTCCAGGACTTGGACTTGACTGGAGAGCAAGTGGGATGGGACGGCGTCTTTCCTCTCGTTTGCTGACTCTGGGCCGCTGCCAGTGAAATACTGAGGGGACCGTGCATCTGAAGATCAGGTTTGTCTTCGAAGCGCTATTCCAGGTATGGGTACCACTGCCCTAGGCCAGTGCAGGGGAGAGAGCCATCCATCACCCCAGGCCCTGGAGTTGTGGTGCTCAGATAACCTAAAACCTTTCCCGGGTCTTTGGTTTCAGCCTCCACCCCAGCATGGCGAGTGATCAAAGTTGCTGACAAGCAGCAAATGGCAGAGATTTCCATTTCAGCTCCTTTTCATTTCCCCCACCTGCTCCCTGCCAGGAAGGCCTGCAGGCAGGGAAGACCGTTTCCAGAAAGACACCAGAAATCAGGCAGCAGGAGAGAAACAGCACAGCTTCCACACACCCAGGCTCGGCTTTTCCCTTTGCCGTATGTACTGTGGTGGCTTGTGTGTGGCTGTGATGCGAGAAGCGATGCCGTTGGTGTCTCACATACCGGCCGGTGTCTCACATACCGGCAGGTTTCAGCAGAGGTTCTGAGTGAGAGAGACAAGGAAGACAGGCCTAGGGATCTACTTCCGAAAATGAGCCAATGAAAACCCTGTGGAGCACACCAGAAGGTTGGTGGGCACCGTGCTCGGGGACCAGCCCCTAGAAGCTCCACAGTCACCACTGCCATGGGCCCCAAAGTCCCAGGGCCATGAGGTCGCTGCAAGGCATATGGGTAGTCAGAAGTCGGAGCTGACCGACTCTGAGACAATGGAGAGGTGCTTCTTGGGGTCAGAGGCTGGGGGATGGGGTGAGGGGAGGGGAGGGGAGCCCAGTGTTTGGGGTCAATCTAGGCCGGATTTGTGGTTCAGGGAAACTGTTGTTTTGTACACTCGGATGATTTGTTTTAGAAAGTAGGTACTGTCTTCCAAACAGTTTGATGCCCACTGGCCCGGTGCACCCAGCCGCTTCACAGATAAGGAATGGGGAGGGGAAGGGACATGCCAGCCGTGCCAGATAATCTGTGAGAAAGTTGGGCCAAGAACCCAAGGCTTCGGACTCCCACACTGTCACCTCAGATTGGCAAGTAGCTTTTTCTAAAAAGAACACATTGTGATAGGCCAAGGCGGCTAGCCATCTGGGCCAGTATGCTGAAACGCAGACTCAGAAGAGGGTGCTGCACGTCCAGGTGGCTTGGCTGAGCACGGTCAACAAGCTTTCCAGGAATGCAGTCGACCAGATGCTTCCAGAAGGAATCTCGGTGGCCAAGGGTTGGTTACTCCTCCCTCATTTTAAATTGGGGACTTCAGTCTCCCTGGGCCTGACGTTATTCATGTAGGCTCACGAATGGGGCCCCCTTTAAGAAGAAAATCAGACCCGGAGTTTTAATCAAATAGAACAAAGACGCACACAATTCTTGTTGTCAGGTGCCGTCACGTCAACTTGGACTCATGGGGGCACCACGCACAACGGAACAAGGCGCAGCTGGTCCTGGACCATCACTGCTGTGCTTGAGCACAGTGCGGCAGCTACAGTGTCAGGTCATCTCCTGGAGCATGTCCTTCTCCAGGGACGATTCCTCCCCATGACCTGTCCAAAGTGCTTAAGACCAAGTATTGCTTCTCAGACGATAGTTCCAACGCCTTTGTGCTCAGCAACCGACGCCTCCAGACACTCATTCGTGGTCTGTAGGCCATCAGCTGAGCACTCTGATGGCCAGCTGGTTGGAAGACCAGGCTTACGGGGCTGGGGTTTTAGCCATTGAGACTGCAGGGAGATGAAAGACAACCATCGCATTTGGAAAAAGAGAACGAGTGGAAAGATGAGGTGGTTCTACCTGCAGGAGGAACAGAAGCCCAGCCTGGACGTGGCCTGGAAACCAGCCAGCATTGACAGAAAAGTCCCCCAAGACATCTAGCTCTTCCTATGGACCCCTTTGTATTGACGGCCTAAGGACTGCTCCGGGTGCTTGAAGACCTCATTTTCAAGGTGAGGAGTTGAGACAAATACGCCCTAAACAAGGTGCTCCCAGGTAGTAAGTGCAGCGAGCAGAGAGAATGGAGATCTCACCAAGAGCTCCCAAATCTCTGGGCAAGGACATACAAGGGGCACATATCTTCCCATTGAGGGCTCCAGCAAAGGGCAGCATGCCACAGGTCTCGTACTCCAGGGGGAAACGCTACCTACACTTATTGTCCTAGGGAAATGAGTAGCAGCCCTGCTCACTCTCAAAGCTCTTTTAATTTGATGAAAAATTAGCTGGTCAGCCGAGCTTAGAAGCCCTTTCTAAATCCTTTGCTCAGCTGCAATCATTTATAATACTATTTTTAGCACACGCCCTGGTCTATGCCAGGGGACAAAGAGCTGGCACATGTATCCATTCCCCAAGTCTATGACCGTGACAGACATTGCTAATGGATCACAGCTCTCTTTTCCACTGATTCTAGATAACACCATAGAATCTCCTCAAATCAGCTCTCCAGAGAGGCACTATTACAAAGAGTTGAGGCATGAGTTGGCACTGACTTGTCCACATGGGTCTATGATTCATCCGTTCTAGACGCCACCCAAGAGGGCTTCAAACTGCAGAGGCCATCGAGACAAAGTCATACAGGCCCTGCTCTGGCTGCATGCAGGCATCTGTCTTGGTCAACGCCAAGTCTCCGCTCTCATTTCTTTGGGGATTGGCAGTGACTAATCAGAATGCCTGGAATACAGCCAATTCTCATTGACTTACAATGGGACCAAACCAATTCCAATTGCCCAAATCCAAATGAAAATCCCCTGCCATCGAGTTGACTCTGACTCACAGTGACTCTATATAGGCTCCTGATAACAGAACAACATGACCTTGGGGTCCATCCACAGTTTCTCATTTTTCTGCAGTCAATATCAACTTCTTTGTGAATATTAAAAATGTTATCTTAAAAATGTCCATATAGGCTGATCCCACTACCCAGGGCCCTAAGGGGGACAACATTGGAGACTCAGGGCCGGGACTGGCCCAGACTGACCCTGTGACACTGAGGCAAACCACTAAAAGCATGCAACACAGCAACCGTGGGAGCAGAACAGGGAGCCCCCGAGAGAGTACAAAGGACAGACACTGGGGTCAAAGCATGGTACCATTGGACCTGACTGAAGGACATGCCTGGAGATCACAAATCAGACCTTGATCTATTTACAGGTTTTTCTTTCTTTTAAAATTTTTTCTTTTAATTAATTTATTCTTCTATGGGTAATTGGTTTCCTTTTTTGTTGTCATAGCTATGTTCTCACTCATTGCCTATCTTGCAATGACTTGATTTTTGGTGCATATTATTATCTCTACAGATCTATCTAGATAAGATAGACTGGATGAATAGTCTGGAGGAGAAAACAATGGGACCAATGGTTCCGGGGCACACAGGAGACGGGGAGGAAGGGTCAAGGAGGTGGTGCTGACCAACCCAGGGACAGGGGAGCAATAAATGATCCAAAATCAGTAGCAAGGAGGGTGTGAGTGGCCTCGTAGGGATTCAGCAAGAGCAAGGTAACCGAGAGAAATTACTGAAACCCAAATCAAGGCTGAGCATGATAGTGGGACAAGAGGAAAATAAAAGGAAATAGAGGAAAGAACTAGGTGAAAAAGGGTATTTATAGAGGTCCAAAGACTGGAATGGTCATATGTAAATAAATTTATGAGTGTAGGGAAATAGATCTATGTGCATATATTTATAGGTTTAGTACTAAGGCAGCAGATGGACATTGGGCCTCCACTCAAGCACTTACTCAATGCAAGAACACTTTGTTCTATTAAATTGGCATTCCAGGATGCACACCTTCCCGACACGATTGCTGAAGAAAAATGTGTGCATAAGCAAATGTGGTGAAGAAAGCTGACGGTGCCCGGCAATAAAAAAATATAGCATCTGGGGTCTTAAAGGCTTGAAGATCAACAAGAGGCCATCTAGCTGAGAAGCATCAAAGCCCACATGGAAGAAGCACACCAGCTTGGCTGACCACAAGGTGTAGAAGGGACCAGTTATCAGACATCAAAGAATTAAAAATCATATCAGTGGGTGCCCACCTCCCTGATACGATCAATGAAGACAAATGGGTGCATAAGCAAATGTGGTGAAGAAAGCTGATGGTGCCCAGCTATCAAAAGATACAGCGTCTGGGGTCTTAAAGGCTCGAAGATAAACAAGTGGCCATCTAGCTCAGAAGCAACAAAGTCCATATGGAAGATACACACCAGCTTGTGTGACCACCAGCTGTTGAAGGGATCAGGTATCAAGCAACAAGAAACAAAATTCAAATCATTGAAAATGTGGGTGAGTGCAGAGTAGAGACTCAAAGTCCAATGGTAGCCAAACAGACACCCTTTACTGAAGGGTTGTGGGGAGGACATGAACCAGGCAAGGTGCAGGGCAGCAACGATGAAACATATAACTTTCCTCTAGTTCTTAAATACTTCCTTCCCCCACTATCATGATCCCAATTCTACCTTACAAATCTGGCTAGACCAGAGGATGTGCATAGGCACAGATAGCAATGGGAAACACAGGGAATCCAGGACAGATGACTCCTTCAGGACCAGTGGTGAGAGTGGCGATGCCTGGAGGGTGGAGAGATTGTGGGGTAGAAAGGGTGAACTGATTATAAGAATCTATGTATAGCCTCCTCCCTGGGGGAGGGACAGCAGAGAAGAAGGTGGGGAGAGATGTCAGACTGTGTAATATAAGACAAAATAATAATAATTTGTGAATGATGAAGGGTTCATGAGATAGTGGGGAGTGGGGAGGGAGGGGGAAGATGAGCAGAAGATATTAAGAGCTCAAGTAGAAGGCAAATGTTTTGCGAATGATGATGCCAACAAATGTACATATATTCTTGATACAATGGATGTATGTATGGATTGTGATAAGAATTGCACAAGCCCACAATAAAATGATTTTTTTAAATGTCCATATCGAAAAAGAGGCACTAACCACAAGTACCAGAGAGACAGACACAGCGGGCAAGGCAATGGGCATCTAAGGACATGGAGTGTCTCCACTGGCTCAACTAAATCACCAGGGAAGCACCCCCCTTGCTTCTCTCAGGTGTCTTTCTTTGTAGGGTCTTAGCCTACAGTCTTGAGAGTGCCCCAGTAGGACTCACCGCTATCAAGGCAATCCCAACTCATTGTAACCCCGTAGAAGACAGTGTAGACCTGCCCCTGTGCGTTTCTGAGACCACGTCTTTACAGGAGCTGGAAGCCTCCTCTTTCTCCCTCCAAGCAGCTGGGGGTTTCAAACTGCTGACCATGTGGTTAGCAGCCCAACGCATAACCCACTACACCACCATGCTAAAAGCAGAAAGGAAAGGTACTACTGGCTTTAACTAACATAGAACCTTTGATCCTTCCAGGAGTGGGCTTATTCATGAAACCTTTTGGTAATTTCACTAAAACCTTCTCAAACAATTGGAACGGATCACTCATGATCTATGCGTTTAAAAAAAGAATGAGAACAGTGTTTTTGAAGTAAAATCCTTTCCTGTGCAAACTACAAAGAAGAACAACATGTCCTCCTTCCCCTCCAGAATTAGCATCAAGATAATATTGGAGAAAGGAACAAATGTCAAAAAGCAAAAGGATTATGACGACTCATTAGAATAATAGCAAAGGTTCTCTCTCTCTCTCTCTCTCTCTCTCTCTATATATATATATATATATATATATAAATATATATATATATATATATATATATATATATTGTCCTGGACACCAATCATGGCAGAGAGAGCTTTGTGACTGAGGCAGACCCAGTCCTGACCCTCCTCTGTTAGCGGCCAGTGAACAAGGGCAAGGCAAGACTGCCCTAGTTTTGAAGGAAACCAAACCAACAACTTTGCTTACATCTCAAGGAACTGCTGTAAGTCTCAGTCCATGAGTGTGACTTAGAGATGGAAATTCTGACACAGCAGGGGGAAGCCAATAACCGAGCCATAGCTCTCCAAGGAGCCAGGCTTTACAGCTCAATTGTGGCTACAGAAAATTCTACCTATAAACTCTTGAGAAGCTAACTACCTCAGAGGGTTCCAGACAAAGCCAGTTACTTGGGCTTCCGAGCCTAGCCTTGCATGATGCTATTACCACATCAGTCTGAAGAGGCACAATTAAAAGAAGAAAACAGAAAAGATGAGGATCATAAAACTACACAGTTGATGGTGCCTGGCCCAATTAGCTGAGTCTAGAAATATTTATTCCTTCTCTCACTCACCAGCCTCTCTGAATGCAGAGATTTGTGGTCTGGGTGAGCAAATTACAGAGTTCGTGTGCCTGGCCTCTCATCTTCTCCCATGGAATGGGTTTCAGCTGTGGCTTCAGAATGCGAAGCACCAGTCACCCCCCGGAGGCCCGGGGGCGCTCTACGTGGTTGCTGGGAATGCAGGGACGGATGGAGGGCCGGAGATGCCAAGGGGTAGGTGAATGTCCTATCTGCTACTTTTTATCTGCACTATGCTAGACTTGGTGTGGGATACAAAAAAATGATAGGACAGTGTACAGTCTAGTAAGGCAACAATTATCAGTACTACCTATTAGCCAAGCAGGAGAGTATGCTAACGTAGACTCGATACTAAAGGGATTTGGAGAAGGTTAAAATAATTTTGTGCCAAAACTCACAAAGGGGAAAGGAGCAGTAATGCTACCCATACCACATTCAGGAGCCCTGGTGGTGTAGTGGTTATGAGTTGGGCTACAATCCACATGGTTAGCAGTTCAAATCCACCAGTTGCTCCCCGGAGAAAGATGGGGGTTTCTACTCCCTGAAACCGTTCCAGTCTCGGGAACCCAGAGGGGGTTCGCTATGAGTCGGCATCAACTCGATCCCAGTGGGTGTGGCTTGTATGACATTTGGACGTGTTGTCAGGAGAGAGCAGTCACTGGAGAGGGACACTGTGCTCGGTAAAGGAGCAGGGCAGCGAAAGGAGGAAGACCTTCAATAAGATGGACCGACCCAGTGGCTGCATCGATGGGCCCAAACATCACGGTGAGGATGGCACGGGGCCGGGCAGGGCTTCGTTCTGCTGCACACAGGGTGGCTAGGCGTCGGAACAGCACAACGTGGAACATTGTGCAAAAAAAGAATGGGCGGGCTAACCTAGAAGGATATTTGCAAGAGTTTATCCAGAACTACCAAATAATTAGTATCAAAACATGACCAAATGATAGTAGAGTAAGAACCATTTGATTACTTTCTCTTCCTAATGGCCCAGGTGACAGAATGGAATTAAGCTTCAGACGCTGCCGACTTAACGCTTGTGACGAGGGCAGAGCACCGGGCAGTGTTCTGTTCTGTTGAAGATGAGGGGGCTATGAGTTGGATGTGGCTCTAAGGTGCTTAACAACAACAACAACAACAACAAATCTTGATGAGAGCAGCTGGCAACGTCTCTCTTCCTTGGTGCTTCTAGGGGGTCAAAGCCACTGATGTTTTCAGTTAGTGTCCTAATGCTTCACTATTGTGCCACATGGGTTCCCTGGTAGAGAGAATGATAGAGCCAGGAACTGTCCCTGAGTCACATCTTCCAGCTGAACGTGAAAAGCCAAATGCCTTCAGAAACCTCCCGGTAACTGCGGTCAAGCATTTCCTGAATGAGGGGCTCTGTTCTGTGTTGGGGGCACTGTCTTCCTGAGCTGCCCTTTGATATCTTCTGTTCTGCAATTTTACTTTATCATTGCTTCCGTTTAACTCCTCGCTGTTCAAGAGAAAATTTCAGAGTCTGTCTGTCATCCATTTGGGTCTTCTCTTTTGAAATCTTTTCCATGGCCTTCTGCTTTCTCTCCGTTGGTGCCCGCCCCCCCCAATTCGTCAGGCCTTAAATCATTAGTGTTCAAGGAGCTGATCTGTTCTCTCAAGATGCTCAGCTGGGATATAGTCAAGGTCTTACTGTGCCTCTTGTTGGTTTTAAGTTTCTTCTGCTTCAACCTAAACTTGCATATGAGCAATTGATGGTCTGTACCAGGGTCAGCCCCTGGCTTGCTCTGACTGATGACGACACTGTCCTGTCTGCTCCATGATATCTTTCCACAATTTTTTTTTACTCCTTTACATTAAATCGGGTGTGATCCATGCGTTCAGTTGCCATTGATGCTGGGAAGTCATTTTTCAATGACAAAGTTATTGGTCTTGCAAATTTGTCTCATGAAATCTCCAGTGTCGTTCCTATCACTAAGGCCTAATTTTCCAGTTGCCAACCTCTTTGTGTTTCCAACTTTCATATTCCAATCACCAGTAATCATCAATGTATCTGGATGATATGTGTAATCAATTCCAGACTGCATATGATGGCAAAATCTTCAGTTTAACAATAATCTGATTGACTGTCCTTCTTGTAGGAGTATGGCTATTATCCCATCACTGACAGATTGCACTTCAGGATGGATCTGGAAAGGTTCCTTTGGACCATGCATGTGCTGCCAGTCCTTTTCGATTTGTCATTCCCAGCATAACCAACCACATGATTACCGAATTCAAAAAGATCAAGACCACTCACTTCAGCTCCCTAATGCCTCAAACTCAAAAACTCAAGCATACTGCCATTCAGTCAATGCTGACTCAGAGTGACATCATAGGACAGGGTGGAACTGCCCCTGTGAGCTTTAGAAACTGTAACTCTTCACGGGAGTAGAAAGCCGCCATCTTTCTTCTACAGAGTTGCTAGTGATTTCCAACTTGTGGTTAGCAACCCAACTCATCACCACGATGCCACCACGGGCTACTCGCAAATACGATATCCACTTTCAAAGTTATATTTCATTTTTGATGGCTCCCAACTGTCCAATTCACTCTTGGTACGTTCCCAGCAAAGGTTGTGAATGGACGTTTACAGCTGTTCTTTCTCATTTTGAATCATGCCCCATCAGCAAATGCAGGTCCTGGAAGCTTCACTCCGCCCACCTCATCCAGGCAGGCTCTACTGCAGCTCTTCCCTACTTGTGTATGAAGTGCCGTCCACCCGGAGGGGCTCATCTGCTGACACGAGACCAGACAAGGCTCCGCTGCTACTCGGAAGATTTTCTCTGGCCTGGGTTTTCAGAAGTAGATCTTTCCTAGTCTGTCTTAGTCTGGAAGCACCACCGAAGCCTGTCCACTCGGTGTGATACTGCTGGTATGTGAGATACCTGTGACATGAGTGTGGGGAAGTCTAGGCATCGGCAATTAACTCAATCTTTAAAAGCAAACAAACAAAACCTACCACTCTCCACACCAGACCAAAGTGTTTGCAAGAGGTTCTGCCTTGAGGCACCCCTGCTTTACAAGTTACCAAGTTTCTGTTCACTGGTGAGGGACCCTTTGTACAGGAACCCTGTGAAGACAGAGCTATTACCTCTGATGTGCAGTTGCAGGCTCTAGGGCTTAAGGGAAAACAAACACAGAAACCTCTGCTCACAGGGAGGGGGCCCAGACACAAAGTCTCCACCCAGCATGAAGCCCTGCTGCAGAGAAAGTGGTCCTTGGATTTCCAAGTGGCTTTCTCTTCCTTATGAAAAGGTAACTATCTAGAGGCAGGTCAAAGCTTATGCATTTTACTGGTCACACAAACAAGGGGGCTCAGTGTTCGTGGAAAACTGGGATGAAAAGATAATGGAAGTTTTCTGCTAACACTGATTTTTTTAGTTCAGGGACTGTTTGTTGGCTTTTAGGAGTGTTTCCGGTCGAGTCGGATGGGGTGCCAAGCCCTGGCCCCAAAGTCTATTTTTGGTATTCCCTGGGGACTTCGTTGCTCTCTTCCCCTTGCTGTTCTGTTGCATGTCCTTAGAGTTTTGCCTCGGTGTGGTGGGATCAGATCGGGTGGAATTCCCACACCGTGTCTCCAGTGTTGTCCCCTGTAGGGCTATGTTAGGAGAGGGAAGTTTGGGCAAGAAGTCTAATATTCTGAATCCCAGTTCCTCTGTCTCTTCCTGAGTCTGGGCCAGCCCCTCATTTCCTATCACAATCTAAGCGGTTCACAGGTCAGAGCTCACAGGTCTCAGATGGGAGTCTCTGCAGAACTCTGGGATGCCCGTGTACCAGTGTCCTAAGAAACTCTCAGGAAGGACTTTTGTACCAAACAAACGTAACAACCCCAATTCTGTAACGAACCCATTATCACTGCAAAAAATGTGCTACAAATCCCAGTCAACGTGATGGCTTTGGGTTTGGTTTATGGAGGGGTGTGTGTGTGTGTGTGTGTGTGTGTGTGTGTGTGTGTGTGTATGTGTGTGTGTGTGCATGTGCTGATGTGTTGGGTGTGCGTACCTATGTGTTCATACCATGGGTGCAGTTTTAAAACTATATTTGCGCTTCTTATATTGTAAACCTTTAACCTATGTTTACGATGCTTCCAAGGCTGGCATTTTAATCATTGCAATGCTGTAACAAGTGGTTTATCATTATTGTATTACTAAATCTATTGTTGGCCATTTCGACTGTAGCCTTAAAAAATTTTTTTTTGCTATCATACATGAAGGTCTGATGAATACAAAAATTGTGCGATTCTAGTGACTTCTTTCTCTTATGCAGATAACAAATGAATTCCTGGATGGCAGGAATCTGAGACTCTTGGTGCACACAGGGCCAATTTGCTTTCCCAAACGACCTTTCTAAGAAAGGTCCATTTTATTAAAAAACGGTTACCCGTCGTCTTGGTTTCCGAAAGAGAAAGGAGTCTGTCCTCTTATGGCCAAAGGATACATAGCGATCACACCCACACCGCTGCGTGCGTCCCGATGAAGCACCTGCTTCATTTCCATGCGCTTTTGTCTCCCAAACCAACCCGGGCGCCCTCTCTAAAAGTCCTGAGAAACAGCCACGGGCTCCAATCCCGACATCAGGTGAGCAGGCCCGGAGGAGCATTGCCTTGGAAAAGGCAGCCGTGGTTTGGAGCTGTGCGTTCAAAATGCCCATTAGCTGTGTGTTGGGAGTATTTCTAGAATGTGCGGAACAAGACTGGAAAGGGAGGCGGACGCCGATGCCACTCTCTCCACGGGCACCTGCCCGCCCAGCGCCTGGGATCAGCCGCATCCGCGCTCTCAGCAGACCTGCAGGGCACAGCCCAGGGCGCGGTCTCCTGAGCGCAGACTGGACCATGGGAGCATTGCTCCCATCCGACTGCTCAGCGGCACAGAAAGTCGCAGGTTAAGCGCAGCCGATCCCTTCTCAGGCTCTGCCACCACAGGCTTCTGGGGGAAATTCTCACCAGTCAAAATACACCGCAGGTGGGCTATCTTGCAGTCTCTCCAACATTTCAAAACCGTAATCAACAAGGCTAGGGCTGGGCTCCAACTGGCCGACGTTCGGGTTTGGGGTCAGGCTGACCTGGTGACCCAGCCAACATCTGTGAGCCTCCCTTGCCTCATCAGCAGTCACAGCTGCCTAGGAGATTCTCAGGCACACGATTCCTTCTACTTTACTCACAGCGATGGTGCTAAGGACAAGGTAGGGCTGCCCCTCTGAGTTTTAGAGACTCTCACTCTGTACAGGAACAGAACACCCCTGTCTGTCTCCCATGGAGCGGTGGGGGGTTTCGAACTCCGGACCCTGTAGTGAGTAGTCTGATGCAGCAGCATAACCTCTATGCCAGGAGACCGCCTTCTTATGAAACATGGAAAACAACAGAAATCCTTCACAAAATCATGAGTGGCTACAAACCTGTTCCTCCCTGGCAGGTGGGACTGTGCAGACAGGAGATGATTGGGGGGGATCTGTCGCTGCTGGTCTTGGGTACAAGGGCCCCAACCCACAGACTTGAAACTTGTCTCATCTCAGGTTAGATTTCCCCACTTCCTCAAACTGGCCAAGCCACTTTCTGGATTTTTATTTTGCTCCTGACACACATATATAGGCATCTCTGGTTTGGTTCTCCAAAGAACCCAGGCTAAGTAGCTACTTAAACAAAGCCCTACCACCAGACTCCCCTACGGGACCACAAAACCCACCACCCGGAAGCCTCTGCAGGCAGAACCCAAGCAGTGATGGAAAGACAAGCCCACAGCAAGGAAGCCCATTGATTATTTTAAATGAGAGTCCTTGCTGTTTACTTACAAAGTGATCATAGATCATTAAATGTTTTATTAACAAAAGTTTTCCATCCAGTGAACAGCTATAAATCCATAAAGCAAAACACAAGATGCTATTAGAATCTTAGATGATTTAGATTGAGTGTGTTCTCCTGTCCCTACTGCATCAAGTTTGTTCCTAAAACTGCCACCTTGGGCTCCTTTTTTGTACTTTGGGGCTTTTCAAAGGCAGGGTTGACGTAAGGTAAGGTGGGTGTTGGAAGGTCTCCGCTGTGGGCAGGCTGGTGAGCTCCCAGCAAAGCCAGAGTGCTCTCTTCACTTCCTCTGTCTGACAGCATCCGTCCACATGCCCCCACGCCTGGGAGTGGGAGGAAGAGTCCTTGGGATCCCCTCCCGTGACATCCCCGGTAAACACGCCAGGGAAGACAGTGGGTGGGCGAGGAAACGACAGCTTAGAAGAAGCCCCTTCTGCCCATCCCTCCAACGGACAGCCACTTCCAAAGCTTTTCCGCCTTCCCTTGCCCCTCCCCCACAGACACATCTACAGACACGCACAATCACACATGTAGATACGCACACACACGCACACACGCGCACACTCAGGATAGCTGGCAATGCACCAACCTGGGCTCCCAGGGAAGTTGCAGAGATGAGCGTTGGGCGCATGCATCTAACAGTTCTGGTCGACTGAGAAATGCATCCGTATCAGGAAGCCAAGGGGCAGGAATGCAACCTGAAGAACAGAAGTAGAAAAGGGAATCTGTCATGCAGCAAACGAAAAGTCTAAGAGGATGGAGACAGCTCCCCACCCAGCTGGTCCCCACAGGCTGCCACCAGCGGTCTTGACATTGCTCTCCCGTCTCAGCATCATTTCCAGCTGGCTCTCTGCACGTGGCTGTAATGACGGCCACCTGGAGCCCAGCCTTACCACGGACGTGCTTGGAGACCCAGCTGAGAGCACATGCCACTATCCCAGGGCTTCTACCTAAAGTCCTGGATGGACTCTCCTTATGGGAATTGGTTCCTGCGCCGACCAGTTCACCACCAGTCCCTGGAGTCGGGGGCCTGCTCCAGGAATCAGAGGGTGGTCAGGTCTATATGTCTGAATTGAGAGGGAGGGGGTGTGTGGTCCCCAGCAAGGCCAAGCAGAGGAAAAGATACCAGGAAGAGTCCCCCCCAACCAGGTCTACACATACAGGCGGAGCTGCCTGGACCCTTTTAGTGCCTCGATTGGTTTCCCTGCCCTCCCTTTGGTGTACACTAGATTCCCTTTGGAATCTGTTCATAAAACAGGCTGTTGTCACTCAAGAGTCAGACCCCCATGAGCAGCCACCCACGCTCCATCCATATGCTTCTCCTCCAACCGAGACCGATAACCCAACTGGTAATACCAGACCCGAGCTTTCCGTGCTTCCTGTACGTGGCCTTCCTATGTAAGACCTCGTTCAATTATTAAAGAGTAAAGATGTCCCATTGAGGTCTAAGGTGCGGCTGACCCAAGCCATGGTATTGTTCAGTCGCCTCATCTGCATGTGAAGAACGGATGTATTTGAAGTACCGTGTTGACAAAGAATATTGAATATCCCAGGGCGGCCAGAAGGACAAGCAAATCTGTCATGGGAGAGGCGCCACCAGCAGGCTCCTTGGAATCAAGATGACAAGACTACATCGGGCGTACTTGGGACATGTTAGCAGGAGGGGCTTGGTCCCTGGAGAAGGACATGATGCCTGGGGGTCATTCCAAAAGAGGAAGGCCCTGAAAGGTATGGATTGACGCAGCGGCCGCAACCGAGGGGTCGAGTTTAACAACGGTGAGGACGGCGCAGGCCAGAGCAACGTGGTACAAGTGATCGCTGTGATTTAGAACTGAGCCGATGGCACCGAACGATAACGCCATGCCGGCAAGTAGCATAAGGGGTTTGGGGGAAGGGGACACAGAGAGGGTAGGGGTGATGACGTCAAGGGGTCCATATAGAAAAAGAATGTTTGGAAACTGATGGGGGTAGCAAATGCGCAATTCTGCTGGATGTGACAACTGTGGAATGACTGGTGATATGTATTAATCTCAATTAACAAAGAAAAGTTACCAACTCTTTCTCTACCTCCCTACGCTGAAGCTAGCTGTGGATAAACCCTCATCGGGAGACTAGTAGGTGAAGCTGGCCCCTTGGGAGAGGTCCGCGAGGGCAAGCCCACAGAGGGACAGGCCACAATGGACTGGCCGCCGTGGGAGGTGCTTGCTTGCGCCTCAGTTCTGGAAACACCAGTTAGGAATAAGAAGTCTGTCCCTGCTTCTTTCATCCTCCAGACAACTCAAAAAACTATGTCTTTTAAAGAAATGTTTTATGTTCAATTTGTATTAACCTATCGTTATAGTTTAAAGCAGTGGTTCTGAACTTTCCTCATGCCACGGCCCTTTCAAACAGTTCCTCATGTGGTGGGGACCCCCCCCCCCACCCAACCATACAATTTTTCACTGCTACTTCATCACTGTAAGGTTGCTACTGTTCTGAATCGGGCGATCCCCCAAGGGGTCGCGACCCACAGGTTGAGAAGCACTGGTTGAAAGGTTTAATCTTATCAAGGGCTGTGCAATCAAAGCAACTCGGAGGTGAGAGGAATGGTTCTTTAAAGCATTTCTTCTCCCCGCAGAAGTGCTCCTGTTTGGGCTGATCTATTCATCACAGACGTGCTTCTCACTACTCTAAGGAGAGTGGAGCGTGCCACCGTAGCCCTGCATAGCTCAAGTGTCATCTAAAGAGTTTTGGCTGAAGAAAGATTTACTGTTCAGTTGGTCTTAACTCCCACACAATTCTAGCACAGTTGTGTCTGAGGAGGAGGGAAAGCCCTCGTGCTCGCTAAGGGATGGAAACGCTACCTTCCCAGGGAGCTCTGGGGGTGAATTATCCTTTATTTACCTCTAATTTTAGACACAACGAGGAGCAACTGTTTAGACAAGGCACTTCAGCATCGGCACGCACACATCAGCCTTCCTTCTGTGGGACTCTGACCGTATTGCTTGCAGAGCGGAACACCCACGGTTCACGCCGGAAGTGCATCTCTGCTCGCCTGGCCTCCGGTGACCTTTGGTTTCATCTGCTCTCCCGTGTCAGGAAGGCAGGCTAGCAGGCCTTCCAGAAGCTGCTCCCTCAGCAGGTGCACTTCGTATCCCTAAGGTCCCATTCTTCCCAGTGTCCTCGAAAGCCTGACCAGTTTTAGGTCATTTCCTTTGCCCATGCTGTAGAGTCCATCTGTCCCTCACAAGAGACAGCCTCTCCAGACCTCGGGTTTTCCATCTGTCAAATGGACACCAGGTCATCTACTTTACAGGGTGCCTGGGAACATCAAAATGACATGTTGATGGAATCACTAAAATAATTAAGAGACCAGACACACACACACACACATATGCATATATGTATTATTTTAGTGATTTCATCTACATCTCCTTTTGATAAAATAATTAAGGGACTCTATCTATCTATCTATCTATCTATCTATCTATCTATCTATCTATCTATCTACAGGAACCCTGGTGGCATAGTGGTGATGTGTTGGGTTGCTAACCCCAAGGTCAGCAGTTTGAAACCACCAGCTGCTCTTCCGGAAAAAAACGAGACATTCTACTCCCGTGAAAAGTTTCAGTGTCAGAAACCCACAGGGGCGGTTCTACCCTGTCTTTGAGAGCCGCTGTGGTCAGAATTGGATACAGTGGCTGTGATTTGGTGAGAATATTTTGGTCCAGATGCTTTGGATGTAGAGCGAGCAAGGCAGATCGGGTCCCCACCTTCTCAGAACTTAAGATTCTCGGAAGGAGAGAGGGATGACCAACAAGCACACCAAATAAAACAAAACCAACATGGCGGAAGAGCGTGTGAAGTTCCAGGAGAGAAACAAGGGTGAGCTGCAACAGGGAAATGCCAAGTGGTGGGGGAAGCACTGGGGAGACAAAATAACCTGGACCACACTCTTTGAGCCCAAAGAGATAAGACACCAGCTGCACAGATGCGGAGGGAGTGGTGAGGGTGGGAGCTGGCAAGAGCCTGCGGCGTCAGGAACCCGAGGACAACCTGAGGAATGGACCGAAGGCCACCAGGCTGGCCGACCGGGAGAAGGCACAGCAGGCCTGGGATGTTATTCTAAAGCTCAGGGGGAGCCAGCACAGGAAAGCTTCATGCAACAGAGAGCCATTTCTGTTCTGAAATATCCCTTGGCTCCCAGAAGAACTCACTAGAGGAGACCAATACGAGAAGGAGGACGCTGGTGTGCAGGCAGCAGAGGAAGGGGCCTTGCATGAGGGAGTGGCAGCAGTGTACCTGCAGAGATGGAGACACATGCTAGATGGTCGAGGAGGGAGACATGATAGACGCTGTGGATGAGTGAGTGGCATGGGGGTGGGGTGTGTTAGTCTGGGTAAATTAGAGAAACAAATCCACAGAAACTCTTATGTATAAGAGAGAGTTTTATATCAAGGGTAAGTGTACATTAAGAAAGCATCCCAACCCAGTGCTGTTCAAGCCACAGTCCAACATTAGCCCATATGTCCGACACGAATCCAGTCCTCCTCAATCTCACAAAACACACGCAATGACGTTAACTGAAGGAGGAAAGCCGAATCAGTGAGTGTGTAAGCATCTCAGCACTGGCAGGGGTCTCCATACGACTGCTCCAGCACCCAGGGCTGCAACAGCGTAGATCCACGTGGCTTCTTCTCAGGGATGTCTTGCAGGAAGTGAGCCTTGCCAGCTGAAGCAGGGATCTGGCTAAGGCACCCTGGTCCAACCATCAGAGAGCAAGAGACCCGAGAACCGGAAAGGTAATGCTCACCGAGCCATTTATCTCTCCACCCTTCAATTAATCCCACGTGGGTTTATTGGCCAGGTTGGCACAATAAACCTTAACTATCTCAGGGGGGAGAGAGGAAAGAACGCAGGCTGATGGCTTTCTATTTACAAAAAGTACCTCTGGAGACCCCGTGGCTGTTTCCTACTGGAAGCTGTGATAAGTAAGTTTATGGTGCCAACCTGGCCAATAAGAACATGTGGGATTAATACAGTCGCAGTTTGATTGGAAGATAAAGAGTTAAACGGCTCAGTAAACCCCACCTCTTCTCTCTTGCTCTCTGGTGACTGGACCAGTGTGCAGCTGCCTTAGCTCATTCTCTGCCTCAACTTGCAAGCTACACTACCTGTGGGGCACCCAACCCGTGGACTGTGTTGCTAGAGCTTGAGTTTCCTTCAAGACCTGCTTCGCCAAGCCCTCGGTGCATACATTGCTTGAGCTGGGGACTGTTGGAGTCTGTCCTCTGGCTGACTGTTGGTGATCCACCCTGCTGTTTGCTGCCTGTGGCTGGACTGCCTGCATTGCTCTATAGAAGACTCAGTTGCCTGTTCCCTTGACCTTGGACCCAACAGTCCTAGTGAGTTAAAAGACTTCCAGTATAGTAACTGTTTCATAGAAGTGAGTTGAACTGAGCCCTCTGTACCACTGTGTGGACTAATTAGCTG
Source organism: Tenrec ecaudatus (assembly GCF_050624435.1). Lineage (NCBI taxonomy): Eukaryota > Metazoa > Chordata > Mammalia > Afrosoricida > Tenrecidae > Tenrec > Tenrec ecaudatus. The sequence continues at coordinate 30,522,116 of NC_134531.1, read as the reverse complement.
TTACATTCCTTCGTGCTGTATCTATCTATCTACCTATCTACCTACCTATCTGTCTAGCTATTTAAAATCATAAGTTTCTTTCTATCTATCTAAAATCATAAGTGTTCTGGTTTTGTTTCTCTTCTGTCTAACACAGAAGCCATAACCTACAATGGTATCCTGAGCGAACTGAGTGGGAGGGAAAGAACAGAAGCCAAGGCAGCCCCATCAACACCAGGACACATCCCAGCCAGCTTCAGCCATCGAGCTGGACTCAGTCATAGGTCACCTCCTCCAGGTCATTGTCTCAGATCAAGTCAGGAAGTTAGCAATGCCTTCTCTGGTCCCTATCATGCCACAAGCATATCTAGATTAGAACACACACGCCCTGGTGGTATAGGTGGGTGAAAGTTGTACAAGGTCAGCAGTTCAAAACCACAAGCTGATAAAGGCGGCGAGAGGAGAAAAAGACGGGACTTTCTACTGTAAAGATTTACATTGGGCTGGCCCCAGCACCATAAATTAAGTGGATTCCTGCGCCTCCCCCGAAAAGAATTTGTTCCAAAGGACGACATTGACTCTGCAGCTCCGGGAGATGGACATATCTGATCAGAGCACACGGGAGCAGATGAAGGGGCAGGAGGAGAGAGTGGAGCACAGCCTGGCCCACCAGGCCGTGATGATGATGTTCTTGAGTAGAGCAGCCAGTCCACAGAGAGAACAACATGGCTGGCCCTACTATGAGACATGATGCCCCTCAGTGACTAAGGGCGATACAGGGGACAGCACCGGAGACACAGTGTGGGAATTGCACCTGACCTGATCCCACCACACCGAGGCAAATCACTGGGGGAGTGTAGCGGAACAGCAAGGGAATGGAGTGGCAAGGTCCCCAGGGAATGCTGAAAGTGGACTTTGGGGCCAGGGCGTGGTGCCCCAACAGACTGGACTGGAAAACGCTCCTAAGGGCCAGCAAACGATCCCTGAACTAACTATAAGCTTTTCTCTTGTGAACTGTTTTGTTCTGTTCTTTTTCAGTGGTTTGTTTTGGTTGTTTTGTTGTCTGGTTGTATACTGTTGCTTTGTTTTCCTCTGTCTTGTTTTCGTGCATGTTAGTGACTCCACAGGTCTGTCTGAATAGGACAGGCTGGATGAACTATCTGGAGGAAAAACAACGGGACCGACAGTTCCGGGCGGTCTTGGGATGGGGGGATATGGGGGGTAAGGAAGTGGTGTTAACAAACTCAGGGACAAGGGAAAAACATGGAACCCCAAATGGTAGAGAAGAGGGAGTGGCAGGCCTGGTGGGAAATGATCAAGGGTAAGGTTGCTTAGAGAAGAGGTATACTCTAGCCCAGGTGGCAATGAAGCATGGTAGTAAGGCAGGAAGAAAGTCAAGGGAGATGGAGGAAAGAGCTAGGAGTCAAAGGGCATTCATGGAGGTCTAGACAAAGACATGTACATGCAAATATATATAGGAGGATGGGGAAATAGATCTCTGTGTCTATATTTATAGGTCAAGTATTAAGGTGGCGGAAGGACCTTGGGCCTCTACTCAAACACTCCCTCAATGCATGAATACCTTCTTTTATTAAATTGGAACTCTATGATGCTCACTCTCCCGACACAACGGCTAGAGCCAAAGTGGGTGAACAAGTAAATGTGGTGAAGAAAGCTGATGGTGCCCGGCTATCAAAAGAGATAGTGACTGGGGTCTTAAAGGCTTGAAGATAAACAAGCGGCCATCTAGCTCAGAAGCAACAAAGTCCACATGGAAGAACACACCAACCTGTGTGATCGAGTGGTCCCAAAGGGATCAGTTACCAGGCATCAAAGAACAAAAAATCATATCATTGACTGCACACCTCCATGATAGGATCGCTGAAGACAAATGGGTCCATAAGCAAATGTGGTGAAGAAAGCTTATGGTGCCCGGCTATCAAAAGAGATAGTGTCTGGGGTCTTAAAGGCTTGAAGGTGAACAAGCGGCCATCTAGCTCAGAAGCAAAAAAGCCCACATGGAAGAAGCACACCGGCCAGTGCGATCATGAGGTGCCAAGGGACCAGGTATAAGGCATCATGCAAAAAACAAAACAAAACAACGATATAAGTGTGTGTATGTATGTGTATATGTATATGTATATGTATATATATATATATATATATATATATATATATACCATATTAAATGAAGGGGGAAGTGCAGAGTGGAGACCCAAGGTCCAAGTGTCGGCCAATGGAGATCCCCTCATAGAGGCGTTTAGGAGAGGAGATGGGTTAATTAGGGTGTGAGGTAGTACCGATGAAGAACACAGCTTTCCCCCAGATCCTGGATGCTTCCTCCCCCCAACTACCATGATCCGAATTCTACCTTGCAGGCCTGGATAGGACAGAGGCTGTACACTGGTACATATGAGGGCTGGAGGTACAGGGAATCCAGGGTGGATGATACCTTCAGGACCAAGGGTGTGAGGGACGATGCTGGGAGAGTGGAGGGTGAGTGGGTTGGAAAGGGGGAACTGATTACAAGGATCCACATGTGACCTCTTCCCTGGGAGAGGGACAGCAGAGAAGGGGGGAAGGGAGACTCCGGATAGGGCAAGATATGACAAAATAACGAGGTATAAATTACCAAGGGCACATGAGGGAGGGGGGAAAGGGGAGGGAGGGGGAAAAAAAAGAGGACCTGATGCAAGGGGCTTAAGTGGAGAGCAAATGCCTTCAGAATGATTGGGGCAGGGAATATATGGATGTGCTTTATACAATTGATGTATGTATATGTATGGATGGTGATAAGAGTTGTATGAGTCCCTAATAAAATGTAAAAAAAGAAAAGAGGAGAAAAAAATGATTAGGGCAAAGACTGTACAGATGTGCTTTATACAATTGATGTATGTATATGTATGAACTGTGATAAGAATTGTATGAGCCCCTAATAAATTGTTAAAATTAAAAAAAAAGATTTACATTGTCAGAAACCCACAAGGACAGTTCTACTCTGTCCTATGGGGTTGCTAAGAGTCAGAATGGACATCAAATGGATTCTAATTCATAGTACACAGAGAATATATGTGTGTGTTCATATATATGTCTGTTTGTACATGTACACGTCTGTATATATACAATGTGCGTATATGCCTATACACACACATACATGTTTCCTCCATCAGACAGGAAGCTGAGTAGATAACGAAGATTATTTTTGGCTACCTGCTAGGTACCTCATGTGTGGCTCCCCCTGTCTGTCAGGCAAGCATGTTGCTATAATGCTGACCAGGTGACAGTGGAGCTTCCAGATCAGTTGCAGGAAGAAAGGTCTGGTGATCAATTTTTCAAAACTGACGAGTGAAAAGCCTTGGGCTCTCCACGGTCTGCTCCCCAGCTGATCCTGGGCTGGCAGGGGCTCGCCATGCTTGGTGAGGGCAGTACACAACTGCTGAGGCTTGCGGACTAGCTCATCTCAGATTCCACGCCTCACGGCAAAAGCCAGAAACTCGCTTTCCCAGCCTCCCTTGCAGCTAGACTGAAGTCATGTGACATCTCCCTCCCCCCGTGCACCCCAAAGAAATCAGAAGTGAGAAGCAGGAAGTCTGTGGAGGCCCTTTGGCCACAGTGGCTACAAACTGCTATCATCCAGAGACTGCAACAGCTGAGACTCCTTTCATAAATTAAAATATATATTTTTTTTGTTATTGCGGTTTGAGTGAAAACTCAGAGAGCAGACTAGTTTTCCATCCGACACTTCCTGCTCCTTGTTTCCTGACACGGCTTGCACGGCCCGCCACGTACCGACACTGGCTGCCCAGGGCTCTCCTGTGGCCCCCTCCCCGTGTCCTTGGCTAGCCCTCCTGCCTTCTGAGCTTTGTCCCTGGGCAGACGCTGCCTTTGGTCTCACGTGGTTGAGGTTGACCGTTCTAAGCGTGGGTCGCTCAGCAGCTGGGGATCTGAAAGCTGTGTGTGTGCTCAATGTCAAACACTGGTCCCTGAGCCCCAAGGGCAGAAGGGCCGCCATGGGGACAGGGAAGTGCAGGAGCGGGTGCCCTGCTTCCAAGTCCGTCTGTCTTCCCTGCTTCAACCAGCTGGGGGGATTCTGTCGCTAGCAACCAAAAGTACCGATGGATACCTGAGGTCCTCAAGGCAGGGTGCATCTCGAGCTGGTTCTGATTCATGATAGACTTATGGACAAGAGACGGGAATACCGCCTGGTCCTGCACCATCCGCACCATCATTCCTGTGTCCGAGTCCATTGTTTTCGCCTCTGAGGCAATCCAGCTCATCAAGGGCCTTACTCTTTCTGTCTCCACTTTGCCAACACGATGTCCTTCTCCAGGGACTGGTCTCTCCTGACAGCTTTGCTTCTAAAGAGCATTCTGCCTGTACTTCTTCTAATGACTAGTGTCTAATAAGGTGTCTGACAGAGGGAAGGAACTCAAGGAATCGTGTTGAAATAATGAATGAAGACAAATGGGTAGAGAAGTCAGATTCGTAATTCCCTTCTCTATTCAGGATCATTGAAGCGTAGTATTTTTTAACATTAAAACAGCATATAAAAGAACGTGTTCTTTTCCCCATTGGTCTTCTTACTAGTTGGATAAAAAATACAGAGATGTTGTTTCCAATAGTGATTTTCAAAGTGGTCATTTGCAGCACTTCCTTTTCCTTGGCTCAAATGGAATGCTACTAGGTTTTCCCAAATAGGTAGCGAGACTGTACTTAGAGCTGTGTCCGTTCTGGGCTTCAACTCACAAAACGTAAAAACAACCTGGCACCTGCTACTATGCTGTCAGCAAGTGCAGTGGATGGGAAAATAATCGAGCAAGTAAGCAAATATTGTAGCAAAAACTCAAAACCACGAGTCTGCTGAGTTCAACAGATTTCCCCTCTCGGTGCCCAATTTGTCACTGGGATTTTCGTTTGCTTACTCACCACCATCCTGTTTTCTGCCGGTCCATATAATGAAATCAGATGATTCGATCTTTTGTGGTTGGGTCACTATTTCGGTTGACATTGTAAGTTGCTATCAAGTTGATTCTAACTCCTGACAACTCCATGCTATGTCCTCTCGAGAGATGTGTTGAAGCCCTGACCCCTGGTGCTGGCGAATGGCCTCATTTGAAGGTCTTTAGGAAAAAGGGATAGCTAGGTATCCTTGCGGATGACAGTGGATGTTGGCTGAAAGCAGGAATACCAGGAAGATGTTTACCTGTGGTTGATGGACCATGCAAAGGCATAGTCATTTGCTGTGTGGATCACAACAAATTAGCATACACTGCAAAGAATGGGAATTCCAAAACGTCTGTGCTCATGTAGAATCTGGACATCAACCAAGAGGCAGTAATTCATGGCTTAAAATCAGAAAAAGGTGCATGTCAGGGTTGTGTCCGTTCACCATACTTGTTCAATCTGAACGCTGAGCAGGGAATCAGAGAAGCTGGAGTATGTGAAGAAGAATGAGGCATCAGGATGGGAGGAAGACTTGTGACCAAGCTGTGAAATGCATGAACCACAAACTTAACTTACAGAAAATTAAGAGGACTTGAAGCACATGCTAATACAGACGAACTCTACAGCCTTCACCATAGGGAACATCTCCACATAATGACAGCAAAAATCCTCACAACTGGACCAATAAGTAATCTCAAGTTCAATGAAGAAATGATCCAAATTGTCAAGCTGTTCATTTGACTTGGATCCATAATCAGTACATTGCAAAGGGCAAAATCTGCTGCCAAGGAGTAATCTAAACCCTCAAAATACAAAGGTGTCCCTTTGGGGACTGAGTTTCACTTGACCCCCAAACCAGGGTGTTGTCAATAGCCTCAACCATATGAACAAAGAATGAGGAAGATGAAGAAGAGTTGATGCATTTGAATTACGGGGCTGGCAAAGCCTCTTGAATATACCATGGACTGCCCAAAGAACGGACAAATCTGTGCTGACAGACGTGCAGCCAGAATGCTCCTCCTAATCGAGCAGGATGAGCCTTGATCTCCCGTACTTTGAACATGTTGGAGACCAGTGCTCGGAGAAAGGCATCGTGCTCGGTAGAGGGTCCGTGAAAGAGAAGACCTTCCACGTGATGGATGGACACAGTCACCATGGGCTCAAGCACAGCAACGATTGTGAGGGTGCTGCAGGATTCAACCCCAAACCAAACTCACTGCTGCAGAGTTGATTCAAAAGAACTGGGCTCCTGGGCTCCTGGACAGATTGACAGTGTCTGAAAGCCACTGGGGCAGCAGTTCCACTCTGTCCTGTAGGGTCGCCCTGAGTCGGTGCAGGAAAAGTCAATGGTAGCTTCTGTTGTACGTGAGTCAGAAGCTACTTAATGGCTCCTGTGTCAGTCTGGGCACATTAGAGAAACAAATCCACAGAAACTCAAGCGTAAGAGAGAGTTTTATAGAAAGGGTAAGTGCACATCAAGAAAACATCCCAACCCAGTGCTGCCCAAGCCCACAAGTCCAACATTAGCCCATATGTCTACCACCAATCCACAAGTTCTCCTCCATCCCCCAAAACAGACACGACGATGCCGACTGCAGGAGGAAAGCCGAATCAGTGAACGTGTAAGCATCTCAGAGTTGGCAGGGGTCTCCACACGGCTGTTCCAGCACCCAGGGCTGCATCGGGGTAGGTCCATGTGGCTTCTCCTCAGGGAAGTCTTGCAGGAAGTGAGCCTTGCCAGCTGAAGCAGGGAACTGGCTAAGGCAGCTGCACCCTGGTCCAACCATCACAAAGCAAGAGACCCGAGAACTAGAAAGACGAGGCTCACCGAACAATTAATTCCTCTGCCCTTCAATTAACCCCACATGTGTTTATCGATCAGGTTGGCACAATAAACTAACTACCTCGGCACCTAACAACAGAGAAATATTGTTAGCAACATCTTTGCTATCATCCAGTTAAGGGGAGGCCATCAGGGTGGACCCCAATCCAATATGACCTGTGTCCTGAGGAAGAGGAGAAAAGATAGAGGAAAGATAGGAAGACTGAGAAAGAAGCTGAAATGGCGCGTCTACAAGCCAAGGAGGTGGCAATGCAGGGTCTTCCCCTAGACCAGAGATTCTAAAATTTTTCAGGGAAAAAAAATTACTCTGCATCTGCTGGCAACTAATAACTTTTGTAGGACAGCCCACCATCCAGGAAGAAGTCAGATGGCTGTGTACCACCGCTGGATCATTCTAGCACCCCTGATGGGGAGGTGGGGATCTCCATCTATGGAAAACACTGATTCAGAGCCACCAGAGGTCTCCTGGCCCTAGCTTTCCGAATGGGAGACAAAAGATAGCTTTCTTATTGCCTTCAGCTGCTTTATGTTGTTACAGCACCTCTAGGAAACGAATACAGGCCCAGTGGCTCACAAATCCTCGGCCACCTGACCACATTTTTGAGACTCTCTGATTTAAGGTATTCCTCCTTCTGTTCAGACCTCTTGGGTTTCTGCAGAACCTGGAGGATGGACCAAAGTTGCTAGCTGCCAACCCTTCCCTTAACACCTATAATTCTGACATTCATCTCCATCTCCCTCGAGGGGGGTTATACTGCTCTCGTTTCTATCAGTTCCCCCCTGCCCTCGGCAACTATAACTCCTGGCGGGAGTTGAAAGCCTCATCTTTCAGCCTGGGAGCAGCTGCTGGTTTTGAACTGCTGCCCTTGCCCGTAGCAACCCAATGGGCAACCACTACGCTGCCAGGGTTCCTTCTGCTGGGAAGGTAGAGGAGCAAAGTGGGATGGAGCAGCCCCAGACAAGGGCCTTCCCACACTAGCAGGGTCGACTCCCTCGTTAGGAAGCCGAAGTGCTCGCTCGTCTCTGTCGTGCCCTTTCCCTCCCCTGCTCTTTTACGGCTCAAATACCAGAGTGCCCTTTCCATCCCATTAGGGTGACAGAGTGACTGGGGGAGCTGACAGCACAGCTGGCCCCGCGGGGAGTCACAGGAGAGGAAGAGGCTCTGGCAGGGGGGTTGGGAGCTGCCTCCAGACACACTGCAGACCTCAAAGTGGGCTCTGGTTCCTGGTGCTGGCTCCAGCCCGCTCCCAGAGGCAGCGCTTTCTCGGGCATTTTCAAAGGGCCTCTCTGGGTGGCTGAGTCCCTGGGTGGGTGGTTGGGTGGGTGGGAGGGCTCCTTCTTCAGCCTGCCAGGGCCTCTCCCAGATGCCCACCAGTGGTTGGTAGACAGCTGCTCTGTGTTAGCGCTGGCGGCACGGCTTCGTAACGGGGGACAAATCAAGGCAGGGCGGGGGCCCTGAGAGACTGTGGTTTTCTTTTCTTTTCAAGGCAGATGTACCGCATAATACATATGTTGCCCCAAACTTCAGTGAACTGCTTGAGTTTTACACGTACAGACGCCCGTGCTGCTACCTCCCCGGTCCAGACAGAAACGCTTAATCACCCGCATGGAGTGTCTTGGGGAAGTCGAGGGGCAGCAGAAAAGAGGAAGCCTTTCGACGAGACGGACTGACACCGAGGCTGCCGCAACGGGCTCGAACACAACGACTGCACAGGGCCGGGGGCGCCTCGTTGCGTGGTACGTCCCCCGTGCTGGGAGTCGGCACCTAACAACGCTAACCAAAGCGCATCCGCCATCCACGCCGGTGTGTGCGGCTGCGCTTTCTAATTTTACAGCCACGGGGTTGAAAAGCCAAGCCAAACAGAAACGTTGCCTGTGACCTGGGCGAAGGTGTCCGCGTTGACCAGCTTTCCGTGGAAGCGCTCAGAGTGGAGCCGCCACAGTGAAGCTTCCCTCCATCTCCTTCCTGTCTCCTTCTTCTTTCCATCCCACCTTCTGAGCTCTGCCCTTTGAGTCTCAGATAGTTGATTATTCTGGGTGCTTGCGCCCCGCCCCCTGGGTGCTCCGGTTCTCCTTGGAGAGCTATCTGTGGTTTGGCTGAAATTGGAACACTGGCGGTGAGTTTCTTTCCAGACCTGGAGGGTCTTAGTCCAGGACCATAGTGCCAGAGGCCCCACCAGGAAGGTAATGCCCAGGTGGCATCACTCTGCACTAACAGCTGTAGACCAAGGTATCAGCTGGCAGGAAACGGTTTCAAGAGGCAGCGTGGGAGCTTGGAGATGTGGGGAGAAAGGATTCTGAATCCCTCAGGTACTGCCTTTGTAGCTAGTTAGACCAGGGGGCCATTTTCTATCGAAAGGAGGTCACTATTGGAGGTCTGAAGCTTTTATTGGGGGTGATGATTGTCTGATATGTGTGTGTCCCTGGCTCTGCCCCTAGGTGGCACAAAAGGCTCAACTACAAACTGAAAGGTTGTCGGTTCAAGTTTACCCTGAGGCACTTTGGAGGAGAGGCCTGCAATCTGCTGCTGAAAGGACGCAGCCGTGTAAACCTTACAGAGCAATTCTGTTCCACATTCCCGGCGCCCCCACGGCCGTGGTGAGTTGTCCTTCAGCTCAATGGTATCCTCTTTGCGGACAGAGACGGTGAGTGTTTTAGACACTCTGCAGCCAGTAAGTGTCAGAACATCCAGTCAACACGTATGTCACGGACACCAATTCAGGGACCAGCGTTGACCAAGTGCTGCCCGGGCCCTAGAATGGCTGAGACAACTAGGACATGTTTATGATCTTCTGGACAGGTATCTTACAGAATGGTTGACCAGAGAGAAGCATTCAGTAACTCAGTGGATTCCTGCCACGCGGGACAAAGTACAACTCCCGCAGAAGAAAGGGCATCGGTTCTATCAATCACTCCACTGAAGCTGAATGAAGCGCGAGGGGAGGCTCCTTTTGGAATGAAGGTAGGATAGATTCATATGCCAGCAATCCCCAGGCAGGCATGAAGGGCCAAGAGAGCCCAGTGAGCCTGGTTTGGGTTCAATGTGATGGCTGGAAGGCCTTCTCTTTGGCGAAGGACGCAATGTTAGCTGGGATTGATGATTTCTTGGGCCAGACATTCCCCAACGCGGCTGTAGATCACCAGGTTGCTCCTCTAAGAGCAGCCGGCTCAATCGTCAACCTCTTGGATCGCTGCCGAGTGCTTAACCCGTGTGCCACCAGGGTGCCTTCTGTATCGTACTGACCATAAAACATGCCCTGACTCTAGCTGGCTCCTGGATGTGCCCACTGGGGAACCCACTGGATCAGGTCCCGCTCTGGTACTGCCTCCTGTCGGTCACACACTTGTCTGGCTCCAGGCAGGGACCACCCACCGCTTGAAGAAAGGCGGGGACGCCCTCTCTACTCAAGACTCAAGCAGACAGAAAATAAGGACCCACATCGGATGCCGATTTTCCCCTCCTTGCCCCATCTGCCCACCCAGGGATCCACTGTGTTTCCACGGGAAATGAAATAAACCAGACACAATGCCTATGTCTTTACGGTTGTCTCTAAGGATTTTAGAAGCTCAGACAGATGAACCTGAACACAGCGATCAGTGACCCCGAGGAGAGAGGCCAGCTTCTGCCCTCTCTCTGTTTTGAGCTCCGAGGACGGGGTCTCCACGCTGGTCTTCCAGAGGACACGCAGGAGTGAAAGCACAGATGCCACCTTGCTTTCTCCAGTGCCCACAGCAAGTCCACAGCACCCCGGTCCCTCTCTTGAAACAATCCCCCAACCACTTACCTGACTACTAACGGAAGCACAGGCAGCAGTGCAGAACATGGATACACATGGACACACATGCCATCTAAGGGCACCCTCTCAGCACTCTCCCAGCCGGTGGCACGGGCTCGCCAACAACCACAGACAGAGCCCCCTTGGGAGCCCCCTGCCATGGACCCCTCACTGGCCCCGGCTGGCACCATGCTTCCTATCCAGGAAAACTCGCCTGGCAGAGCCCACTGGGCCAGCCTGTGATTATAACCCCGTTTCCACCATCCGTGCCTCAGAGCAGGGGGCTGGAGATTTAATACCGAGGGCTTCAAAGTTCATGGCATTTAAAAGATCATGGATTCCCCACCCATGAGCTTTTGGAAGGCTCTTCCTACGTTAAATTCCCTGGGGCTCTGTGCCTCCTGGGAGCTGGAAGGAAGGCCAAAGACATAGACAAGGCAGACCTTGACTTCAGGGATCGAACAATCAAATTAGGATGAATTAATCAGCAGATAAAAACATGATTAAACTGGCATGGCAGCATCTAATTCTGGCAACTCACTGTCACAGCCTGAAATTTATAATGATCTAGAAGCTAAGATGGCCCAGCAAAGGGTCAAGGCATATCTAGGTCTAGAGGGCCCGATGGGCTTCCAGGGATCAGGAAGCGGGCACTGAGAACTGCGGGTGGGGAAAGCACAGGGGCCCTTGAGAACCAGTGAAGACACCTGCCTCCAGGAGCAGAGCATGGTCACACTGATACTGAGAACAACTCTGAGGGGCCAAGGGTGCCAAGTCCAAGTGCGTATTTTTTTATTAGGTGCCATCGTGTCAGTTCCAACTCATAGATACCCTGTACACAACAGCACGATAGATACCCTATACACACCAGACAAGATACCCTATACACACCAGCACGATAGATACCCCATACACACCAGCACGATAGATACCCTATACACAACACAACGATAGACACCCTATACACACCAGACAACAGATACCCTATACACACCAGCATGATAGATACCCTATACACACCAGACAACAGATACCCTATACACAACACCACGATAGATACCCTATACACAACACAACGATAGACACCCTATACACACCAGTATGATAAATACCCTATACACACCAGCACAATAGATATCCTATACACACCAGCACGATAGATAACCTATACACACCAGCATGATAGATACCCTATATACACCAGCACCATAGATACCAATACACACCAGCATGATAGATACCCTATACACACCAGACAACAGATACCCTATACACAACAGGCAATAGATATCCTATACACAACACAACGATTGATACCCTGTATACAACAGAACTCATAGATACCCTACACACAACAGAAGGAAGCAGAAGGAAGCACCGCCTGTCCTACGCCAGCCTCACATTTGTTTCTATGTCGGAGCCCCTCGTGGCAGCCTCGGTGTCCATCCATCTCGTTGAGGGCCGTCCTCTTGTCCTCTGACCCTCCACCGACCAAGCATGAGGCCCTTCTCCAGGGATTCGCCATCCTTGCGGCTAAGGAGCAGTCCAGCCACACTTCTTCCAAGAGACTTGCTTGTCCTCGAGCAGTCCGCGGGACTTCCAATATTCTTCGCCAGCACCACGATTCGAATGCAGGGCTTCTTCTTCGTCTTCCTTATTCAACGAAGGCGCGACAATCCGTCAGGGCGCTCGGTTGGGCCAAGGTCTCAGAGGCCTGCTGGTCACTGCACTCCGGGCAGCCATGAGCAGTCCGTCCGAGGCGGCATCACGATGGCCACCGCTGTGCCCTCCGTGATCGTTAGGGTGTAGGTCAACTTGGCGGGGCCAGGCTTCTCCCATGATGCAATCGAACACAGTGCGGTCAACTCCACGGTGCAGTCTTCTGTGGAGCAGCCACACAGCTGTGGGCAGACGAGGCTCCTTCATCTGGTCACAGTCTGGATTCGGTGGAGGGAGGTTTCATTCGGAGAGTAGAAATTCCCAGTGTGTGGAAGCTAGTGAACTTGGGGTTCCATGAGAACCCCCTGTTGCATCACCTGCCAATCCCCCAGGAATCATCAGACTGCTGTTGGCTTCACTCAGCTGACGTCACACTCGTTAAGCTTGGCAGCCTATGTTCTTCCTGCTTCAACTTCCTGTTTCCTGTCCATCAGCCCCTGTAGCTACAGGAGTCAGGAGAAGCCTTCAGCTGACAAGTGACCCCTGGAGGTGAACAGGACTGCACTCCCCCACTTCTACAACCGAGTGAGCCCTGTGTGGGCACAGCTCTCTCTCTCTCTCTCTCTCTATGTGCATGCACGTACAAGCAACGCTGGTTTTGCTTCTCCAAGGACGCAGCCTAACATACTCTCCCAGAGAGACAACCAAGGGACTGTAGACCGGGGCTGGGAACTGAGAGGCAGACACGTATTGCTTCCCAAGGAGCAAAGAGGGTCCCTGTGGGTTACATCTTCCTCCCAGAGCCAGAGGAGCTTCTGGCTGACATTGCTGCGACCAGAGCCCCACGGGCATCCTCACCCCAACCCTTACCCACAGACTCGCAAGCCTTCCCCAAATCTGCCAAAGGGACCTGGAGCCATGGGTCCCCAAAGGAGATACTTTCTGCTTCCTTCCTGTGCATGGAGACGACTTCCCGAGGAGAGGCGGAATCTGTCCCTCCCTCCCTCTGGCTATAAGCTATTCCGTGCGTGTTCCGTCCCTGGCATATGGCAGAGACGCTGCCGTGCCAGTGCCGGTCCTCCGAGCCGCTAAGAGGATTAGCAGTTTCTGCTTCCTGTCTCCTGGGAAGCCTGGGCTGCCATGGACAAAATCCGGTGACCTTGCTAAAAATGTGACCCCTGAAGAAACCATATGGAGTGTGCAAGGCCATACGGCTACCTCAAGAAAGAAAAGGAGAGGCCCAGTCGTCGCAGGGCCCAGCGTCCTGCTCTTCACTGTCAAAGGTGGGGACATGAGAGGGAAACCATCTGGGACCCTCTGGAGCAGCCGCAATGAACCCATGTGGGAGCCCAAGAGACCTGAGCCCATGTCAGAATGACGCAGAGCCAGTCCGCCAACTCCCTGGCCAAAAGAATCACGATCAGTACCTGTCCAGGGACCCAAGGTGGCAAGGCAGTCTTTGGGGTGGAATGCAATGCAGTGATTCACAGACGGATTACCCGGGCACCGGTCCCACTCCATAGGCAATGGCCGGCGTTTCTCTGGGCTCTGGGCTCTTGTGGTGAGCTCTGTGTATACCCTGGGCCTTACCATGTTGAAGAGACACCAGAGACCAGCATTCGGGATCAGTCTGCCACTCCTTCAATCAGCCACAGCTTTGGCCTCGGCTTAGCTCAGCACCAACTGATCTCCTTTAAGTCACCATTCAACTGTTCTCAAGAACCCAAGTTAATCACTGACTCAGAACTCAATGCCTCCAAGTGTTTGTCTGTTTGCTGGTCTTTTCTTAAGGGATACAAAGGGCGAATCTCTTCTCCAACTGAGGTTCCGTCCAACACGAGCCAGCCAATGCTTGGGCAATGGACCAGAGAAGATGCTGGCTCAGCCCAGCATGGAAAAGCATAGACGCCCCTAGGGAGGAGTCCCTACCCTGCTCCAGACAGGCAGGAATGGGAGTCTGGGGTGGGCTTGGTCTGCGGCAGCTCGTGTGGTCCTCACCGTCACGGGTCTACACAGCGAAGGGTTAACACTAGGGAGCTAGAGACTTCCCAGAATAATCAGAGGTCAAAGGGCACATTTCTCTAAGGACAAACTTCACAAGGCAGGCAGGATTAGGAAAGGAGGAGGAACGGAACTGGGAGACGGGCAGGGAATGGGATGCTGCATTGTGGCATGAAACACAATGTGTATGAATTGTTGAATGGAGAACAGATTTGCTTTGCATCTGTTTATGCATGCAATGCAATGTGTATGCATGAACGAAAGGAGACCCACCCTCCATTCCACAGACCTCACCCCTCTTGCTGCAGGTGAGGATGGAGGCTTGGAGAGGAGATGTTGCTGGTTCCGGGTCAAAGAGGAACTCAGTGGAGCCTGCAGCCACACTTGGGGCTCCTGAGTCACAGGAGGGGGTGACCCTCATGGGCATCAATGCTCAGCCTCGGGTTTGCTCCCACACTCGGGTTTGCAGAGTATCTCTCCCCGTATACATTGAGGTCCCCTCAATTTTACGCATGTCAGGAAAGATGTCGCCAGGATGACTAAAGTGTGCCTGACCCAAGCCACGGACTTTCCAACGGCCTCACGTGCAGACACAGCTTGACCCTGGGAAGGGCAAGGCAGCAGAACTGCTACACGGGGAAAGAATCTATGTGGGTGCAGAATCCGGAGCATGTCATGGACTTCCCGAAGAACGAATGAGTCCATCTCAGCAGGAGTAGGACCAGAGTTAGGAGCAAGGTGGGCATGCCTTTGGCTCACTTGCTGTGGATCTGTCCTCAGGAAAGGCGGATCGCTGCAAAAGGACGTGGTGGTTGGTAGGGGACGCCAGGGTTCATGAACTGCGGGAAACCCTGTGGGAGATGACTTCACCAACGGACCGATGAGCGCAGTGACCTTGAAGACAGACGGGGCCGGGCAATGCAGTGCCCCGTCACTGGTTAGATATCCACATCAAGTCACCTTGTGTCCCAACCAACTCAGGTAACAGCACAGTCGAGCACAGGCTTGCTTCCACTACGGGGTCTCTCGCCAAAACTCAGTCAGTAACAATAAAGAAGACCCCCCGTCTTATTTTTTAAATCACTTTATTGGGGACTCAATCCCCCCTCTATTTTTATCCTTCCCACATACCCCCGAAAACACACACACAGGGTACAGTACATTCTCTGCTTCTGTGGTGTGCACGTATGTCGTCTACCCTTTAATTAAGCTGAATTACATACGATGGCAAACCACAGGCATGAGCCTGGTTGGTTCCTGTTTTAGCCCAGATCACCCTGGTCTTCCTCTGTGTGGTCCACCTGCTGGGTGGACTTTGAGCTGCGCTGACCTCTGCTTGACTACTGAGTTCTGGAGGCGTCCCAGACGGACCCGGTACATCGGCGGGCTCCTCCAGCAGGGGTTAATCATTATAACGCATCCGGGAGCGTGTGGCAACATGTACTCTTTATAGCCTCAGCAAGTTCCTCCTTGGCTTACACTACCTGGTGCTTTTCCAACGGGCCATCACATTCAGTTCCCACAGCAATCCCATGAGGCAGGTGCCAACGTAGTGATTTTTTTTTTTTTTTTTTTTTTTAGTGGATGAGGAGACTGGGATTTCAGGAGACCAACAGGAAAGCCGCAGGGCTGGAATTCAAATAAAGTCCAGCCACCTGTAAAAGCCTACGGTCTTAACCACAACACGGCCCTGATAGCGCCATGGGTCTAGATAGTAGGTTGATAACCACTGCCTTAGAACTACTGGGCGCTCACTGGGAGGAAGATGGGGCTGCCCGCCCCCATTGAGATTTCCAGTCTCGGTAACCCTACAGAGCGTGACCGTGAGTCAGAGGGACTTGGTGATGGTGGGTTGGGTTGGATTTGGTAATTCCATAGATGGGCCATTCACACAATGCATGTCCTACCTATAAAACTGTCACCGACGGGGTCCCGTCTCAGATTGGTGCTGCGATAAGGGCATTCCAGCCTCCCAACAGGAACAGAAATCCAAACAGTTGGAATGCTGACTTGCATCTTCAAACACCAGGAAGGAGGTTCTTGGACTGTGGCTAATCCTACCTTTATCTCTAGACCCTTTCATTCACAGGTCGCTACTTCATTGTCTCTTCAAGGTGTGGCCCAAAGCTGGCCCCTCCACACCCCGCAGACAGAAAGGAGCTAAGAGAAAGTGCGTGTACACTCACCAAGGGCGGTTCCCTGCAATGAGTTTTAAAGTCATCTGTTGACGTGATTTCCTCCGCGGAGCTACAGAAGAGACTCTGGGGAGCTTTGTGGGAAGCAAGAATGGGGAGGAGGGAGGGGAGCATATTTCTTCAAAGATGAATTGCTCTCTCACGCAAGGGCTTCCGTGGAACTACCCCTCGCCCCAGCATTTCCTGAAGAGAAAACTGCCCAACACTAATTCAAGCCCCAAAGAACTGTTCAGGGGACACAACCACAAACCAAACTCTCCCTGAGAGTGGTTGGTGGAATCAAACCACTAAGTGTTTGGTGAGAGGCCCAGGCCTGACCCTCTGCACCACCTGGTCTCCGCAGAGGAGGTGGTTGGTCTTATTCGGTGCCACCATCAATTCGGTCCTGACCCATAGCGACCTTATGCACAACAGCACAAACAGCGCTCCATCCTCACAGTTGTCCCTACTCTCAAACCCACTGTCACAGCCATGGTGTCAACCCGTCTCATTGAAGGCCTGCTCCTCCCGTGCTGCCTCTCAACATCACCAAGCAGGATGGCCTTCTCCAGGACTGGTCTCTCCAACGTGTCCAAAGTATGCGAGGCAGTCTCACCATCTTTGCCTCGCTCTGACCGTACTTCCAGGGCAGATCGGTGAGAGGTTTTGACTTTTCCCTTTGTGAAAAGCTTTCTTTGAGAACCAAAACACCTGGCAGAGTTGTCATCAGTCTCCTGACTGCCTAAAAAACTCCCGATTTTAAAAGGTGCAATCAAATGAGAACAGTTGTTTCTACAGCTTTTAGGGAAATAGCATATAATCCCCATTCTATTACTATCACAACCCTCGAAAAGTCATTCATAAGAATCCCCAGGGCCATGAGGACCCACGTTGAGGGAATGCAGACTGGAAGAGTCCATGCGGAATGTGGCATCGGGATTGGAAGACGGCTTATGAGCAACTTTCCACTTATAGACGACGACACAACAGTATTGCAGCGATCTATGCCACAGTCCTCGCTCGCAGAACGTGAGGAGGACTTGAAGCACTTGATAAAGATCAAGGACCGCAGCCTTCAGTGTGGATTACAACTCAACGTAAAGAGACCACAGTCCTCACGATTGGGCCACGATAAATGGACAGAAGGTTACAGTTGTCAAGGATTTTTGTCTCGCTTGAATCCACAATCAATGCTCACAAAAGAAGCAGCCAAGAGATCAAGACGTGTTGCATTAGGTAAATCTGCCGCACAAGATCTCTTTAGAGTATTGAAAAACAAGGATGTTACTTTGAGAACTTGAGTATGCCTGACCCAAGTCATAGTATTTTCTCTCCTTTTTTTGGTAAAAACTTTGTATTTTCTATCGCCTCATGCATATGAAATTTGGACATTGAATCAGGAAGACAGAAAAAGGATGGATGTATATGAATTGTAATAACTGAGAAGAATATTGAAAATACCACGGACTGCTAAAAGGGCAAACTGGTCTGTCTTGGAAGAAATATGACCTTAGAAGCAAGGATGGTAAGATTTCACCTGACAGACTTCAGACATACTGTCAGGAAAGACCAGTCCCTGGTGAAGGACATCATGTTTGGTAAAAGAAGGTGCTGTCCTTCACGCCTTATCAAAGAATCAAGTGATGCTTGTTGTTAGGTGCTGCTGAGTTTTTCCAACTCACAGCGATGCTGTTGTACAACAAGAACCCAACATGGCCCCATCCGTTACCCTGAGCCCACTGTGGCCATCACTGAGTCAGTGCACCTTAAGCTCTCTCTCCTTTCCACTGGCCCTTTACCAAGCACGATGGCCTTCTCCATCGACTGGTCTCTCCCGAGAGCAAGTCTACAGTCCGTGAGTAGAAGGAGCCTCTGGCTCCGCTTCTTTTGTCCACAGTATTGTCAATGTGCTTCACCAACACCCTAACTCGAATGCATCAGTTCTTCATTCGTCTTCCACAGCCAATGCCCAACCTTCTCATGCAGATGAGACCATTAGAAAGACCGGCTTGGGTTAGGTGCACCTTAGTCCTTAAAGTGACACCCTTGCTTTTGAACCATTTAAAGGGAAACAATCCAATACATGCCACCTGAGCTGCAGCTGACCCCATGGCTACAGTCACCGAGACAATCCATCTTAGCAAGGGCCTTCCTCTCTCCACTGCCCCTCTACTCTACCAAGTCGGAGGTCCTTCTCCAGGGACTGGTCTCCCCTGACAATGTGTCCAAAGTACAGGAACCCGAGCCCTGCCATCCTTGCTTCTAAGGAGCGTTCTGGCTGTACTTCTCCCAGGACAGCTTCATTCCTTCTGCTGCCAGGCCACGCCCAGGCTTAGGCGCGCGGAGCTGGACAATCCTAGTCTTGGTGAATCTCCTTACGTGTTCAGAGCACACACTGACCATGGCAGCCCAACCTTACAAACCAATAGGGATGCACAGAGACCAGATTTCTTCTTCAGGACAAAGCCGAAACATCCATTTCGCCTTAAAAATAGCTTTGGGGGCTACAGAAGTGAGCTGAGAATGAATATGCAGGAGCCAATCCCAGAACACAGCCTCAAGCAAAACAAATGCCCAAGCTCCTGCCACGCAGCCCTTCCCTGAAGACAGCAGCTTCTTGTGGCGGGCGGATGGGCGAGGGCTGGGGCCAGAGGCCATAAGGGAGGGGCGCACCATGCCCTTTGTTGCCCCCTACCATCTCTCCGCAAGATGTGCAATTTCCATGTATAATTGTGGTTTGGTTATATCTGTACTCAAAGCCAGGCTGGGGATGGCTGAGGGGCAGGGCTGGAGAGAAAGAGGTTGTAAAAGATAGTGGGAAATGCCAGACCAAAATTGAAGAGACTGGATGTGATGGTCTCAAGCCCTGAAAGCACGCCCGCCCCCACCCCCACTGGGGTACACTGGCGTCCCCTGAGAACGCACTGCTGGGAGCCATAGTTACTCCAGTGGGAGAGGGGAGTCGCTCTGAGAAACGCGGGGACGGAAAAAGAGGTGATGCCGCCTCTCTTGTAAAACAGAACAACCTGCTGAAGCCCTCGGCTGCTGGGAGCAAGGCTGCCCTTTGCGGCAGTCACCAGGCGGGTGCCGGTGGGTCTCTGCGTGGGGCGAAGGCCTGGGAGGAAGGGGTGGCCCTGCTTAGCTGTGACAGGAACTGCTCTGAGCTGGGCTCTCCCGCACCGCTTCCTAACGGGGCCTCGGCTCCTCCACTCCCCACTCCCACCCAGGCTTCTCCGCGCACCCTCGCCAATCACCCCTTCTAACTGTTGTTCAGCAGAGTGCTGCTCGTTGATAAAATTCAAAGCACTCAAGCTCACCGCCACTGGATCCAGTCTAGCTCAGGACGGCTCCGGTAGGGGCAGAACAGAAACTGCCTCGGTGGGTTTCCAAGACAATAAATAAGTCTTTAGAGAAGTGGAAAACCTCATCTTTCTCCTGTGGAGAGGCTGGTGATTTCGAACTGCCGACCTTGAGATCAGCAGCTCAATGTGCAACCACTGCGCCACCAGGGTCAGTTCTCCCAGACAGGCTGCCGTCGCTGCTGTCAAGTTGGCCGTTGGCCATCCCCTGCTCAGCAGAGAGCAACCGTGCCGAGCCCCATGATCGGTTGCTGATCAGACTTCTATGTTCCACGGGGTTTACTCCGGCTGATTTTCCAAAGACCAACAGGCCTTTCTTCCCGCTGGCCAGACAAAACTCCATTGGTTTGGAAGGTCTGCCGTGACGGGTCAGCACCACAACACGAAAGCTTCCGCTGCCAGTCGGGGGTGGCTGTGCACGAGTGACTGACCAGGGACTGAGCATGGACCCCCCCCAGGGAGAGAGACTTCTACCCGCATCAATCCCTCCATTCCCAGCCACTCCCTCATCAAACCCAGTCTCCATTCCTTATGAAGTCTGTTCTTTACTGGTAAACCGAGGTCATTTCTGAACATGTTGCCCTAGTTCCTTTGTCCACAGGGACCTCTAGCCTTGTGTGCGTGGCTATCCACCAGGTATTTTCACTACTCCGTCATTCATTCAATATTTACTGAACACCTACTATGTGTCAGTCGTTCATTCAGTTGTGTGGGATTCATAAATGGAAAGAACCTTTCCCTCAGGGATCCTACAATCTTGCTACCTAACTCTCCCTCTATGACTTTCCCCTGACTTCCTCTAAACATTCACCGACCTGTGTCTATGGTATGGATGGTGCGCTTATGAATATTTCAAATGATGTCACATTGACTACACCTGCAATTTTGTTATACTGAAAACTTTTAGAAGGATCCAGTTGCTTTTAAAAGTGAGTCGGTATGCAAATGAATAAGGAAGACTGAAGAAGGACCGGTACACTTGAAGGATGGTGCTGGCAAAGACTAGTGAAAGTGCCATGGACTGCCGGAAGAACAAACAACCCTGTCTTGGAAGAAGTACAGCCAGAGTGCTCCTCAGAAACAAGGATAATGAAAAAAACAGACAAAAAAACCAAGGATCATGAGACTTCACGTACTTTGGATGTACATCAGAAGGCATCTGGTCAGGGGAGACCTGGGATCCACGTGACTCTGCACCCACAAGCCTGGGACTCCCTCTTCACCTTACTGCTTCATCTACCAACAGCTATGTTAATCTGAAGAGGACTCCAGTGAATATCGGACCTATAGACTTGAGTTGGACTGGGCTGGGTCGCATTTTTGATATAAAAGTATTTCTGCCATGGTGTCCTCTCTGTGGACTGGCTGCTCTAATCAGGTACATCATCCTCATGGCTGGCCCCACTATGAGACATGATGCCCCTCACTGACCCATGGCGCTACAGGGGACTGCACCGGAGACACCATGTGGGAATTGCACCTGACCTGATCCCACCACACCGAGGCAAAGCACTGGGGGAGTGCAGCAGAACAGCAAGGGAATGGAGTGGCAAGGTCCCTAGGGAATGCTGAAAGTGGACTTTGGGGCCAGGGCGTGGTGCCCCAACAGACTGGACTGGAAAACGGTCCTAAAGGCCAGCAAACGATCCTTGAACTAACTACAAGCTTTTCTTTCTTGATGTGTTTTGTTCTTTGTCAGTGGTTTTTGTTGTTTTGTTGTCTGGTTGTATGCTGTTGCTTTGTTTTCCTCTGTCTTGTTTTTGTGCATGTTATTATCTCCACAGGTCTGTCTAAATAAGACAGGCTGGATGAACTATCTGGAGGAAAAACAATGGGGCCGACAGTTCCGGAGGGACTTGGGATAGAGGGAGGTGGGGAGTAAGGAAGTGGTGTTAACAAACACAGGGACAAGGGAACAACATGGGACCTAAAATGATGGTGAGGGGGGAGTGGCGGGCCTGGTAGGGAATGATCAAGTTTAAGGTTACGTAAAGAAGAGGTATAGCTGTAACCCAGGTGGGCACGGAGCATGGTAGTGGGGCAGGAGGAAAGTCAAGGGAAATAGAGGAAAGAGCTAGGAGGCAAAGGGCATTTATAGAGGTCTAGACAAAGACATATACATACAAATATATATATGAGGATGGGGAAATAGATCTATGTGTCTATATTTATAGGTTTAGTATTAAGGTGGTGGAAGGACCTTGGGCCTCTACTCAAGCACTCCCTCAATGCATGAATACTTTCTTCTATTAAATTGGCATTCTATGATGCTCACCCTCCTGACACAACTGCTGAAGCCAAAGCAGGTGAACAAGTAAATGTGGTGAAGAAAGCTGATGGTTCCCAGCTATCAAAAGAGATAGTGTCTGGGGTCTTAAAGGCTTGAAGATCAACAAGCGGCCATCTAGCTCAGAAGCAAAAAAGCCCACATGGAAGAAGCACACCAGCCTGTTCGATCACGAGGTGCCAACGGGATCAGGTATAAGGCATCATCAAAAAAAAAAAAATCTTACCATAGTGAATGAGGGGGGAAGTGCAGAGTGGAGGCCCAAAGCCCATTTGTCGGCCACTGGAGATCCCCTCACAGAGGGGTCTAGGGGAGGAGATGAGTCAGTCAGGGTGCGATGTAGTACCAATGAAGAACACAGCTTTCCCCCAGATCCTAAATGCTTCCTCCCCCCAGATACCATGATCCGAATTCTACCTTGCAAGTCTGGATAGAGCAGAGGTTGTACACTGGTGCACATAGGAGCTGGAGGCACAGGGAATCCAGGGTGGATGATACCTTCGGGACCAGGGGTATCAGGGGTGATACTGGGAGGGTAGAGGGTGAGTGGTTGGAAAGGGGAAACAGATTACAAGGATCTACATGTGACCTCCTCCCTGGGGGATGGACAACAGAAAAGGGGATGAAGGGAGACGTCGGATAGGGCAAGATATGACAAAATAATAATCTATAAATTATCAAGGGCACATGAGGGAGGGGGGAGCGGGGAGGGAGGGGAAAAAAGAGGACCTGATGCAAAGGGCTTAAGTGGAGAGAAAATGCTTTGAAAATGATTAGGGCAAAGAATGTACAGATGTACTTTATACAATTGATGTATGTATATGTGTGGATTGTGATAAGAGTTGTATGAGCCCCTAATAAAATGTTTTTTAAAAATGTATCTCTGGACATAATGTTCCTGCTTATCCAAATATAAGTGTCACTGGTTTGGGCTGCAACAATGGGTTCAAACACAGCAATGATTGCGAGGATGGCACAGGGCAGGGCAGAGTTGTGCACAGGGATGCTATGCGTAAGAACCAACTTGAGGGCCTGTTACAACAACAACAGGTATGTAAATAAACAGGGAGAATCGCTAATGGGGCTATTGGAAAGAGTAAAGTCGATGTCTAAAACACCAAGCACATTGCAGGGACACCAGGGCAGTTTTATCTTTCTCAATCCCTGATATCCTTTATGATAAAACTCAAATCCCATGTCACTCAGGAAGGGTTCCATGTTAACAGAAACA